>NC_053494.1:87890827-88253327 GCF_905171775.1 Rana temporaria | reverse complement strand
AGTGAGGCTTTAAATGACAGGACGTCATATGATGTCCTGTCAGAACAATAGGGTATTCCGCCCGCCGTCATTTGACGGCGTGCGGTACCCTAGTGGTTAATTGAGGACATGTGTGTGTTCAGGTGCATTCCCGTGCGTTTTGGTTGGGTTTTACAATGTTCCAGTGCAGGAAAAATGCAGCATGTTCTACTTTTTTTTCTGGAACTGGAAGGCACTGGAGCTGCAAGCACGGGTGTGAACTGTGCCATTGAAAACCATATAACCTGCTTTCCATGCAGAATTAAAACGTGCTGGACTGCATGTGGTGTGAATTGGCCCTATAGGCAATGGCGGCGGCAGCACCCAAGAGCCGATGGAAAGATTGGCTGGGGTGCCAACATCGCCAGATTCCAGGACAGGTAAGTGCCCTAATATTAAAAGTCAGCAGCTGCAGTATGTGTACAGTATGTGGAGTTGCTGACTTTTCATTTTGTGTTGGGGGGAACTTTAATATCTCAATTCCTTTTAATTGGCTGCTGGAATTGCCCTTCGGCAGGTACTAAGTACCAACAATGGACTGGACTTCGTATAAAAAGAATATACAATATATATACTATATTGCCAAAAGTATTTGGGCACCTGCCTTTACACGCACATGAACTTTAATGGTATCCCAGTCTAACAGCTTCAACTCCTCAGGAAAGACTGTCCACAAGGTTTAGGAGTGTCTATGGGAATGAGAAGGCCTGGCTCGCAGTCTCCACACAAATTCATCCCAAAGGTGTTGTTATACCTGAAGGGTTCCACATGTACTGGCACTTTAAGGCTGGCTCCACCCAGCAGTGATGACAAGGGTCAAGGGGCATAGTAGCCATCTTAGAGAGAGCACATGTAGAAAGCAGAGATATGTATTGTCCTGAGATGCATGTTGCAGTGTA
This sequence comes from Rana temporaria, assembly GCF_905171775.1. Classification (NCBI taxonomy): domain Eukaryota; kingdom Metazoa; phylum Chordata; class Amphibia; order Anura; family Ranidae; genus Rana; species Rana temporaria. Next base: position 88,252,410 of record NC_053494.1, on the reverse strand, counting down.
CAACCTGTACTGAATAAACATCCATTGTTCCAGACCAGAGTCTTGTGTCCCTCACAACACAGAGGATATAACGGTGGCGACGAGGATGGGATTTACAAAGTGTCTATCAGTCTGAGAGAGAGACAAAGACATTGTGGATTGTCACCTGGATAAAAGCAATCACAGATCCCAGCAGGCAAATGTCATTAATCGGGACATTAAGTGAGTTTGATGGAGGACAGACATCCTGGAGTTCCTGGGTTGAGAGACTGGAACAGTATTTCAGTGCAAATGACATCCCAGACAACAGGCAAGTAGCAGTGTTTCTGACAGTGGTTGGGGCCAAGACATATGACACTCTGAGGGATCTGCTTTCCCCTGTAAAACCAGCAGCTAAGACATTGGCAGAGCTGCTGACACTGCTAGAGGATCACTTCCAGCCAAAACCACTAGAAATTGCAGAAAGATTTCGCTTCTATCAGAGGCAGCAGCAGACAGGTGAAGAGATTAAAGTTTATGTGCTCGCCCTTCGCAGACTAGCCTCTACATGTTCTTTTGGGGACTACCTACCTACTGCACTGAGAGATAAGTTTGTCATGGGACTGAATTGTGAGTCAACACAAAAGAGACTGTTAACAGAGAAAGACCTTACCCTTACAAAGGCAATTGAGATAGCTTCAGTGATGGAAATGGCTGTGAAAGATACAGAGGAATTAAACCCCCAGAGCAGAAGGGAAGAGGCGAAGCAGGAAGTTTTCAGAACAGCAGTCAAGCCAACTGCTGCAAACTGGAAATACAGACCCCCACCAAGCCGGGAGTCAGCTTGCTACCGTTGTGGGAATACAGACCATGATCACAAAGTCTGCCGGTTTAAGGATCAGACCTGTCATAATTTCGGTAGGACCGGCCATCTGAAACGAGTTTGCCGTAGCAAGAAGGTGCAAGATAAACAACCTCTGAACCCCAGGGCAAAGACATATATGGTGGGAAGATATACATCATCATCTGAGTCAGAGGATGAGGAAGTGCTCCACAGGTTAGACATACATCATATGCATTCAGCACCCTCCGCAATGACTGTAGATGTAACCGTTGAGGGAAAGAGACTCAAGATGGATGTAGACACAGGAGCAGCAGTTTCAGTTATCACCCAGAAACAATGGAGACAACTTCAGACCCGAAAAACTGTCCGCCCAACACCAATCAAACTGCAGACATACTCAAAGCAGATACTCCACCCACTGGGTTACGCAAAAGTAAAGGTATTGTACAAGGGTCAGAAAAAGAGACTGCCATTATATATCCTAGAAAATGGGGGACCCCCTCTATTTGGGAGAGACTGGGTTGCTCACTTTGGTATGCCAGACATCGCCATAAGTCCCTGTAACACCGTTACCATTCCATTAGGAGATAATGAGGGATGGGTGGTGTCCCTGAAGCAGCGGTTCCCAAAGATTTTTGATGACTAGTTGGGAAAAATAAAGCATGACTGTGTGAGACTCAAGCTGAAACCCAACGCTCAGCCTAAGTTCTTCAAAGCTCGGACAGTACCTTTCGCACTCCGAGCAGGTGTGGAAGCAGAACTAAGTCGGCTGGAGGAACAAGGTGTCATCTCAAAGGTAGAGCACAGCGAGTGGGCATCACCAGTTGTACCGGTAAAGAAAGCGAATGGGGACTTGCGCATTTGTGGCGATTTCCGCATGGCACTGAACTCTCAACTGGAAATAGACCAGTATCCCCTACTCAGAGTAGATGACATTTTTGCCTCTCTTGCAGAGGGTCAAAAGTTCACCAAGCTTGATCTCAAACAAGCATATTTACAGTTTGAGGTCCATCCTTCTTCCCGCAAGTTTCTGACCATCAACACCCACAAGGAACTGTATGAATATAATCGGATGGTGTTTGGGGTAGCCTCTGCCCCTGCCATTTGGCAACGAAAAATGGACGAGATTTTGGCGGACATTCCTTTCACTCAGTGCCTGCTAGATGACATGCTCATTACAGGACGGACCGACCAGGAACACAAGCAGAATGTGGAGCTTGTGTTGGCGAGACTCCAAGAACAGGGTCTGAAAGTGAACTTAGCAAAATGCCAATTCATGGTGCCTAAATTGGAGTTTTGTGGCCACCTTGTGGATGCAGAAGGTATACACACCACAGAAGCCAAGGTTGATGCTTAAGTCAAAGCTCCAGCCCCAACCAACGTCCAGCAGCTGCGATCATACCTTGGCTTGCTGAACTATTACCACAAATTCCTGCCAGATCTGGCACACACCTTGTTTCCGTTGAACAAGCTTTTGGAGAAACACTCCAGATGGGACTGGTCGGCTGCATGCAAACATGCTTTTGAAGTTTCTAAGCGGAAGCTGTTGGCGTCACGCATGCTTGTGCACTATGACCTCCAGAAGCCTCTCACCTTGGCTTGTGATGCCTCACCCTATGGTCTGGGGGCGGTACTATCCCACATCTTACCAGATGGTCAGAAAAACCAGTGGCATTTGCCTCCAGGTCTTTGACAAAAGCAGAAAGCAATTACTCACACATTGACAAAGAGGCACTTGCGCTGATATGGGCAATTAAGAAGTTTCATCTTTACCTGTATGGTAGGGAATTCACCATACTGACGGACCATAAACCACTCCTTTAGATCTTTAGCCCTGAGAAAGGCATCTCCCAGACTACTGCTGCCCGCCTCCAACGTTATGCCCTGTTCTTGGGGGCATACAGCTACAAAATTCAGTATCGTGGTCATGATGCCAATGCTAATGCGGACGCTATGTCCCGACTGACAGGGAGGTCCATGGACTCTTCTCCACTGGTCAAGAGTTGTCGTTACACCAGCATGTCCTTCTTGTCTTCTGGGGAGATAGCAGCCCATACAACCAAGGATACCTTTCTGAAAACAATACTCTCCTGGGTACGGTCCGGTTGGCCTGCAACTGTCACACAGGAGTATGAACCTTATTTCCGTAAGCGTATGAAATTAACTGTGGCTGGCAACTGTGTTTTATGGGGAGACCGAGTGATCATTCCACAGACCCTCCGGAGACACATTCTGGACTTGCTACATACTGGTCATCCTGGGAGCACACGTATGAAACAAAAGGCCAGAGGCTATGTGTGGTGGCCAAACCTAGACTCAGATATCACAACATATGTGAATGCTTGTGCTGGATGTGCACAAACGGCAAGAGACCCTCCTCAAAGGGTGCGTCCAGCCCTGGACTTGGCCCACGGTTCCTTGGTTTCGCCTACACTTGGACTTTGCAGGCCCGATCAGAGGACACACCTTCTTGATCATAGTGGACGCCCATTCAAAGTGGCCTGAGGTCATTCCTGTTACTCAGCCAACGACTAAGGCAACGGTTTCCATACTGTTACATCTCGCTGCTACGTTTGGATACCCCAGAGAAATCGTCACAGACAACGGTGCACAATTCACCAGTCAGGAGTTTCAGCGTTTCCTGACTGCCCACAACATCAAGCACAAGTTGACCGCACCTTACCACCCGGCTACAAATGGTCAAGCAGAGCGGTTTGTGCAGACTTTTAAACGCTATTTCAAAGCTACAGTGGCTGCAAGTAAACAGTCCCTGTCACCCCAGCAGCTGGACTCCTTCCTTTCTGCTTACAGAAACACACCACATGCAACCACTGGGAAAACTCCAGCAGAACTCCTTCTGGGGCGGCAGCCATGGACTGTTTTGGATATGCTCCGCCCTCAAACAGTCCAGGAACATGTACTACAGTCCCAAGACAAGATGGTCAAACACAACGAGCTCCCCCGATTCACAGCCCAACAAAAGGTATGGGCCTGATCTTATGGGGCTTCCAACACCCGTTGGCTTCCTGCTGTCATTGCAGAGACTTTGGGACCCAAGATGTACAAGGTCCGCCTGGAAGATGGTTCCATTTGCAGACGTCATGCGGACCAACTGCGTCCTCGTTCTCAACTGCCCGAATCCCTGATGCCGGCTGAACCACCAGTATCTCAAGGATCTGCTCCCAGCGAATCAGGATGCACAGAGACTGATGATTGTGGGGACTCTGAACTTTTAAACTCAGCTCCAACAAAGCCCTCCAGCTCTGGTCCGGAGGTCTGTTTACCCTCTGAGCTGGGGGATCCCTTCTTGGCCCTGCCGGTACCCATTCCGGCCAGCCCTGTTTCCTCCGGTCCCGAATCGCTGGATGCCCGGCCTCAACGACACTGTCGCCCTCCTGACCGGTTTCAGTTGCAAGAGCGGTTACGAGACTTTCGACGGGGCCGACGAAAGTGATCCGATGACATATTAACCCAGCAACTGTTCCTGGAAGCTTGAAGTCCCGTAATTCTCCTGTGTTTGGAGGACTGTTATTGGACAGTTATCGGTTAATGTTTTGTGCCTGTTATTGTTTTGTTGTGTTTTTTTTTGTTTTTTGTTTTTTTTTAGGGATGGATGGAAGGTGTTATACCTGAAGGGTTTCACATGTACTGGCACTTTAAGGCTGGCTCCACCCAGCAGTGATGACAAGGGGCATAGTAGCCATCTTAGAGAGAGCACATGTAGAAAGTGTACAACCTGTACTGAATAAACATCCATTGTTCCAGACCAGAGTCTTGTGTCCCTCACAACACAGAGGATATAACAGGTGTCCTATCAGGTTGAGGTCAGGACTCTGTGCAGGCCAGTCAAGTTCCTCCACCCCAAACTCGCTCAACCATGTCTTTATGGACATTGCTTTATGGTCCAAATCATTTGGTGGAGGGGGGATTATGGTGTGTGGTTGTTTTTTCAGGGGTTCGGCCTGGCCCCTTAGTTCCAGTGAAGGGAACTCTTACCCCCCGTACACACGACTGAACATGTCTGCTGAAACTGGTCCGCGGACCAGTTTCAGCAGACATGTTCGGTCGTGTGTATGGCCGACCGGACAGGTTTCAAGCGGACATTTGTCCAGCCGACCGTTTTGCAGCGGACAAATGTTTCTTAGCATGCTAAGAAACATGTCCGCTGGAAGCCTGTCCGTCGGACATGTTCGGTCGTCTGTACAGACTCACCGTACATGTCCCTTTGACGAATGCGTGGAAGCATTGAACTTCCAAGGCCGCGCACGTCGCCGCGGCCTCGTCACCGCGTATCGTGTACGCGCGGATTTCTGTCTGATGGTGTGTACAACCATCAGACAGAAATCTCCGGGCGGACATGTCCGCTGAAAACAGTCCGGCGGACCGTTTTCAGCGAACAGTCCGTCCGTCTGTACGAGGCCTTAAGGCGTCAGCATACCAAGACATTTTGGACAATTTCATGCTCTCAACTTTGTAGAAACATGTTTGGGGATGGCCCCTTCCTGTTCCAACATGACTGCCCACCAATGCACAAAGCAAGGTACATAAAGACGTGGATGAGCGAGTTTGGTAATTAAACAGAACATTGAAGATTTATATCCAGAGTTTATCTCGGTACTCTGTAAGCAGACAAGATCCTTGGACTGTGGAGGTGAATGTCTGTGAAGGTTCTCATTCATTCAGGTCAATCAATAAATCAAGCTAACTGGACTTGCTGTATTTTAAGACATTTTGCTGGTCAGCCGACAAGCTTTCTCAATTTAGAATGACTTGTATGCAAATTATTTGGGAATGGAAAGTGGATGCGAGAGGTTCATCTGCTTTGTATTAAATGGATTATGTGCTTGAAATCTTATTTAACCACTTCCAGCCCAAGGACGTCATATGACGTCCTGGACTTTCAGTGGGGATATCTGAATGATGCCTGCAGCCACAGGCATCATTCAGATATCCATCTCTTCAGCCGGCGATTCTGTGCACCATAAGAACGATCATAGCGGCGGTTCCACCGCTTGATCGTTCTTATAGGTGGCGGGAGGGGACGCGCCGCCATCCGGTGCTTCTCCGGGCTCTCCTTTGCCATCGGAGACCCGGAGAAACGATCCGCCGGCGTCCGATGGAAACCATAGAGTTGACTGGTGACCAGATGGTCACCAGTCATCTCTATGATCTTCGGAGGCCCGGGCGAGATGTTATGACGTCACGCCCGGGTCCTGGAATGTAAACCCAGCCGCAATCGCGGCTGAAAGCATTTTTTTCACGATCTAATGCTTTCCAGTCTGGAGGAGAGATGTGGGGTCTTATTGACCCCGCATCTCTCCATAAAGAGTACCTGTCACAAACCATTCCTATTACAAGGGATGTTTACATTCCTTGTAATAGGAATAAAAGTGATCAAAAAAAAAACTGTAAAAAAAAAAGTGTAAAACTAAAAGAAATTGAGTAAAATAAAAAATAAAATAATAAAAAAAACACAAACAAACGTAAGTAAACGCTGTTCAAACCACACATGTGAGGTATCGCCGCGTGCGTTAGAGCGCCAGCAGCAATTCTAGCTCTAGACCTCCTCTGTAACTCTAAATTTGTAACTTGTAAAAAAAAAATAAGCAACGCCTATGGAGATTTTTAAGTACTGAAGTTTGGCGCCATTCCATGAGTGTGCGCAATTTTAAAGCGTGACATGTTGGGTATCTATTTACTCGGCGTAACTTCATCTTTCACATTATACAAAAAAATTGGGCTAACCTTACTGTTTTGTTATTTTTTAATTCACAAAAAACGTTTTTTCCCCCAAAAAAAAGGCGTTTGAAAAATTATTGCGCAAATACTGTGCGAGATAAAAAGTTGCAATGGCCGGCATTTTGTTCCCTAGGGTGTCTGCTAAAAAAACATATATAGTATTTGGGGGTTCTGACTAATTTTATAACAAAAAAATTATGATTTATGCATGTAGCAGAAAAGTGCCAAAATAGGCCCGGTATGGAAGTGGTTAAAAAAATATTTGGTTTTTATTTTATTTTGTATTTTAAAAGAGTAAAACAAACCATATTAAAATGGGAGTGGGTCTCCTATAAATGTATTCAGAATGTTATCTAAGTCAATATTACAAAAATATCAGAAAAAATATGTGTTGAAATGTCTTTATTAGACATTAAGGGCCAGATCCACAAAGAGCCGGCGTAACGTAAAAATTCCCATTTAAGTTACACTGCCTTAAAATTTCTACCTAAGTGAGATTTCTTTTCCTTAAAGGAAGCATTGGAAACATTAAGGTAACATTAGCAACAATCTATGTACCAAATAAACAGCAGGACCAGTTTGTTAAAAAAATTCTTTCAGAATTAAGGGATTTTATAGAGGGGAGATTGATTCTGGGAGGGGACTTCAACATCCCCCTAGATCCTAGAATCGACACCTCCTCAGGAACTTCAGCTGTCCCCTGTCGGGTCCGAAGAAGTATACTACAAAAAATGCATGAAATGCAAGTGGTAGATGCCTGGAGGACTTTACATACAAAAGAACGAGATTATACTTTTTTTTCCAACCCACATCAAGTGTACTCGCGTATTGACATGTTTTTGATTCCACACTATTTAATTTCAGACGTTACAGAAATCATAATCGGAAATATAACATGGTCGGACCATGCTCCGGTTTCGTTGCGTCTCTCCCTGTCTAACCTGGCCACTCAACGTAAGGGATGCTGGCGATTGAATGAAAGCCTTCTTCAAAATCCTGAAGTAAGGGACGATGTATCTAAAGAAATGATAGCATATTTTCAGATAAACGACATTCCTGAGAGTGACCCAGGTATGATTTGGGAGGCACACAAGGCCGTGATCAGAGGAATTTTAATCAAACATGGAGCAATTTTGAAAAAGAAAAGGGAAAAACAGACCAAAGAATTATTAGATGAGATCCAGACCTTAGAAACACAGCATAAAAAGATACAGACAGCATCAGTAGGTAGGGAGCTGGGACATCTGAGAAGACAACTGTCGGAGATCTTACGGTTTAAAGCAAAAGCCCTAATCCAACGAGGGAAACAAATAGATTATGAAATAGGAGATAAATGTGGCAGATTGTTAGCAGGGAAAATTAAAGAAAAGAATAGGTCAACTTATATATCACAAATAAAAGATAAAGAGGGACATTTAAAACAGATACCTAAAGATATTGCCCAGACATTCGGGAATTATTATGCTACTCTGTATAACTTGCCTCACGCTACTTCCCCTCAGTCCAGGATAGCAGAATATCTAACCTCGACAGGTATGACGAGATTACCCTCACCAGCCCGTTATAGTCTGGACACTCCTATTACGGTAAAAGAAGTGACTGAAGTATTAAAATCATTCAAATCTGGAAAATCTCCTGGTCCGGATGGCTTTACTATAAGTTACTACAGAGAATTTTCTGAGTTGCTAAGTAAACAAATGACAAAAGTCTTTAATGCGGTGGGTCTGACTTCCACATTCCCTATGTATACCCTGAGAGCACATATTACGTTAATTCCAAAAGAGGGGAAGGACCCGGCGGATTGTGGAGGTTACAGACCCATCTCGTTACTGAACACAGATTTAAAAATATTTACGAAAATATTAGCAACCAGAATACAATCATGGATCCCCCAAATAATAGATTTAGACCAAGTAGGGTTCGTCCCCACGAGAGAAGGTAGAGATAATACAACAAAAGTTCTTAATTTGATTAACCAGGTAAATGATAAAAAAATACCGTGTGTATTTTTAAATACAGACGCGGAGAGGGCGTTTGATAGGGTAGACTGGCGGTTCTTATTTGAGGTGCTGAAACAAATAGGAATGGGAGAACGAATGATTAGCTGGATTAAAAGTGTTTATACAAACCCTCAAGCGGTTGTAAAGGCAAATGGGGTCCTTTCTGAACCCTTCAGCATCTCGAATGGTACTCGCCAGGGCTGCCCCCTCTCACCCCTTCTCTTCGTTCTCTCTTTGGAACCATTGCTGAACAGAATTCGCCTGAATCCGGATATACAGGGAATTAGGGTTGGGGAAGGAATCCACAAGGTTTCTGCTTATGCGGATGATATGCTTTTTTCAGTAACCGAGCCTCATATTTCTCTCCCTACTTTGCTGAGTGAGATTGAGAAATATGGCACTCTCTCTAATTTAAAAATAAATCAGACTAAATCAGAGGCCATGAGCATGTCACTATCCCCTCTTTCCCGGGATTCCATTCGGGCGAATTTTTGTTTTAAATGGAGTCCAATGCTTAGATACTTGGGCACAAATATTCCATCAAAAGAAAAGGACATTTTTAAAATGAATTTTTTACCAATGTATAATCTATTACGAGCCCTACTTGACAAATGGCGACTTGGTTCCCATTCTTGGTTTGGCCGCATTAGTATAATCAAAATGTCCGTTCTTCCGAAAATGTTGTATTTACTTCAGGCGCTACCAATTAAGATTCCAGTGACTTTTTTGCGTCAGATACGTAGTTTATTTATGAATTTTATCTGGGCCGGGAAACGTCCTAGGATTAAAAGAGATCTGTTGACTATGCCTAAGAATCTTGGTGGAATGGGGGTCCCAGATATATTTAAGTATTATTATGCAGTACATCTATCTAGATTAGTGGACTGGTGTAAACATGTTAGATCTAAGAGGTGGGTTGACATAGAACAACAGCTGAGCACAGTTCCTTTAGGTAGAGCACCTTGGTGCTATACAGTATTACCGGCTCCTCTTAAAAATCACCCTATAATTGGCACAACACTAAAAATTACTGCACGTATATGCCAAAACGGGAACTTTTCTACAGTGCGATCACCTTTGTTTCCCATATTGGGGAACCCAAGTTTTAGTCCGGGTAATGAAAGAGGATCTTTCCTGTTATTAATAGAGAAAGGAGTATATCAGGCCTCACATTTTATTATATCAGAAAACTGGCCATCGATTAAAACATTAATACAAATAGGAGGCCCTTTTGAAGTCAATATCTGGCAGGCGTTGCAATTAAGTAATTTTTTTAGATCATTAGGCCCGGGAAGTAATTTTCATCGTCAGTTAACAATCTTTGAGTCGTACTGTAATGATTTAGAACCACTAGCCCGAGGGATCTCTAAAATGTATGGACTATTAAATAAATTTAGGGAGGATCAGGAGATACCAGGCCTTAACAAATGGGAGAAGGACCTAGATAGGACCTTCTCTGCATTACAACGTAAACAGATTATCTTTTTGACTCTAAACTCTTCAATCTGTACACGAATTCAAGAATTAAACTATAAAATCTTGATGCAGTGGTACCATACTCCAGTACGACTCAAAAAATTCTGCAATGAAAATTCTGACAGATGTTGGAGATGTGGAGAAGAAAGCGGGACATTGATTCATATATTTTGGTTTTGTAAAAAAATAAGAGTTTATTGGTTGTCAATTATGAGAATCTTGCAAAAAATTTCTGAGTTAAAAATACCCAATGATCCCGCTTTTTTCCTACTTCACCTATCTGAGATTCCAGTTCAGACTTATCGGAACTCAGTACTGTGCCATTTGGTGAATGCAGCTAAAGCAGGTATACCCTTACGGTGGAGGGATACTACGTCACCAACAGTTTTAGAGTGGATAAATAGAGTTAGAGATATAGAAGCTATGGAAGACCTAGTTCTCTCAGCTAAGGGTAAAAATAAACTATACAAAGAAACGTGGAAGAGCTGGAATTTGTTTAAAAATTCAGATGAGGGGAAAAGATTAATGACTGAACCTGATAAATGAAGAATCGGATACGCGCAGGGAATTATAATGTAAAATATAATATGAAGGATAAACCGACTTTCCTGTTATGAATTGTGGTTTAAGGGAGGGAGAGGATGGGGCTCCCCTTCTCTCTCCCCCTCTTTTATCTTTTTTTCTTTTTTTTCTCTTTTTTTTTTTTTTTTCTCTCGTCTTTTGAGGGGGGGAGCTGGGAAAGGGCAGATGCATCACTTGTCTCTCTGTGAGAGAGAGTGATGACTAAGAAAAGGGTTAGAGTGGGAAGATTTAGTGAGGGAGTTTATGGGAGGGTCCAGAGCGAATATGTATGTATTTTTTTTGTCAAGAGGATTGTATTCATGTTTGTTTTTGGCAGAGTATTTGCCCTGTGCCTTTCCATATGCTGTTTTATGTAAAGAAAAGAAAAAAACAAATAAACATATAAAGTACAAAAAAAAAAAATTTCTACCTAAGTGCCCGATCCACAAAGCACTTACCTAGAAATTTTCGGCTGTGTAACTTAAATTCCGCCGGCGCAAGGCGTTCCTCTTCAAATGGGGGCGATTCCCATTTAAATTAGGCGCGCTCCCGCGCCGGCCATACTGCGCATGCTCGTGACGTCATTTTCCCGACGTGCATAGCGCGAAATGACGTTATGCCAAGCTTTGTGGATCGCGCCGGGTCAATAATGTTGCGTCGAAAAAAAAAAAAGACACGGCGAAAAAAAAAATTTAAAACAAAAAAAAAACGCGTCGCTGAACAGAAGGGTCTGCTTTTACAAGGTGTAAACAGTATACACTTTGTAAAAGCAGCCCTAATTTTACAATTGCAAACTAAAACTTACGGAGAAAAAAACGAAGCTGAAAAGCTTCGTGGATCTCCGTAAGTGCTAATTTGCATACCCGAGGCGGCATTTCGACGCAAAATGCCCCCAGCGGCGGATGCGGTACTGCATCCTAAGATCCGGCAGTGCAAGTCCCTTACACATGTCGGATCTTCTGTCTATCTCTTGGAAACTGATTCTGTGGATCAGTTCCAAAGATAGAAACAGGGATACAACGGCGTATCAGTAGATACGCCGGCGTATCCCTTTTGAGGATCTGGCCCTAAATATTTTCAGAAAAACATATTTTAAAAATAAATTTTAATTATATTTTTGGAATGCATTTACAAATATATGTAGAAATATATGTTGAAATTACTTTTTTATATGTTAAAAATTTTGAAGAATATATTTTAAAAATATATTTTCCAATATGTCTTTGGAAAATACATTTAAATTATATTTTTGGAATGCATTTACAAGTATATTTAAAGATATATGTTAAAATGAATTTTTTTTTTTAGATATTCAAAAACATCTGGCAAATATATTTATAAACATATATTTTCACATATATGCCTTTGGAAAATATATTTAAATTATATTTTGGGAACGCATTTACAAATATATGTAAAAACATATGTTGAAATTACTTTTTTATGTGTTAAAAAAATATGAAAAATATATTTTCCAATATATGTCTTTGGAAAATACATTTAAAATATATTTTTGGAATGCATTTACAAATATATTTAAAAATATATGTTTAAATGCATTTTTTTAAGCTTTTCAAAAATATCTGGAAAATCTATTTAAAAAATATATTGACAAATATATGCCTTTGGAAAATATATTTTAATTTACATTTTTGGAATACATGTAAAAATATATTAGCGTAGGCCAATATATTTTTTTATAAATATATTAGAAATATATTTATTTTTCTTCCATATGGGTTCCAGCAGTACCCTGGGCCCAGTTCCACTCTCGAGGGCTCCAGGGATTCCTTCGCTCCTCCTGGGATGTTCGAAGGGAATCCCTGGACACAAGAAGTTCCCTAGACTGGTGGCTCAGTCTAAGCAACCTGTCGTGGGGTCGGGCCTGGACCCAACTAGATCCGTTGAGTGTGACAATGGACGCAAGTGCCTGGGGCTGGGGAGCTCACTTGGGAGATATCTACGCCCAGGGACTTAGGAATCAGGAGCAGAGCAGGGCTTCCTCCAATTTCAGGGAGATCCTGGCAGTCGAAAAAGCGTTGGACTTTTTCAAGGACCAGGTCCTGGGGAGGGAAGTACAGATCTCCTAGGACAGCACAGTGGCTGTGTCCTACCTAAACCACCAGGGAGGAACAAGGTCCCACATACTGTACTAATGAAGCTTGCCCAGCAAATCCTGGGGGAAGCAGAGAAGATAATATCCTCTGTATCGGCAGTCCATATAAGAGGGTCCCTCAATACTCAGGCAGACTTCCTCAGCAGGCAGCCCATTCTTCAGGGAGAGTGGGAGCTGAACAACAAAGTTTTCTCTCTGGTAGGCCAACACTTTGGCAATATAGAAATAGATTTGTTTGCTTGCCGGAAGAACAGAAAAGTTATTTTCTCTCACCAGGGAGCAGAGCTCCCAGGGGGTAGATGCTTTGGGCCAGAGCTGAGATTTCAGCTTGGCTTGCGCGTTCCCTCCCCTGGTGCTCGTTCCCAGGGTGTTACAAAAGCTGTCCCAGTCAAACGGGTGCCTTATTCTGATTGCACCCTGGTGGCCGAAGCGGGCATGGTTCCCCACCCTAAAGAGGTGGTCAGTCGCTCCTCCGTTGCCTCTCCTGTCCTGATGAGATGTCCTTTGCCTGGGACCAGTTTTACATCCTGACCCAGGGTTCCTTTCCCTGATGGACTGGTGTTTGAGAGGGAGATCTTCAGGAGTAGGGGATGTTCAGAGGAAGTGATTGATACGCTTTTACCAAGTAGGAAACCAATCACTAGACAGATTTATGCTAAAGTTTGGAAGGTCTTCTCTCACTGGGCTCAGGCTAGGGAGAGCACCCTCCAAACAGTACCTACGGTCCCGGACTTCCTCCAGGAGGGGGTCGACCAGGGGTTTGCATTCAATACTCTGAGTTCAGGTGGCAGCCTTATCTGTATTCTTTGATGTTAGACTCACCCTGAACCCCCCTCATCAAGGGATTCTTGTCAGCCAGGGAGAGGGTAACCCCGGTGAGAACAAACAGATTCCCACCATGAGACTTATCCCTGGTATTAGATGCCCTAACTTGTGCCAGAAGGGTTGGTGACCTACAGAACCTGACAATTAAAGAGCCTTTTCTGTTGCTCCTAGAGAATAGGGTAATCCTTAGGCAGGATCCTTTGTATTTACCGAAAGTGACCTCGAATTTCCATAGGTCACAGGAAATTATACTTCCCTCATTTTGTCATAATCCCAAAAATGATAGAGGAAAAATGTCATTTATTAGACGTTGGACGTTGTCTTCTGGTCTATCCGGAGAGAGTGAAATGTTTTAGGAGATCAAACCATCTATTGGTTAGTTTCGGTGGCCAGAGAAAGGGTCTTCCAGCCTCCAAGCTGACGATAGCCAGGTGGATTAAACAGACTATCGCAATAGCCTATGAGCACTCAGGTAGACCTATCCCCAGCTCACCTTAAGGCCCCTTTCACATTGAGGAGTTTTTCAGGCGGTACAGCGCTAAAAATAGCGCTGCTATCCCGCCTGAAAAACTCCTTCACTGCAGACTCAATCTGAAAGCCCGAGGGCTTTCACACTGAGGCGATGCGCTGGCGGGAGACAAAAAAATCTCCTGTCAGCAGCATCTTTGGAGCGGTGAGAGGAGCGGCATGTATACCGCTCCTTCCCATTGAAAACAATGGGAAACCGCGGCAATACCGCTCGCAATGCGCCTCTATAGAGGCGCATTGCGGGCGGTATTAACCCTTTATCGGCCGCTAGCGGGGGTTAATACCGCACTGCTAGCAGCTGATTCCCGCGGTAATCCCGGCGCCGCTATTTTTAACGGCGTTCTACCGCCACCGCAGCTCCCATCCCAGTCTGAAAGGGGCCTTAAGCTCATTCAACTAGATCACTGGCAACCTCCTGGACGGAGAAGGCAGGTGCTTCGATCGACCAAATCTGCAGGGCAGCAACATGGACAAGCGAAAATACTTTCCTGAGGCACTACAGTGAGTAATTTTTTTTCTATGAACCGTATTTGGGGTTGGGCTTTACTTTTGTGTGGTGTCTATACAAACAGTGCAGCACAGGCTGTGAGTTGTGCTCTGCTCTGCTATTAAAGTATAGTGATGGCGCTGGTCTCAGGCAAGCTGGAGACTAGCGCCATCAGTCAGACCTCAGTTTTCATCTCTTTGCTAGCTGCTGGTCAGACAACTGTGGGGGGGGGGATGGCATCCTGTCTGACCACGTAGCTTATCTTGGCACTTATTGGTTGAACTAGATGGACTTGTGTCTTTTTTTTTTTTTTAATTATACAACGAAGAAAGATGGGACACAATACTATGTATACATGTACTATGTATATACTACAATACAATACTATGTTCTTTGTCCCCTGGAAGACAGGAAACCTTAAAGTGAGACGACTTATTTAAACATAAATAAGCTAACTTTCTCTTATCGTCCATGGACGAACACAGCTCCTTAAGTCTTGACAAGTGGGTTATGTTCCCTGTTTACAGGAGAGGACTAGGCAGAAACATGTTAGATAATTAAATACATGTTACACTAACAGAGTTGAACAGCCCCGCCCAGGGGGCGGTCCCTCCAGACATAACCCTCCTCACTGCAGCTGCAGCCTCAGTTTTGTTCTGCCTAGCAAAGGAGAAGGACGTATGGCTCCCTTTGGGCCCAGCGCCCTGAGGAGAAATTTTATTTTATTTTGTTTTATTTTATCTTTTCTTGAAGAATCTTCTTTCAACTGTCGGCTGAGAGACAGGCTGGATAATATAGATCCTTGTAGTCTACTAAGTCCGACCAGCAAGCGTGGGCACACCTTTGCAAAGAGGCTGGGTCTGCCACACCATACCCCATGGCTCCTGGGGTGGCCGGTGAGCTTTGCTCCGAGGTCCACATATGACTGGGCTGTGGTGTTGTCTCACTCACAGTGGACCAGGCCGACAGCTACCTCCATTGCGGTTGTAGTTCTGTCGGGAATGCATCAGCTTGTCCTCTCTCGGATGGGTAAGTACAGTCCCTCCCGTTTCGGTGGGTAGGTACGGCTGGACATTCCTGGGGTTCGGGGGTCCTCTTCCCCTCCCTTCCCTGCTCCTTTCCCTTGCTGCATTGCTAAGGCATGCTGTCCTGGGGGGGGGGCTTTCCTGAGGGGGCTGTGTTATCTGGCATTTTATTGTTTGTTACTGGGTTTTCCTGTGGGGGGTTTTCACTGTAAAATCTTAGGAGGCTTTCTCTGTTTAAAATGTGGCGTTTTGCCGCCGTCTGGCCGACGCTGGCGCCATTTTTGGGAGGTTTTCGATTACATTAAAAACTACCATTGTCGGCCATTTTTTCGTAGCCACGCCATGTGCAGCGGGCGACCATCTTTGTGCAGTCCTGACCCCTAGTGCTGTATCTATGGCGCACACAGGTTTTTTTTTTTGGATCACACAAATCAGTGGTGGACCCTCCGGGTCTCATGTATAGGTGACCACTCTCCCTATTGCGGGAGTCCCCGCTTGTATGGATCTGGCTGTTAGAAGATCCGAAGTACTGGCCCTTGCCATGTTTACCATGCTGGGGTCTGTCTTGCGGCCTATTGTGGCTACTACTCTGGGGTCTCAGTCGCTCACCCACGCCCAGCACTATCCATCCCCCCTCCACAACGCATTCCCAATCCAAAAATCGGCCCAAAATATCGGCCGCAAAAATCAGCATCATATATCGGCCTTCGGCCTCCCCAATTTCGAAATATCGGCATCGGCCAGAGAAAAACCCATATCGGTCGACCTCTATTATCAGTCCTTGCTTTAATCAATTTAAAAAGAAAGGTAGAAAACCTCATTCCTATAAAAAGTGCAAAACCACTACACGTATTCTGTAGAATAAGAAAGTGGAAACCGATTGTAATAGTCTAAAGCTCCTGCAATTTTTCACCTTGAGAAATTTGTATGACACTCCTTACATTGGGTCCTGCTACAAGTTGTAATTCAGCCCAGGTTCACACTGGGCTGTGGAAATGAAGCCGTGAGAGTTCAGCTGAACTCGCATGATTTCACTCCCGCTTGTCCGTCCTGATTTCGGCCGCGATTTCAGAGACATCTGCACAGATGTCAATGTAAATCGTGGGCCAAAATCACAAAAAGTGGTACAGAAACTACTTTTTGAAATCGGTACAGCGCCGCAGATGCAGCATCGCACTGATTATGCCGGTGCCATTGCCGGTAAATTTAGCCGATTTTTAACATGTCAAATTGCATGTCAAATCGCACCAGTGTGAACCAGGGCTTAATCAGAATATAACAGCTGTAGTGTATCCATTGGATTGTCTTCTCCTGGAATAAAAGGCAACTTTAGAGGTCACAATTCTCTTGTTGTAGGGCTGGTTCACACCAGAACGCAATATGGGAAATGTGCATTCCATGTGTATCTCCCGCACCACGTTCGAAATGCACTGCTTTGCAATTCGCTATGGGTGTCAGTACATTTTGCTGTGTTTTGGTGTGGTGCGTTTTTTGAAAGTAGAGCATGCACTACTTTTTGTACATTCTCTACTTTTTGTACATTCTCGTGCAATTTGTAGCCAATTCAAATTTATAAGCTACAAAATTGCACTGCAGGGAACTGCATGGGTGCACCTGCGTTTCTGTGCAGTTTTGGTGTGAACCATTCCCTAAGGCATAATACAGTAGTATTGGCAGTGTAACAGTCCCACCAGTAGACAAAGCTAATGCAATTTCTCAACGCTCCACTTTTAGCGGTGGATGGAAAGATCCTAGATTGCTCAGATATGGTATTATTTATCAAACTCTCCGAGACCAGAATAGTCTTGCATTGGATTGAAAAATTTAAGATCATATGTTTCTTCAGACATTTTGATAAATTTTGTCTATTTTTCATTATTTCTTTAGGTTCAGATTTTATCTTGTTTAATTTGTAAACTTTGAGAACCTTTTATTGTGTGCATTCTAATTATGACCTGTAAATACTTTGTATTGTGAATTTGATTTTTTTTTTTTTTTTTTTTTTAGGAATTAATTAAACAGCTTAACAACATACAGGTAAGAGGCATGCCACATACATATACACTTAAAGGGTCACTAAAGGAAAACATTTTTTTGCCTACAATTAATGTTTGCAAGGTAGACAGACAGAATAGTGTAATGATTCTGTTAAAAAACGATTAAATGCCTATTAAATTCCTTCATCTATATCACCTCCGGCGTTATAGTTTCTGTTCTCTCATTCACTTCCTGGTTTGCATCGTTCGTTCATGTAAGAATTACATTTCCCAGTATGAATTGCGGCACGCCCAGTAATTCACACCTCCTTGAAGTCTCTAACACGTAGAGAGTGTCCTGCCACACAGATGTAGTTCCCAGGAGGGGGTGAGCACGTTACTGACCACCGCAGTAAAGCCTCCCATCACGGTGGTCAGTAAAATCAGACAAGCATGAAGTGAACAGAACAGAGAAGAAATAGAGCAACTTCTGAGCAAAAATTAACAATGAGGAAGTGAAAAGAGGAATGTCTGCAGGTAAAGGATGCTTATTATGAAAAAATATTTTTTCCTTTACAACCCCTTTAATCAAATATTAAACAGACATGTCACATCAATGGTATTTTTTTTATAGTCAGAGCTATGAAAATGTGTGTTGTACTTTTTCTGTTGACCTTGCCATAATGAGCTTTTGTTTATCCCTGTATGAAAATAAAAAAACAAAGACTAGGTTCATAGCTTCTCAATGAATGTTGGTTTTTCTTTGCACTTCTCTTTAGTTTTAGTGAGTTATAATTGTTTAAGCTTTTTCTTTTATTCCTAAATCTCAGAATGCAGATGCTGTGAATTTTTTCTGCAATTATGAAGAGAGCCGTGGAAATTATCTTGTTGATGCTGACGGCAATCGAATGCTGGATTTGTATTCCCAAATATCATCCATTCCCATAGGTATATAATTTTATGTGTATATTTTACATATGTATATTAGTAGTTCTGCGTTTCAATATATGCTTACATGCAAGCTAGCACAACATTTCTGAACCTTCATTTCCATTGCTCTTGGCAAACTGCATGATCAATAGAACTACAAGTAAATGAACAAAGGTATTCTAAACCAAGAGGAACATTATCTGTGTAACAGTGTAAATTAATCAGATATGGGGGACAAGGGGGGAAAGGGGATGCGCAAGGTCACCACGGATATATGGGTAAGAGTTGGTCAAAACCCATAATAGATCATGTACCCTGATGGGTTCTGTTGCTGTAACCAGGTACTAATAGCTAAAAAGGTAGGGGAAAGGAAGGGGAGTGGCCTGAAGGGGCTTAAAGGGGTTACTATTAGCAACAATGATTGATCAAGAGAATGTTCAGCTACAAAAAGTATTTATTAATTAATAGTATCAAAAACGTATATAAAAAGTACAGTAGTTGGTGAGCTATATGAAAATGGTAATCATCATATATAGGAAATGGTAATTACCAAAAAACAATATGACAAACAGGACTAACAATGGCCAACACAAGACTCACGACACTAGTCCGGACGTGTGTGTGTATTCAGCCACAATTTACCTGCACAACATGCGATACATGGTTTGCCTAGTAACATGGCTGGACTGGGACAAAAATTTGGCCCTGGACTTCATCCAGACTGGCCCACTTTGACAGGTCTCTCCCATGGCGGCCGGACAACTCCTGCACCCCCCCCCCCCCGGCCACCCAAGCCCCCTCTCCCCCCTTCACTAGCCACTAGCCATTCTACTTTATTAGAGTAGAATGGCTGGTACTGGTACTCTTATAGGCAGTACCAGTGGAGAAGCTAGACATTATTTCACCCGGGGCAAAGAATCAGTTTGGTGCCCTCCCTTATGGGACAAGATTAGGCAGAAATGAGAAACCCCCCGGCCATAGCTATTGAGTCAGCTGTCTGTCCCCTCCCCCATGCTCCTCTGTCGGTCCCCCTGGTCCTCCCCCTGCTTCTTTGTCTCCCAGGTGAGCGCTGCAGGAAGGGAGAGACAGAGGAGCGCGGCGGTCCGCTGTCACTGAAGCCGGCCCACTGAGCCATCAGCCCACCGGGAAACTCCCTGTAGTCCCAATGGCCAGTCCATCCCTGCCTAGTAAGATATATGGGGGCAAAGTGTATATCAGGGAAATTCCTGATAGCCCCTATTAAACTAAGGCCAAATAGGTGCTGGTCAGAAGTGGCTGGATACAGTGTGTGGGGGAGAGGGGGGCGGGAGGCGGTGGGATGGATCTGCAGGACCAAAGGGTATTAATTAGTTAGTCTTCATAAGTGAAAGAAAAAAATAAACATTTTGGGCCATAAAGATACTCAAAAAAGAGGCCACATGGATAGTTTGGTCTTGAAGTGCAGATGCTTGAGGAGTGTTAGTCAAGTCAAATTATGCAGGATCCATATGGATCTGTTAGTAGGTAGCTAGCAGAAGGTTAGTTAGCCATGCAGCAACAGGTCCATTTGATAATGGCAAAGGGGGCAGTATGTCAAAGGCTAAACGTGATTGAAGGCATGTGCTATATATAATTTCTGCAAGTGGTTGCTAAGCACAATTTAGCCACAACCGTACTGGTGCAAATGAATCCAATGCAAATGCATTCCCAAGTAGCTGTGTGTACGTTACCAACTTCTTGTCTGTTGTCATTCAGCCTGGTCACCCGATCGTTTTGATTGTGGGTGGATTCCTGCAGTAGTTGCCTCTGTTAATACGTATCCATTGTTGGAGGATTCGTGGCAAAAAGTCCTGACAGGATTGACCACACAATTATGGATGCCTGGATGCGCTGTACTCCTCCGTCCAACTTCGTAATGCTCCTCAGCGTCCCAGAGCTCAGCCGCCGCCTGGAACACCTCCGTTCCCCGCGCACACAGGGGACATCACGTGACTGCGCCGGGTGATGACGTCAACGGGTTTCGCTTGGCTCAGTAGCGTAGCTTCATCTCGGACGTTGCTGACCACCAGCGGCAGTGCCCATATATGCGCACATTACAGCTGGTGATTATCACCAGGGCGAGAAGATGAGTATTTAATTGAAGAACAAATCAAGTCCCGTTGTAGGAGTTACTGAGATACTCTGTGATGGAATTTTTCCCCCCCAAGTTCACTATTGTAATAGATCCGTTTAAAGGAAAGAAATCTATAAAGGGAAATAGCAATTCGCCAAGTTTTAAGGCAGTCCCTGCTAGTTCCAACGGTGCTATTATACCAATAAACCGACCACGTATAATATGTTCATTCTAAAAACTAAACAAAAGGGGATACAATGCATACTGGCAATATGAGAGAACATGGGGGTAAACGACACAAGTAGATGACATAAGGAAATGACACTTGGGTAAGTGCATGAGTGTTACCCACTTGAAGCACTGAAACTCAATAAATGTTCACAAGAAAACATCAATTAAGGAGAAATATCACAGCACATTAATTGTCACCAATGATGAGACACAGAACAATAGTAATTAAATTCAAGGATTATTCCGTTAGAGGTTTTTAAAGGAAAAAGGGAAAACAAGGGAGGAAAAAATGTGTATATAGTTGTGCAAGAATATTTTGGTATTTTTTATTATTATTTTCTGTTTTTTATAAATAAAAAAAAACACACATTCAAAAATCAAAAAGTTTTTATCTCTAATTTTTTATTTTGTTTTTATTTTTATATTATATTTAAAATTTTTATTTTTTTGTGTATAGTAAATAATGATTGAAGGGGGGACTGGATAGAATAATACATGATTGCCAAGTATGTGCAGTAGGACTGATGATTACTGCCTGGTATGGAATCCTAGGGAGTAGAGAGGTACAACTAATTTATCTGGGAATTTTTGATAGGTACCCCAGGGGCTGGGATTCCAGCAGGGCCAAGTCAGGGGTCCAAGAAGACCTGTAAGTTTAGTTCAGTGTTGAGGCCAACAGGCACTAGGGATTTCAGACGGTACACCCACCATTTCTCCTGTTGTAGGAGGATGCGGTCAAAGTCACCCCGTCTGTTCGGTAACTTTAGGGCATATATGCCCTTCACGGTTAGACCCCTTGAGCTCCTGTCATGGCACTGCGCAAAGGTTTTCGCCAAGGGTTTATCAGGTATCTTCTCCTTATTTATTTCCCTGAGGTGCTCACCAATTCGAATTTTGAGCGAGCGTTATGTTTTGTCCACATAAATCTTTGGGCAGGGACAAGTGATAACATAAATTACACGTGTAGATGAACAGTTGATTAAGTTTCTGTTCTCATAAGAACCTTGTCCATGAGCATCGGTGAATGTCGATGTCCGGTGTACATAGGGACAGATCTGGCATTTGTTACATGGAAACATGCCTAAAGTTTGCGGATAATTAGATAGCCAGGTAGTATCAGGTTCCCTTACAAACTCGGATTTGATCAGCATATCACTGATGCTCGACGTGCCACTAACTTAGGTGAGTCACCGACTATTGCGGCTAATGCTGGTGTATTGGTCAGGATGCCCCAATGTTTATCCAAGACTGAACGGACCGAGTCCCACTGGGATGCGAATGAAGTGATGATTCTGATCGGTTCAGTCTTGGGGAAGTTTATCAACTGATCTCTTTTTGGTCAATAGGTCGAGTCGATCACGAATTGCCACTCTTTTCTTAGCTTTTTTAATTTGGCCATGTGAATATCCGCATTCTCGAAATCGCGTATATAGCTCCTGGCACTCCCGTCGGTAGTCATGCGCATTTGAGCAGTTTCTCTTTATGCGCAGGAACTGTCCCACGGGAATGCCATTCTTTAGCCAGTGTGGGTGGTGACTTGTAGCATAGAGCAGGGTATTGGCCGCGGTATCCTATCGTAAAGTACCGGTGTTAATTTGGCCCTGCTTGATTGTGATCTGTAAGTCCAAGAATGACAGTTTTTCAATATCGAAAGTATACGTTAAACGTATATTTTGTTTGTTTTTGTTAAGTTCCAGCATGAATTGGTGTAGTAAATCAACGGGTCCCTGCCACAACATCAGGACATCATTGATGTACCGCCACTAGGTAAGTACATGGCGGCGGTACATCGGGGATGTGTACACGTCCTCCTCCTCCCACAGACCAAGATGGAGGCAGGCATAGGCCGGAGCCCATGCCGCCCCCATAGAGGTCCCCCTAATCTGGTGTTAGAAGCTATTCAAAAATTGAAAGAAATTGTTGTGTAACGCAAAGTCCAGGATTTCAAGGATGAACTCGTTTTGTGGTCCCGATGTAGGGTAAGTGGAGTCTAGAAAGGTTTCCACTGCCTTGATACCAACCAGGTGGGGTATTGATGTGTATAATGATTCCACATCAATGCCAACTAGCAATACCGCACCTGGTTGGTCGCAGGTGCTGAGGTCATTGAGCTTGGCCAGGACATGTTGGGTGTCTTGTACGAACGATTTCAGGTCAGTAACCATTTCTTTAAGTAACAAATCAAGGTATTTACCTATTCGTTCCAAGGGACCCTGACAGGCGGACACGATCGGTCTGCCTGGAGGTTCCTGTAAGTTTTTGTGGACTTTAGGGATTTTTTTTTCTTCCACTTATGAAGTCTGATACCCTTTGGTCCTGCAGATCCATCCCACTGCCTCCCGCCCCCCTCTCCCTCCCCCCCACACTGTATCCAGCCACTTCTGACCAGCACCTATTTGGCCTTAGTTTAATAGGGGCTATCAGGCATTTCCCTGATATACACTTAGCCCCCATATATCTTACTAGCCAAACCATGTATCGCATGTTGTGCAGGTAAATTGTGGTTGAATACACACACGTCCGGAATAGTGTCGTGAGTCTTGTGTTGTCCATTGTTAGTCCTGTTTTTCATAAGATGATTATTAACATTTTCATATAGTTCACCAACTACTGTACTTTTTATATACGTTTTTGATACTATTAATTAATAAATACTTTTTGTATCTTTACATCCTCTTGATCAATCATTGTTGCTAATAGTAACCCCTTTAGGCCCCTTCAGGCCACTCCCCTTCCTTTCCCCTTGCCCTACCTTTTTAGCTAACAGTGTAAATTAACTTTTTTTTTTTAATCTTTCCACTAGTCCTTTTTGTTGTTGCCCTAGTCATGTATAGAGATGGGCCAAACACCCCCCCAGCTCGGTTGGCACCAGAACTCCCAAACAGAAAAAGCTCTGACCCGAATGATGAACCTTATTAAAGTTTATGGGACCTGAAATTGAAAAATCAAAAGTCCCCATTTTGAAGGCTTATATGCAAGTAATTGGCCATAAAAAAATGTATGGGGTCTGGGTACTGCCCTGGAGGACATTTTATCAATTCAAATTTAATAAAATAAAATAAATTTAGCCACTTCCAGGCCGCCCATTGTCGTTATTTGTAGCAAATTTTGCGTTGAATACCTTTGTTATGGCAGCATATAGCTGCCATAACCCCATTTTTTTTTTTTAGAAACTGCTGGTGTTCTGCCTTCAGATAAAAGTGGTCTCTGTGGCAGATTTGCAGCAAAATCACTTTTGGCTGCGGAAGAGGTGCCCACCCCCCCTTACCGGAGCCGTCGGTAGCCGCGGAGACGAACCAGTCCTTTCCCCTCTGAAGCTGGAAGTCGAGTGAGGGCATGATGGCCCCCATTCGGCTCCATACCATTTGATGATGGAAGCAACGTCAAACGTCACTTACGTTCAATGGTCTTAAAGGGGATTTTTTTTTATTATTGCATTTAAGTGTAAATTTGAGATCTGAGGTCTTTTTGACCCCAGAACTCACATTAAAAAGGTCCTGAAAGGTTTTTTTTTTTTTTTCTAATAGAAGGGATGTTTATATTCCTTGTAATAGGAATCAAAGGGATACATTTTTTTTTAAAGGGACAGTGTAAAAATAAAAATTAAAATAAATTAGATTTTTTTTATTTATTTCAAGCGCCCCGTCGTGCTCGCGCAGAAACGATCACCTCTGCATATGTAAACTGTGTTCAAACCACACATGTGAGGTATCGCCGTGATCGTTGAAGTGAGAGCAATAATTCTAGCAAAAGATCTACTCTGTGACTCAAAACTGGTAACCTGTAGAAATTTCAAAATTTCGTCTATGGAGATTTTTAAGTGTCAAAGTTAGTCCCCATTCCATGAGCTGGCGCAATTTTAAAGCATGACATGTTGGGTATCAATTTACTCAGTGTAAAATTATCTTTCAAAATTAAAAAGAAAAAATCGGGCCAACTTTTCTGAGTTCCTATTTTTTTTATTTTTTTTTAAAGATATTTTTATTAGGTTTAAGACAAACCAACAAACAGAAAAACATACAAAAAAAAAAAACATCAGACAACCTGGTCATAAACGTTAGGCAGTACACTCAAACATAGAAAAATAAACTGACATCAATGCAAAATATAAAGTAGGCACAGTGGTAAAAGGCTCAGGTATAATACCGGGATATAGCAAAAGCGGAGGTCCAGACATTAGAGATCCGTGAGGCACAGCCCATCAATGATCAAGCAAGAGTAGTACAATCGTTGCTGGGAGAGGGTTAGCGGACTTGCCAACCATCTACCCCAAATTTTGTGGAAAGTTTTGTTCCGTTTCTGGAGTTCAAAAGTAAGTTTATACAGTGAGATAGCCTCATTAATAAGTTTTAACCAGAGGGATTTCAGAGAGGTCTGTGTCCCCTTCCAGGGCAGTAAAATTGCTTTTTTAACATAGAAGAAGAGTATATGGAGCAGTCTCTTGGCATGTGATGATAGGTGTAATTCGCCAAAGATGCCTTATAGGCAGTTCTTTGGATGATTTATGTTTGGGAGGCCTAGCGCCGATGAGATGAAAGCACCCACTTCTTCCCAGAAGTCCTGGACTACGGGGCATGACCAGAAGCAGTGTAAGAAATCGGCCTCCCGGCCACAGCCACGGAAACAGGCAGCTGAGGGCCGGAGACCTATCCTGTGTAACCTAGCCGGAGTGGGTTTGATGGAAAATTTTGACCTGTATGATGCGGTCCCGGGAAGCAATAACAGAGGTTTTATACGTATCGCTAAATTCTGACCAGTCCTTGTCTACCAGGGAAATGTCTAGAGAGGTCCATTTTACCTGAGCTTTTTGAAACCTGGGGTCAAAGTCAAGCATTAGGGCTGCATAATAGGTGGAGACAAGTTTAGTGGGATCTGGCTGTCTGAGCAGTTTTTCCAATGGGGGCAGGTCAGTGGGATCATCCAGGGAGCTAAACTGGGCACGGATAGCGTGCCTGAGCTGGTAGTAATAAAATTAGGTACGATCTTGGTAAATCGAAATCTAAACGTAGCTGAGAAAAAGATTTAAAGCCCTGAGCATTGTACAGGTGGCATAAATATTTAACCCCCCTGGAGTACCAGCGATTGGGATCAGGAAGGGAGTATAGAATCAATAAATTGGAAGGGCTCTCGCGCTATCGGTGCTAAATACTATGGGGGGGGGGCACTGCTGCAGTTACCTGGAACCGGTCCTGGCCAGAAATATGTGAATATAATAAATGATGGTGACTGCGCTGTGTGAGGAAGTGGAAAGAGCAGATGCACAGGGAAGTGAATAGCAAAAACCCACCACTGAGTGATCGCTAAAACCAGTGAGGGTGGGAGGTCTGTGGGTCAGTAATGGTGAACAGCAATAAGCATAAATTAAATATTAACATACACTATAATTAAATTAAATAGTGAACATCACAAACATGAGAAGCATGTAAATCCAAACAGCTTAATTGATGTGGATAGTGCCAGAAAGTTCAAATATAACACAATCCAAATGGAGTCCCAGAAGAGGGAAGATGTGGGACCGTAATAAGGTAAAAAAAGTCAAATAACACAAAGTCTTAAAACCCACCACTGAGTAATCGCTAAAACCAGTGGGGGTGGGAGGTCTGTGGGTCAGTAATGGTGAACAGCAATAAGCATAAATAAAATATTAACATAGACTATAATTAAATTAAATAGTGAACATCACAAACATGAGAAGCATGTAAATCCAAACAGCTTAATTGATGTGGATAGTGCCAGAAAGTTCAAATATAACACAATCCAAATGGAGTCCCAGAAGAGGGAAGATGTGGGACCGTAATAAGGTAAAAAAATCATATAACACAAATAAAGTCTTAAAGTGCACTGTGAACGATAATAGAGGCCCAAGGGGGTATCCCGTGGTAGAAGAGCAGACTTCGGTGCGCACACCTCTAGTGGTGTAAAAGGCTCACCTCCAGGCCATAGCACGGACAGCCTAAAACCAATTAAACACTGTATGTTCACAGGCTCAGCAGGGTAGAGGTGACATCAAAATCTCCACATCAAATGGTCATGTTGAAAGTGAAAGACAAGGGCAGATATGGCATAATACTGTGACTGCAGGTATGGAAGATAATATATCACATGCACATGCACTCACATGGAGGCCTATAGCAGTGGGCCTATCTCCTACGAACGATGAGTTTGTGCGATCCGTCTTGATAGGTGCACTTCCTCTATCTTTCGCTACCACCTAGGCATCCACTGGGTGTTGGGTGCTCGGAGGGGTATGTAAACAAAAAACAAAAAAGGAGGGCAATGGTGCAGTTCCGCATAAAAGGTTTAATATAGAAGAAAGGGTAAAAAACTCACATTTCCAGTGGTAAGGTGTTTCCAAACAAAACGAGCACCGCGCTCGTGTTCCTCCCGTTAGGATGTGTGGGGTCTGGTACTTCCTGTCCCTACGCGTGGCGTCACATCACATGACTTCTATATTAAACCTTTTATGCGGAGCTGCACCATTGCCTTCCTCTTGTTTTTTCTTTACATACCCCTCCGAGCACCCAACACCCAGTGGATGCCTAGGTGGTAACGAAAGATAGAGGAAGTGCACCTATCAAGACGGATCGCACAAACTCGCCGTTCGTAGGAGATAGGCCCACTGCTATAGGCCTCCATGTGAGTGCACGTGCATGTGATATATTATCTTCCATACCTGCAGTCACAGTATTATGCCATATCTGCCCTTGTCTTTCACTTTCAACATGACCATTTGATGTGGAGATTTTGATGTCACCTCTACCCTGCTGAGCCTGTGAACATACAGTGTTTAATTGGTTTTAGGCTGTCCGTGCTATGGCCTGGAGGTGAGCCTTTTACACCACTAGAGGTGTGCGCACCGAAGTCTGCTCTTCTACCAGGGGATACCCCCTTGGGCCTCTATTATCGTTCACAGTGCACTTTAAGACTTTATTTGTGTTATATGATTTTTTTACCTTATTACGGTCCCACATCTTCCCTCTTCTGGGACTCCATTTGGATTGTGTTATATTTGAACTTTCTGGCACTATCCACATCAATTAAGCTGTTTGGATTTACATGCTTCTCATGTTTGTGATGTTCACTATTTAATTTAATTATAGTGTATGTTAATATCTAATTTATGCTTATTGTTGTTCACCATTACTGACCCACAGACCTCCCACCCTCACTGGTTTTAGCGATCACTCAGTGGTGGGTTTTTGCTATTCACTTCCCTGTGCATCTGCTCTTTCCACTTCCTCACACAGCGCAGTCACCATCATTTATTTCTTTCTTTCAGGAAGGGAGTATAGTTCCTGCAGATTGGGGTTAAACCACAGGGGGTTGTTGGGAGATTTCAGCCAGGTGTGCCTGGATACTTTAGTGACAATATAATGAAAAGAGGAAAGGGAAGTGGCAAGTAGTGAGGTTCCGGGGCGATCGGGGACCCGGCCTCTGTAGATAATATTATGTAGGGTTTCCAGAGAAGATGTGATGGCTCCCTCCGTGGAGGTACAGGCATTGGCCGGAACCGGGCACAGCCAATCGTGGATGTGCACCAACTGGGATGCCAATTAATATAGAAAGAAGTTGGGAAATGCCAGGCCTGCCAAGTGCGCTGGCAACCGTAGTGTTTCAAGTGCTACCTTGGGGGAGCCACCCTTCCACAGGAAAGTAGTACATATTGAATCTATGCGTTTAAAAATAGATTTAGGTATTTTGCAAGGGGAATTGGCAAGGATATAGAGTAATCTCGGTAGGTAGATCAGTTTGAGGACGTTGGCCCTCCCCATAAGATCCAGAGGCAGATCCATTCACTGCTTGGTCTGCTCCCGAAGGCGGACCAATGAAGGATCTAAGTTATTGGCGACATATAAAGATTAAGGGGTCTGCACCAGAACCCCAAGGTACCTAAAGGAGGACACCTCTTGAATCTTGGAATCCAGGTGAATCAGGGGAGGCTCAGCCACATCTAGGAGGAAAAGACTAGACTTATCCCAATTCACCCGGAAGCCAGAATAGTCTCCAAAGGTATTAATCTCCACCAACAGGGCCTGAAGTGATTTATTAGTATTAGCCAGATACACCAATGTGTCATAAAGTGAAATGCGCTCCTCTATATTAGCAATTGGGAGTCCTTTAATCGAGAGGGAGGAGCGAATGCGAACCCGCAAGTGGCTCCATGGCCAGGGCAAACAAGAGGGGTGACAACGGGCACCCCTGTCGTGTGCCCCTAGTAATCGGAAAGGGGCCAGTGATGGAGGAATTGACCCGCACCCGAGCTACAGGGGAGGTGTAAAGGAGTTTTTTCAATGCTAGAGAACGGGGGTCAAAGCCATACATCTGTAACACCCGGAACAGATATGGCCATTCCACACTGTCGAATGCCTTGCAAGTGTCCACAGACACAATGGCACGAGTGGGAGGACAGTCGTGTGGATATTCCAAGTTTTGAAACAGCCTGCGGATATTCATTCTGGTGGACCTGCCGGGGATAAAGCCCCCTTGGTCACTATTGACCAAGGACGTGACTACAGTGTTCAAGCGGTTTGCCAATATTTTGGCCAGAATCTTAACGTCCACCTTAATAAGATAAATTGGACGGTAAGATTCGCATTTAAGTGGGTCCTTACGATGTTTTAATAGAAGTACAATCAAAGCCTCTTGCATCGTTGGGGGGAGGATCCCGACATCTAGAGCTTTGTTATAGGTTCGCAAAAGAAAGGGGCACAAAAAGTCTTTAAATTGTGAGTACCATTCAGTCGGGAAACCGTCTAAGCCCAGAGTGTTATTTGCAGGCATTTGTGAAATGGCTGCAGCAATTTCCTTAACCGAGATAGGTGCATCCAGCACTTCACGCCCCTCCGTTAACAAGGAGGGGAGAGATATGTCAGCCAAGTAGTCATTCAATTGGGAGTCAACGTAGTCAACCCTACAGGTATACAGGTCTTTGTAAAAGCATAAAAAAGAGGTCTAGGATATCCCCTGGGTTGTCACTGATGGGGCCTTGAGCAGTAAAGATACGTGGGATGGAAATGGGAGAGTGGTCAGGTCTAGTCAGATATGCCAAGAGACGTCCGGCTTTATTACCATGTTCAAACGATTTTTGTGTGGCATGCAACATGCGTTTTTGCGTGAGATCTAACAGACGGAGTTAATAATCCCTATGGCTCTGTAACCATGCCTCCCTCGTGTCGGAGGCAGGGTTAGAGGCATAAGCAGACTCAGCACGTACCATAACAGTCTCAAGTTCCTCTGGTTATTTTTGCGCAAGACCCCTGTGATGGACATTAAAAAATGCCCCTCAGAGTTGTCTTAAACGCGTCCCATTCAGTGGAGGGGTCTACTTTTCCCAGATTATCATTCCAATAGTTTGTGATGACTGTCCTGTATTCTCCCTGCACTACCTAGTCCTCCAACCAGCATGAGTTCAGGAGCCAATTAGCAGGTCCCGAACCTGGGAGGAGGAGGAGGTCCACTGAGAGAGGGGCATGATTAGAAACCCCTCTAGGCATATATGAAACGGCAGAGACAACAGGGAGGGTCTCAGCCGGAGAAAACGCCATATCTAGTCTGGACATGGTGTGGAAAGAATCCGAGTGGCGGGAAAAGTGGCGTACATCCGGATTTTTCCATCGCCACACCTCTGTAAGGCCATGAACTGAACCTGTGCCAAGTCTAGAAAAGAGGAAAAGGGTCTACCTCGACCACCCAGGCGGTCCATAGTTGGATCCAATATAGCATTAAAGTCCCCCACATAAAGTAAGGGGCCAGGGGGTCTAGTCAGAAGCTGAAGTGACAGTCTAGAGAGTACCTCCACTGAAAACGGGGGGGGGGGGGCACATAAATGTTCACCAGGGTAAAGGTCACAGTAGAAATTTGCAAAGTAAGAACAATAAACCGCCCGTCAGGGTCGGTTTTAACTTGTACCGTCTCAGCCGGGAGAGATTTGACTAGAAGGATAGAAACCCCCCCTGGAGTAATTAGTATGAGTGGCATGATAGGAGTTAGACAACCACGGGCATTTTAGGGCCCTTGTTTTAGAGCCTGTAAGGTGAGTCTCTTGGAGGCAGATGATGTGCGGGCGACATTTTTTTAATACTGAAAAGACCAGGGATCTCTTCTGGGGTGCATTCAGACCTCTAGTATTCCAGGAGACTATGCTTAGGGGCTTTGCCATTGTAAAACATACAGTAGTAAATAAGCACAAAGTAAAATGCATACAAGAATTTAAATGACCAGACAGGCCGCGACACCTGAAGCACATACACGCACATGAGTAAAAAAAGTGCGTGAATCCGCCATCAGACCATCATGAGCCAGCAATGAAATAAAAAAAAACATTAAAAGTCTGCCATAGGCAGCAACCTGAGAAAAAATATAGGAGTAGAAAAGTGCAAAAAGGAACATAGAAAAAAAGAAAGAAAAAAAAGAGAAAAAAAAACACAAAAAAAGTCCCAGAAAGTCTAGATAAAATCCCTTGCCCCCCTCCCAGCTCGGCCAACCCCAACATAGCGAGCCTTGGATCCCTGAACTGTAAAACGAAAACCCCCCTCCTTAAACTGAGGGAGAGCTGTACCGTGGCCTTGCCACTAACTGGTATGGGGGGTGTAGTGGAGTCCAGAGTGTCTTCCGAGCAGCATTGTAGGGGTGAAAAGCATCACAGTCCAACAGCGGATGCAGTAGATTGCAGAGTAAACAACCGGCAGAAGTTGTAGGGGGATAGGCCTGTTAATAAGGAGGAAGTTCAGTCTATTAGGATTAAAGATGACAGGGTAATAGTTCTCAGGCCTATTGCAGGGAGGCGTACCATACCTTCATGAAAATTCGGATCACAGTGCAGTCAAGGCAAATGAGTTCTCCAAAATGGAAGGATGGACATATCCATAATCAGTTCAAGGCAAACCTAGAGGAGAATGCAGGGGCCTAGGACCACAGATATTAGGCAGCCCTGTGCCTAGGAAGAACTCTGTATCCATCATTGAACCAGGCCATAGCCTCCTTGGGGTTGTTGTAGAAGTGCGCTTGCAGCGGCATGCTATTCCATCCGGTTTGCGTTTAGTTGGACCATCATTTATTTTTCAACAGGACAATGACCCCAAACACACCTCCAGGCTGTGTAAGGGCTATTTGACCAAGAAGGAGAGTGATGGGGTGCTGCGCCAGGTGACTACCTCTTGAAGCTCATCATGAGAATGCCAAGAGAATGCCAAGAGTGTGCCAAGCAGTAATCAAAGCAAAAGGTGGCTACTTTGAAGAACCTAGAATATGAAATATATTTTCAGTTGTTTCACACTTTTTTGTTCTGTATAATTCCACATGTGTTAATTCATAGTTTTGATGCCTTCAGTGTGAATCTACAATTTTCATAGTCATGAAAATAAAGAAAACTCTTTGAATGAGAAGGTGTCCAAACTTTTGGTCTGTAATATATATATATATATATATATATATATATAATCTCAAAATCCATATATCAAAATCCAAATCTCAAACTTTGTGCCAACCACTAAGATAAAGTGCAAAAGAGGGGGGCTCCTATATGGGTCCCATTCCCTGTGTTTATTATTTGTTATGCAAAGTCCCAGTGAATAACCAAGTGCTCTAAAACAATAAGCGTTCCTCCTATGGAGCATTCAAATGCAGCGTGCTTTCACCACCTTCGTGATTATCCCATCACCGTCAGAAATGGCCACTCACCAGATCCTGCTCAATTAATGCCTTTGGTTCATTCCCAGGATAACCACTCCTATTTGTGCCACCAAAACTGTCGCTTTTATTATGGCCTCTTTCTCTTTATAAATTCTCATAGGGAATACATGGCCATCATAGTGTAGTAGGTAAAAGAATTTATTGGTTTAAAAATACAAAAAATATTGCACTCACATTTTTATGTGCCTCTATGCAGGCACCAAGCTTCTCCAGCCGTGTATGCAAAATTCGAGAGAAAAAAATGTGTTCCTCTATCGTGTTCCCTCCAGGCCTTTCCTACAAACAGCGTGATGTCCCGTGAGTTTCAGCAGCCTCTACGCGTTTCGCAAAGGTTCTTGCGTCATCAGGAAGCTGCTGTACTCCTAATGTTCTCCATATTTATATCCCCCCTGTGGCCGACTGTAACTGAAGGTTTCCACCCCCGGAAATGAGCAGACCGGAAGTCCTCACGCTGCCATTTTTGTCCCTGGAACCGTCACTCTATTTATCCCCCATCCAGACCTCAGCCTTTAGAGTGACTTGCACCTTTTGATTGCAGCAAACCATATAACATAAAAACATTTGTATTTTTTCCGATTTGCGCAAGTAACACCCGTTCCAATCCACTTGTTGGTTATATTTTTTCCAGATTGGATGACCAGGATCACTGCATGGATCAGTTTCCCATGGCGTTACAAACGCTTCTGAGTGAGCCGTGCGGGCTCACCTGGAATCTCCCACTGTGTCTGCTCCGGTACAACCTGTGTTGAAGGCCGTCCCTGTTGCTGCTCCAGTCTCTGTGCAGGCACGCACCTCGAGTATTGCCTCTATAGGAGGCATATCTGGTTCCACTCTGCTTCCCCAGCGATTTGGGGGTGATCCAGTTAAATGCAGAGGGTTTCTCAACCAGGTTGAAAGTAACTTTTGAGATGCTGCCCCAGGTGTTTCCCACAGACAGAAGCATAGTAGGTTTCGTGATATCTTTGCTTTCTGAGAGAGCCTTGGAAAACTCTCTGTGGGAGATACAAAAACCCATTGTCCTGAGTTATTCAGAATGTGTGGCTTCCTTCAAAAGGGTATTTGACATTCCTGCACACTCCGCTTCTGCTGCCAAGAGCCTCATGTCCTTCAGAGTATGAGAACTGTTGCATATTACGGCATGGAATTCCGTACTCTGGCAGATGAAGTTGCTTGGAACAATGAGGTCCTTGTGGCTGCTTTTTCTCATGGTCTCTCGTATAACATCTCGGATGAGATAGCAGCCTTAGATATAGCCACTGAGCTGGAGAAGTTGATCACATTTGCCATCCTCATTGACTCCAGACTCTCTTTAAAGCAGCGCTTGCGGAAGCCTTCTGTACATTTTGTCTCAGAGCTTTGCAGTCCCACCCTTGCAACCCTCACCTCCCATGCCTCCTGGTACCGAGTCGGTCAGTGAACCCATGCACTTGGGCTTTGCGTGTCTCTGTGGATGAAAGAGCCCTTAGGAGGAGGGAGAGATTGTGCCTTTATTGTGGACAGGCAGGTCACTTTTTGAAGTCTTGTCCTACTTGTCCAGGGAACGCCCGAACCTTGAGGTCCTGTCACGGACAGACCTTAGGTGGTGTTTCGGCTCCAGCTATCAAGAAGGATAAGTCCCTTGTTTCAGTTACCCTTTCTTGGACCGAGTCGGCCGTCGAGATACAGGCTCTAATCAACTCTGGGGCTGCAGTCCTGTTCATTTGATGCTGCCTTTGTATCGAAGCACTTGATTCCACTGCAGCTCCGTGACACTCCCCTTGCCATTGAGGCTCTTAACGGGAGACCTCTACATTCTGCCCTTGTGACTCATGAGACTGTTCCGTTGTCTATGGCTGTAGGGGCTCTTCACCATGAGATAATCCAATTCCAAGTTATTTCCTCACCTAAGTTTCTGCTGGTTATTGGTTTTCCCTGGTTACAGAGGCACAGCCCTTCTTTTGATTGGCTCCGTGCTGAGGTGCTCTCCTGGTCCCCACAATGCAGTAAGACATGCTTCCAGAAGGTAGCCAAGGTCCTGTGCACCTCTTCACTCTTCTCCCTACCGGAGGAATACCGCGATGGTCAAGCCAGTACTTTGCCTCCACACCGGTCATATGATTGCACAGTTGACCTTCAACCTGGTGCCATACACTCTCGTAGCCGGATTTACCCTTTGTTGGTCTTGGAGGAAAAGGCCATGGAGGAGTATTTTTGCCAGACACACTTTCTCAAGGTTTCATCCGCTAATCCTCATCTCCTGCTGGTACCGGTTTATTCTTTGTGAAAAAGAGTGGTAAACTGAGACCTTGTATTGATTGTAGGGGTCTCAATCGTTTCACAATTAAGAATGCCTACCCTATTCCGTTGATTACGGAGTTATTTGACTGCCTCAAGGGAGCAACTGTTTTCACAAAGCTGGATTTGAGAGGGGCATAAATCTTGTGGAAAACTGCATTTAATACCAGAACAGGCCATTATGAGTACCTCGTAATGCCTTTTGGCCTGTGTAACGCTCCTGCAGTTTTCCAGGAATTTATTAACGATGCCCTCCGAGTTTTGTTGCAGTTATGTGTGGTGGTTTATCTCGACGATATCCTCATATTTTCCAAGTCCCTGGAGAGCCACCACACAGATGTCGTGTGCTTCAGAAACTAAGAGAGAACAATCTCTATTGTAAATTGGAGAAGTGCGAATTCAATCGTGAACAGGTTAAATTCCTGGGTTATGTTATTTCCAGTGCTGGTTTTTCGATGGACCCAGAGAAACTTTCATCAATCCTACAATGGCCTTGACCCATGGGTTTACGTCCTCTGGAGCGTTTTCTTGGCTTTGCCAACTATTATAGGAAGTTTTATTTGTAATGTCTCATCTCTGCTCAAGCCCCTGACTGATATGACCAGAAAGGACGGTAACCCCCAGAGTTGGTCTCCGAAGTCCATTAAGGCCTTTGAGAGTCTTAAGTATGCCTTTTGTTTTTGCTCCTGTGTTGGCACATCCTGATCCTATGTTACCTTTTATCCATAAGGTTAGTGCTTCTGAGACTGGAGTTGGTGTTCTTCTGTCTCAATGTCCTGGCTCTGAGAGCGCTATGCATCCTTGTGGCTACTTTTCCAAGAAATAGTCACCTACGGAGTGCAATTACGAGATTGGTGACAGAGAGCTGTTAGCGATAATTTTAGCCCTGAAAGAATGGAGACATCTCCTCGAGAGTACCACTGTGCCGGTTCTCATTCTTACTGATCATAAGAATCTCACATTCTTTTCTGAGGCTAAACGCCTTGTGATAGTTTTGTTAACCGCAAAAGGGTTAATATGGATTCTACTACTGTTCCAAATTCAAAGTTCAGATAACTAGCTTGCACGACCGTCTCAGTTGAACTACACTGTTATCTCTGCTTTATTTCAGGCAATACAAACTTCTACATACAGCATGATACGTCACTATTATGTTAATGTAAACTAGAAAGCGCATCTAATTGGCTGAGATACAAGAAAAATACAAAGATGGGGTGTCGATCTTAGCCGACCCTCTGATGTGTCTTCACCTCCGCATTCCTAAAGCTGTGTGGAAGAGGGAGGCATTCGCCATCTTTGGTCTTCTCCAGTGTTCTCAATGGGAGGGGTGTTAGGAGCTGATTTGAGTAAGGAAGGACTATAGCAGTGGTATACATGAAAAAGCAATATAGACTTTATATTATAATAAAGATGCATAGAGAATAGACATTTTCTAACTTATTATGCTCATTAAATTCCTTCACAGACCCCCCTTAAAATGGCTATTTCTCCTATCTCGCTCTATCACCTTCCAGGACGGCACACCTGAGAGATGATGGCTCCTCCCTGCAGGAAACTCAATCAATTGACAGCTTGTTATAAGTCCCCACCCTTCCTCTCGATCCCCAGTATTGATCGTGTTTCTCCCGAACACAGCGACATGTTTGTTTTGTTTTAAACCTAAAGACCGGGGAGGGTCGAATGGTACCCCTGTTGAGACAGGTTTTAGGGAAGCCGGGGAGGGCTGAACTAACCTGTAGGCTTGGTCCATCTCACAGGTCGCCCCAGGCGTGCACCAGCGCTCTGAGCTGCAGGGAGGGTGAGCCATCGATGTGATGCAAAGGAATGCCGCAATAAACTGCTCTCTTCACTCCCGGGGGTTGCTTCCTATTGGAAGCACTGAGCTCCAAGCCTTTCTCTCAGAGGAACAGGGACCGCATCACAGGAAGTGGGCGGTCCCCCAGAGCGCAACCCGGAAGTGTTTGGACGCCGGGAGGCAGCGTGGAGAGTGTTGTGGAAGGCGGTGGAAGTGGTCAGCTTGCGGATAGCCCCTCCAGAGGTACCGGCAGCCAGGACCCAGTCAACCTCCTCATGGAACAAGAGGACGGGAAGAAAAATGCGACTGCAGGCAGATCCAGGTCGGGGACCGGTGAGTACAAACCCCCCTTGGAAAGGGAGGAGGAAAGGGAGTGAGAGGTTCTGGCTTTCAGGAGTCGGAGATTCCGGGACCAGCCAGAACAGGAATCTGGATTTCACCTCTCACTTTGCCCCTTTTCCCTCCCAGTACAAACCTGCAGTCTTAGGGGAAGACGGAGTAATGTTATGTCTTATATCTCTTGTCTTACAGAATCCCCCAGCAGAGCCCAGGAGGCCTCAGTTCAGTCTCCTGCCGCAATAGGGCATAGTTCCTCTAAAAAATTTGGGAACTGTAAGGATAAGCTCCCAAAGTCCCACTCAAAACCCTTTTGCTATAAATGCATAAACAATTTAGCAGGGAAGGAGGCTGCTGCAATGATGAAAAGTTTTCTTGCATCCATGCAGACGGAAATGCTAGCAACGGTTAAAGCCTTCCGTGAAGCAGCTGGACAGTCAGTGCAGAATCCTGACACAGAGGAACTTACCCCTACTGAAGGCACATCCGCTCAAGAAAGCCTATTTACGGGGGGACCCAGTGCCCTCTTCCCACCCTCACAAATGCTCCCTCTAGGTCAGGCAGAGGAAGAGGAAAGTGAACTAGCAAGCCAGGTCAGATCAGGACACAGCTCAGAGGGAGAGGTGGATAGAGACTCCCTTAGCCAGCCCCAGGAGGATATAAGACTAAGGAGTCACCTCTTCGCTGTGGAAGATCTTGACAGTCTCCTCCAGGCAATTTACACCACAGAGGAGATTCCAGAAACCCCTAAAGCAACCTCAGCATAGGATAAGGTTTATAGGGGGTTGAGCAACTCTCAATTTAGGGTGTTCCCTCTCCACCAATCCCTTAAGGAGCTTGGTCCTACAGGAATGGAGAGAACCTGAAAGGAGAATTGTCAGACAAAAAACTTGGAAAAGAAGATATCCCTTTCACCAGTCTGAGGAGACCTTTTTTAAGCTCCCAAGACTAGATGCGGCCTTGTCGCAAGTCACCAAGTTGTCTGACCTCTCCTTTGAGGACGCAGGCAATATTAAGGATTTAAAAAATAAAATAGAAAAAGTGCAGCGCAAAACTCAAATATATAAATGATACTGGTATACTCAAACACCAATACCATAAGTGTGAATATGAATATGCAGAAAAAATGGAAAAAAAAAATATTAAAAATTAAATACAATTCAAAAAAACAGTCCATAAGTGTCAGAAGATGAGTGAATTAAACGAAAATAAATCTCCACCACGTGACAATCCACCAACCTTTTGAAGTGATCCCTCCACCGTTGTAGATGGCTACTCTCACCTTCATATATGGACCACTGAGTTAACAGATGGTCAATAAAGCAAATCAAATAGGCAGGTCATGAACAGGAACCAGGCTGATGTATTAGATCCTCATAAGACAACCAAACCGCAAAGGACAGGTGCATGTAAAGAGATAATCACAGACTAAGTGCTCACTGTTGCAATGTGTGGATTTATTCTTTAAAAGAAGCAAAAGTCAGGCTACTCACATTTGGCCAGACAAACAACTGCATGAAGTAACAATCTTTAGGAATGAACAGCAGATGAG
This sequence comes from Rana temporaria, assembly GCF_905171775.1. Classification (NCBI taxonomy): domain Eukaryota; kingdom Metazoa; phylum Chordata; class Amphibia; order Anura; family Ranidae; genus Rana; species Rana temporaria. The sequence goes on along the minus strand of NC_053494.1, from coordinate 88,213,974 downwards.
CGACGTGATGTTTCAGGCTCCTAAACCACCTTTTCGAGGCCCCCCTGGGCAAGCAAAGCAGAGAACCAAAAAGGAACCCAACAAACGCTGAGGTTACGGTAAGGGGAATAAAAAGAACAACTTACTTTTCCCCTCCCCCAAAACTGACGTGACGCCAAGATCAGAATTGGGGGACGGTTGTCCCAATTTGCACCTCAATGGGAAAAGATTTCAGACAGCTCTTACATTTGCCAAATCCTACGAGAAGGTTATCGTCTGGAATTTTTGGCAACACCCCCCTCTATGATCACTCTTGGACATCCTCCCAGGGATGCCCTAAAAAGGTCTGCCCTCGTTGAGAATATCCAGGAATTGGCCGAACAAGTAGTAGTACCAGTACCGAAAGAACAACAATACCAGGGATTCTATTCCCACATATTTGTAGTCCGCAAGCCATCGGGAAAATACCATCTGATAGAAATTTAAGAAACCTGAACAAGTTTCTGGAATACAAAAGATTTATTATGGAAAGTATCTACTCGGTACGGAAGAACCTCATGAAGGAAGCCTAGACTCTAGACCTCAAAGATGCCTACCTACACGTGCCAATCCATGTGGATCATCAGGCATATCTGAGGTTTGCAGTAGTAGTTAGAGGAGAGATCCTCCACTGGCAGTTCAGAGCACTGCCGTTTGGTCTAACAGCCAGCCCAAGGATTTTCACAAAGATCCTAGCGGAGGCAGTGGCCTTTCTGCACCTCCAGGGTATATCCCTTATACCTTACCTGGACGATCTACTGATCTCCGGACAGTCAGCCTCCCAGGTCATGTTGAATACCAACAAAGCAGTATCAGTCCTAAAAAGTCTGGGTTGGATAATCAATACAGAGAAATCCTCCCTCAAGCCAGAACAGGTCAAGACCTTCCTGGGCTACATAGTGGACACCAGGCAGCAGAGGCTCTTCTTGCCAGAAGACAAAGTGGCAAAATTAGCTTCAGCGGCAGGGGATCTAATAAAAAAACCCAGGCTCTCCAGAAGGAACATTCTGAGAACCCTAGGCCTTATGTCAGCAAGTATACTAGCAGTAGTCTGGGCACAACTTCACTCAAGGACACTTAATTTCTTCTTGCTGTCCTCCTGGGACAAAAAGGTGTCCCTGGATCAGGAGATACTGCTCACCCCTCAGGTCCTGTCATCCCTGGAATGGTGGACAATTCACCAAAACCTAAAAGAAGGTCGACCATGGGCTCAGTGGAACCCGGTAAAGGTTACCACGGATGCCAGTTCATGGGGGTGGGGGGCCCACCTAGGGGAGAAAAAAGCCCAAGGGCAATGGAACAGCTCACTAGCTTGCAGGTCATCCAACTACAGGGAGCTCAGAGCGGTAGAGGAAGCCCTAAAAGCCTTCCAGGAAGACATCAAGGGCAAAGAGGTCCAAGTAAGCTCCGACAACGCCACAGTCGTAGTCTATTTGGGTCACCAGGGAGGTACCAGGTCCAGTTCCCCTACTAGAACTATCCAAGGAAATCCTGGACTGGTCAGAAGGGAAAGTTCTCTCCATTTCTGCCATACATATAAAGGGGACAAGCAATACAGAGGCAGACTTCCTCAGTCGTCAGCTGATAAGACAGGGGGAATGGGAACTAAACCCTAAGGTGTTTCAAACCCTGGTACAGCACTTCGGAAATCCAGAAATAGACCTGTTTGCCAACCGGCAAAACAGAAAAAATAAAGAGATATTTCTCGATTTCCCAAGAATTAGAGTCAGAAGGTCTAGATGCACTAACTCAGACCTGGCATTACAGGCTGGCATACGCCTTCCCTGCCCTTGGCCTTGATTCCGCGGGTCCTTCAGAAACTCAGCAGGTCTCCTGGCCAGATCCTTCTGATGGCACCGTGGTGGCCAAGGAGAGCTTGGTTTTTTGCAAGTCTAAGTTCCATGACTGTAGCGGAACCACTGAAGCTCCCAAACAGGGTAGATCTCCTCAGGCAGGGGCCAGTACTTCACCCAAGGCCGGAATTTTTCCAGCTGGCGGCCTGGTTAGTGAGCGCCAGATCCTGAAGCGTAAAGGCTGTTCAGAGAAGGTGAGAAGTACCCTTCTTTTGAGTAGAAAACCAGCGACTAGGAAGATTTATTCAAATATTTGGAAGACTTTCTATTCCTGGGGTAAAGAAAGACAGATGACTTCAACTTCTATCCCGGTTATCCTGGAGTTCCTCCAGGACGGAGTAGACTTGGGGTTGAAAGTCAGTACCCTTTGGGTCCAGATAGCAGCCCTCTCAGTCTATCTCGATCGAAGATTAGCAAAAGAGGACCTCATTAAGCGTTTTCTGTTAGCAAGAGAAAGAGTTTCTCCAGTCCTTAAAGGTAGTTTTCCGCCTTGGGACTTAACTAGGGTGTTAGAGGCGTTATCTATACACCCATTCGAACCCATAGAAGAGGTTCCCTTTAAATTCCTAACTTTAAAGTTAGCATTTTTGTTAGCAATCACTACAGCCAGGAGGGTAGGGGATCTGCAGGCACTGTCCATGAAGGAACATTTTCTGCTGGTACAGCCAGATAGGGTCACTCTCAGAGCAGATCCTCTGTACCTACCAAAAGTAGCATAGGACGCAAGACATAATATTGCCGTCCTTTTGTACTGAACCAAAGAACGAGAAAGAAGATAAATTTCACTGTCTTGATGTAAGAAGGTGTCTTCTTACTCATCTGGAGAGAACAAAGAGTTTTAGGAGATCAAATCACCTATTAGTTCTGTATGCTGGGCCCAGGAAGGGACTGCAGGCATCAAAAGCCTCAGTCTCAAGATGGATAAGAGAAGCTATCTCCGTGGCTTATGTGTGTGCCGGGATCCAAGCTCCAGCTAATATCAAGGCTCATTCAACCAGATCTTTAGCAACTTCCTGGGCTGAGAAAGCAGGGGGCTCCTGGGAACAAATTCGCAGCGCGGCTACCTGGTCCAGTCATCATACATTCCTGAAGCACTATCGTGTGGAAATGTTGTCACAGCAAGACTTGGCTTTTGGTTGAAAGGTCCTACAAGCTGTGGTCCCACCCTGAAGGTAGGCCTGTGGTTACTTGATTATCCTCTCGGGTGTGCCGTCCTGGAAGGTGATAGGAGAAAACCTACCTTAGACTTACCGGTAACAGTATTTCTACGAACCTTCCAGGAAGGCAGGCCTACTTCCTGCCCTATGTGGAGGGAAAGAGAAGCTAAACGCTAGGTGGAAAGTACCTATACGGAACAATGTCCCTTGTGAACCAGTTCAGGATTACTTTAATATATACTGGGGATCAAGGGGAAGGGTGGGGACTTATAACAAGCTGTCAATTGATTGTGTTTCCTGCAGGGAGGAGCCCTCATCTCTCAGGTGTGCCGTCCTGGAAGGTTCGTAGAAATACCGTTACCGGTAAGTCTAACATAGGTTTTCTCTTATCGTCCATGGACGGACACAGCTCCTTAAATCTTGACAAGTGGGTTATGTTTCCTGTTTAAAGGAGAGGACTAGGCAGAAACATGTTAAATAATTAAATACATGTTACATTAACAGAGTTGAACAGCCTTGCCCAGGGGGCAGTCCCTCCAGACATAACCCTCCTCACTGCAGCATGCAGCCTCAGTTTCGTTCTGCCTAGCAAGAAGGACGTATTGCTCCCTTTGGGCCAAGCGCCCTGAAAAGAAATATTATTTTATTTTACTTTTTCTTGAAGAATCTTTTTTCAACTGTCGGCTGAGAGACAGGCTGGATAATTTTAGATCCTTGTAGTCTACTCAGTCCGAACAGCAAGCGTGGGCACACCTTTGCAAAGAGGCTGGGTCTGCCAGGGGTCCTCTTCTCCTCCCTTCCCTTCTCCTTTTCCCTTGCTGCATTGCTAACATTGCCGCTGTCTGTTGGGACTGTGTTATCTGGCCTGTGTTTTTTTCTTTGTATGGGGCTTTCATGTGAGGGGTTTTTCACTGTTAAAAAGCTCTAGGAGGCTTTTCCTGTTTAAACGCGGCATTTTGCCGCCATTTGGCACACAGGTCCCTGCAGATGCCGCACAGTTACCTCACGGTTCTTTTCCTCTCACACGATGTGTGTTGAGAGCGGACGGCAGCTCTGGGCAGTCTCCTCCTGAGGTGAGTCCCCTGGTTACCCCTTGTCAGCGCAGCAAGTGGGTGAGATGCCCTGAATAGGGCTCTAGGAGCTTTTGTTTATTTGTAAGGACAGGTGTGCATATTATAATACACACTATGTAAATATTATTAATATTTGGAGTCAGTATCTGGGTCCTTCCCCACATGCTGGTAGTGGCAGCAGGTGTTGGCACCTGGGATTCCCACAGAGGTTTTATTGTTAGTCCTGGACACGTTTGTGCCAGGGTGGGGGTGGACTGTGGACGGGCAGTAAAAGAGTTTCCCCTTCCTCAGTTATCCCCTGGGGAATGCTCTGTTATGGAGCCATGGACCAGGTACCTGGGTAGTAAAAAAAAAAAAAAGCAGGATAAGGCATTTATGGGTGTGCTTTTTACTGCTGCAAGGGACTCTCTTAAGCTGGATAGTGCAGCTGGGTTTCCGCCGAGGGCTTGGTCTTTTTTGGATCACACAAATCAGAACGCTCTGTGTAGGTTTTTTCCTTCTGTGCCCTTCTTTGATAATTTCTGAGATGTGGAATGAGAAAAGCCGCTGAGGGCTTTTGGTAGTCCCTCACCGCCCCTTTGAGGAGAGCCTTTTTAAAAGGTGGGCTTCTTCTCCGGTGGTGGACCCTCCGGGTGTCAGGTATAGGTGACCACTCTCCCTATTGCGGGAACCCCCGCTTGTATGGATCTGACTGATAGAAGATCCGAAGTACTGACTCGTTCCATGTTTACCATGCTGGGGTCTGACTTGCGGTCTATTGTGGCCACTACTCTGGGGTCTCAGTCGGCGCTGGCACCATTTTTTGGGAGGTTTTTCAATTACATTGATGTGAAGGACTTTTTGCCTATGTGCTTCAGTCTAATGCTCTCCCTGCTAACTTAATGCTGTGGGTTAGAGGTAACAGGTGTTCATGTGTGATTCATCTCTCTCTGTGAACACTGTTCATATGTTAAATAAGGCTAGCTTTTGAAAGGCCTTTAATTGTGTGATAACCCTGTCTAAAAACCTAGTGATTCTCAGAGGTGTTAATAGGTGTCAAACTGGAAGCAGACGAAACGTCTGCTTAGGAAACTCAAGTGTGTGAAGGTGGTTTGTTTAAAGAATGTGCAGTGATTAGACATAATTGTCGGTCGGTGCCGACCTGTCTAGAATGTTTTAGTAATTAGCCTTAGTGTGTGATTAGGGGGGGGGTGGAGATTTCATTGTTGCTTGAATGTCTTGGACTGTATAAAAAGCTGAGAAGAAAACCATTAAAGTCTGTGTTGTTCCAGCAGTAAGCTTGGCATGTGTGGCTTTCTGGGCGACTCCAGGGATATTCCTCCTCGTGGAATATTGGGGTGATTTTCGTTATGGGAAGAAGGGAACGTTGACGGGGATATCATTGTAATACCGTCACAATTGAAAACTCCCATTGGCTGCCATTTTGTTGTAGCCGCGCTATGGCGCAGCTTACATTGCGGTCGGCCATTTTCCTGTGGCCGCGTACTGAACGCTCGACGGCCATCTTGGAGTAGTCCTAGTGCTGCATACAACTCACTGAGTGAGCATTTTGAACCAGACAGTGGAGGAGCACCGACTTTCTCCCAAAGTTATTAGGCTAGTGGACCAGACCAGGGCCTCATATAGGTCTGTGATTCTTCATTGAATGCTGCGCCCTTGTTATCCAGGGCTTCTGTTTCAGAATGGTTTTATGCACACGGTGGTGTAGTGGTTAACTCCATTACTTGGCAGCAAGAGAGTCATTGGTTCGAATCTGTACACTGACGCCAAACTGCCTGGAGCTTGCATTGTCGCTCCCTGTGTCTGCGTGGGTTTCCTCCGGGTACTCCGGTTTCCTCCAAAGACATGTGTGCATTCACCTACATAATATACATACACACTATGTGTGTGTATTATTTAGGGGCGACCCTCCCAGGCTATCAAAGGCCCAGCTGGGGGACTAATCCGTCCCTGGGTGCGTAAGCGGATCATGCTGGCACCCAAATCCTGCCAATGTATGTAGCCTTCCCTCCCTGTCTCTAGGTGGGAGGGGCGGCTTGCAGGTTCACAATTCGGTGAAACCTCCCTGCTCTCTGACCAGTGGGTCTGCGAGGTGGTCTCTTTTCGGAGTACTAGATAGGGTTTCCTCCTATCCACAGAACAAAGTTCTTTCCTCGTGTCTTCCTCTCCCGGCCCATCGGTCTGCCTTGGGCAGTGTGAGACTTGCTAAGCTGCGGGGTAATTTTTTCCTGCAGGACAAGAGGTTTGGGGTTTTCTATGGGCTTCAGGCCCTAAATACCTTTGTGAACGTCGGGTAGTTCCGCATGGAATCCATTTGTTCGGTGGTAGCTGCACTCCATCCGGGGGACGTCCTGGCGTCCTCAGACATTAGGGACGCATAAATGCATGTCCCGTTTTGCGCATGTCAATGTTTTTTTCTGTGCTTCGTGATGAGGGAGGGTCTCTGTCAGTCTGTGGCGCTCCCTTTTGATCTGGCGTCAGCACCATGGGTTTTCAGCTAGGAGCTCGCACTTATCCTAACTTTGTTGGGACAGCGAGGCGTTGCCTCATTGGCTACTTGGACGACTTTCTTCTGAGAGCAGATTCTGTCTCCGACCTAGTGAATGTGTTATTCCCATTCAGACCCTCCGAAGATTCGGTGGGTATTAAACTTTTAGGCCAGAAGGTGTAGCTCAGTGGCAGCAAGCCTGCCCTTCATGTTTAACCTTTTGACGACCGAGGACGTCCCTGGGTGATGTGATGTGATATCTAAATGATGCCTGCAGCTACAGGCATCATTCAGATATCGCCGTCTTCAGCCGCCGATTCTGTGCACGATAAGAACGATCAAAGCGGCAATCCCACCGCTTGATCGTTCTTATAGGCAGCAGGAGGGGACGTCCCCCTCTTGCCCGCATCCGGTGTTTCTCCGGGCTCTCCCGTGCCATCGGGGGCCCGGAGAGCGAATCTTTCGGCACTGCTGGAAAGCATAGAGATGACTGGTGACCAGATGGTCACCAGTCATCTCTATGACCGTTATGACGTCACGCCTGGTACCCCGGAAGTAAACAAAGCCGCAATCGCGGCTGTGGGCATGTGATTAGTGATTTTTTTTTTCACCGATTTCATGCTTGTAAGCCTGGAGGAGAGATGTGGGGTCTTATTGACTCCACATCTCTCCATAAAGAGGACCTGTCACACTGATTCCTATTACAAGGGTTGTTTACATTCCTTGTAATAGGAATAAAAGTGATGAAAAAAAAATGTAAATGAAAAAATTGAAGTAAAAAAAAAAAAAAATAATATAAAAAAAATGTTTCAAAACGCCCCTGTCCCCGTTATCTCGCTCGCAGAAGCGAACACGCATGCAGGTCCCGCCCACATATGTAAACGCCGTTTAAACCGCACATGTGAGGTATCGTTGCGCGCATTAGAGCGTGTGCAACAATTCTAGCATTAGACCTCCTCTGAAATTCGAAAATAGCCAAAAAAGGCGTTTGAAAAATTATTGCGCAAATACCGTGCGATAAAAAAAGTTGCAACGACCGCCATTTTATTCCCTAGGGTGTCTGCTAAAAAAAAAATATATTGTTTGGGGGTTCTGATGAATTTTCTAGCAAAAAAAATTAGATTTTTACATGAAGGAGAGAAGTGCCAAATTTGGCCCGGTGGTAAAGTGGTTAAAGTTGCACCTCCTCCGTTGAGGAGCTCTGCTTGTTTTGGGGTGAAGTTAAAATTGGTTTTACTGATATATTTCCCACCCCTCGTTTTTGACACTGCTTGGGGACGTCCCACTTGTCAAGATTTTAGGAGCTGTGTCCGTCCATGGACGATAAGAGAAAATAGGATTTTTTGTACTCACCGTAAAATCCTTTTCTCGGAGTCCATGGACGGACACAGAACCCACCCCTCCTTTTTAGGTTTGTACTGCTTGTTACGAACTGAGGCTGCATGCTGCAGTGAGGAGGGTTATGTCTGGAGGGACCGCCCCCTGGGCTGGGCTGTTCAACTCTGTTGATGTAACATGTATTTTATTATCTAACTTGTTTCTGCCTAGTCCTCTCCTGTAAACAGGGAACATAACCCACTTGTCAAGATTTAAGGAGCTGTGTCCGTCCATGGACTCAGAGAAAAGGATTTTACGGTGAGTACAAAAAATCCTATTTTTCTATCTGTCCCTCAAACTAAAGGACCTCTGCGAACGGACAGGAAACGTGAACCCAAGATTCCCCAGGGCGCGGAGTCTAAGGTCCAGCAGGTGTTCACCAGAGCCTCTAGTGGTGAGGATGGCCTTCGCTGCAACTGAACCCAGGTCGCGGCCCCTGGGGTTCCCTATCCTATCCCTAAATCCCTATAGGACTGTGAAATTATGGACGGGGGAGTGACTGTAAAGGAGTGAAAGGTTTATCCTCTTTTTTCATAAGGGGATCCTCTTCTTCTTGGTGGAGAAATGTAGGTGTACTGTTATCTACAGCCTTGCTCATTAACTTCTTTACAAAGGGCAGAATACAGCATACAACCAGAGCCAAAAGAACTAGGATTTTTAATACTGTTGCCCCTATCTGGGCGAGCGCCTTTTGCCACCCACTCATCCAGCTGAAATATTGATCCCACAGGTCTGTAATACCTGAGTAGTTCTTCAACACTAATGACAGATCTTCTAATTTCTTTATAGCTAGAGTACCCTTACCATTTGGGCCAGTATTGTCAGGAATGTAGGTGCAACATGTTCCCGTTTTCTTTATCGTTTTACAGACACCTCCTTTCTCAGCTAACACCAAGTCTAAGGCCATACGGTTCTCGAATGTCATATAGGAAGTGGGGGCTAACTGGTCAGCAATTCCCTGGAGGGCGTCTCTGGTGTAATTTACAAATTTCTGTTGGTTGTAGTATAAGTAGTTAATCCAACCTACATTCTTGTTGACAGTAATTATGGGGATCAAAGACTCAAAACCAGCTTTTACTGGGTCCCTGGCTTTGAATTGATCAGGAACCCCCCTTGGGACCCCTATGGCATCTATGTACACATGAGGGTCAAAGCTTCTGGAGGGAGCTGCTCGCTTCCTCCTGTGACTGGGTGTTGGGTCAGTGTATGCATCAGGAGTATCCTCTGCTAAGATATGGAGGGGCATAATGACCTTTGCCAGGGCACATTCACCGGTCCAGGGTCCCTCTAATCTGGTCCTAATTTTTTGGTCCCCGCAGATCCAGTATATGTCACCTAGGGACTGAATTTGGTTTTGTGTTAACTTCCCTGATACACCGCTGTAAGTGGAGCAGTATCCCTCCGTGAAGTTACCCAGGAACCTTCCCTTACCCTGGTAATTAGAGTAACAGGTGTAGTGTCCAGGATATATGGTGATACCCTCTCCAGGCTTTGGGGTTTTGGTAACTATAGGATACTCCTTTCTCTTTCGTTCATAGACGGACACAGCCTTCTTTGACATTAGGGTTGTGCTTCTTCCTACCAGGAGAGTTTAGGCAGAATTTAACAGCACTTAAAGCGTTAAAACCTTTCCTTCATACTGCTCCTCCCAGGGGGCGTGGCTCCCCCAGGCATAACCCACACCCTGCTCTAGGAGCCTCAGTCTTTTTCTGCCTAACGACAGGAGAGGAGTCAGCCACTTCTAGAGTCCTGCGATTTTTCTCGCTTTTATTATTTTGTTCCTGCATTTTTGAATCCTGTGATTCTTCTATCAACAGCCGACTGGGTGACAGGCTGGGTCCTCGACCCTTGTAGTCCCCCCATGTTTGGCCATCGAGCGTGTGCCGGCCCTTAGCTCAGCTTTGGGACGTCCACGACAGGCCCCGTTGCTCCAGGGGTGGCCTGGGAACTTCGGTTCTAGGGCACACATATGACCGGTCTCTATGGCTGTGTCAGTGTGTTTGGCCGACAGCCATGCCGTTCACGGACGTTGGTTCTGTCTGGGATACCTCCAGCTGGGTAGTCGCAGGACGGGTAAGTAGTGTCCCCTTACTCAGGTAAGTGGTCTGGCTGGAATGTTCCCAGTGGAGGTCGACTGAGGGTTTTTTCCCTGCTTTCCTCACTCCCTTATTCCTCTCCCTCCTTCCCTTGTGGGTAGCGGCTGTGAGGGTTTTTTTTTCTGGGGCTCATATACACCCGGACCCATGTGTGTAGCGGGGGCTGTGTGTTGTCACTACTGAGGGCTGTGGTGTTCACTACAGGGCCTTTCATGGGTGTTGTGAGGTGATTTTTTTTGTGCTGGCTTTTGCTATGTCACTGTCTTTTTAAATGCTGCGCAACGGCCGCCATTTTACCGGAGCCCTGCTCTATATAGCTCGGCCGCCATTTTCCTGTGGTCCTATGCTGTTTTCTCAGCATTCGGCGGCCATCTTGCTTTTTCGTCTGCCTCGTGTGACGGCTTTGGCGCTGCAAAAGACAGCGGATAGAAGACAGACACAGCGCTGCACGGCTTCTCAGCACACCTAGTCCTTCTCAGGCCGCGCTGCACCGGGTGGGGTGGTGAGTACCAGGGGCCCCCCATACTCTGCAATAGCAGCAAGGAGGTGACCAGTGGGGGTTTTTGTCCTGCTTTGCAGGGTGGGTGACACGGCGCTGACACTATGGAACCTGAGCCAGGTCTCCCTATCCAGCAATGCCTGAGTTAACCCTTTACGCCCCTTCCCCTGCCACATCTGTTATGTTGGCTGTCCTGGGTTTCTTGCCAGGTTTGAAGCAGCTAGTGTCCGGATGGGGGGGTAAAAAGCGCCCCCTCCCTGAGCCTACTTCTGAGGATGTCTCTGACGCAGAATTGCTGTTTTCTGGTTCTGTTATGTCAGAGGCTGCGGGCGTAACCCACATGGATAGTGAGGATGACTTTGCTGCAGAGTCAGTTGCTGGCAATTTGTTGGAGCTCTTGTTTCTGCGGTGCGTGAGACTCTAAAAATTGAGGATGTGGCGGTGACACCAGCTGTGTCAGTACCTTTTGGGGTTCCGCAGACCGCCAAGCACCGCTAATGTGTTTCCTTGTGTTCCTTATTTGGACAATATGTTATACGAGGAATGGGATGCACCGCAAAAAGTTTGTCAAAAAACTTTGCAACCCGTTACCCTCTTGAGGGGAACTTTTTATGTAGGTCTCTCCTCCGCCAGTGGACCCCCCTATGTCCAGACTGAGCAAGGCCACCACATTCTCCTGATAGGAGAGTGGAGGCCGTGGTGATTGCCCCAGATTGGCCGCGTCGCTCCTGGTACACGGACCTGGTGCGTCTGGTGGCAGACGCCCCCTAGCGTCTTCCCCTGGGAGTTGATCTTCTGTTACAGGGTCCGATCTTCCACCCTGTTTCACAGCCACCGGCTTTAGCGGCGTGGCTGTTGAGAGCCAGGGGCTGAAGGACCGAGGCCTATTGGGCTCGGTGGTCTCTACCGTGCTGCGTGCACGGAAGTCTACCTGACGTAGGATTTCTCATCATACATGGAAGGCCTACATCTCTGTGTGTGAGGAGATGAAATGGCACCCTCGTACGTACGTACGTACGTACGTACGTACGTTCGTTCGTTCGTACGTACGTAGTGTACAGGGTTCTGCTGTCTTTGCAGCAGGGAGTGATTCAGGCTCTCGCCTTAAGTACGGTTAGGAGCCAGATTTCTGCTCTGGCTGTTTTACTTGCAGCGACCCTTGGCATCGCACTCCTGGGTGCGTACGTTGGGTCAGGGGATCTGGCAGGTGGCCCCTCCGGTGCGCCCTCCATTACCCCCATGGGACTTGAATTTAGTCCTTTCGGTGCTTCGGGATGCTCCCTCTGAGGACATTGGGGAGGTTTTTTGTTGATTGTCACAAAAGGTGATTTTATTTCTGGTAGCTATTACCTCGATCAGACGTGTGTCTGTCTGATCTGGCAGCCTTGTCTTGCAAGGCTCCCTACTTGGTCATCCGTAAGGATGAGGTGGTGCTGCGGCCGCAGCCATTTTTTCTCCCTAAGGTCGTTTCGGCTTTTCACATTGATGGGGATATTGTTCTTCCATCCTTATGTCCTCGGCCAAAATGCCAGGAGGAGGCCACTTTGCATCCTCTGGATGTGGTTCGGGCCCTACGAGTGTACTTATCTCTTACGGTTCCGTTCCGGAAGTCGGACTCACTGTTCGTGTCGGTTGCTGGCCCTACACGAGGGCCTGGCGGTCTCGTTGGCCACCGTTCCTAGGTGGTTCCGACGGATTGTGCTTCAGGCATATGCCCTAAAGGGGCGTGCGCCCCCCTTTCGGGTTATGGCGCATTCGACCAGGGCGATCGGGGCCTTTTGGGCTTTCCGGAATCATGCCTCTGTGTTACAGCGGTGTTAGGATGCATCCTGGTCGTCATTCCACGCTTTTTCAAAGTTTTACGAGGTGGATGTGTGTTCATCTTTTGATGCCTCCTTCAGCCGCAGGTGTTACGGGCGGCAGTTTATGGTTGGAGTTTCTCCGTTGAGCAACTCCGGTTTTTGTTTGGGGTGTAACCTGTTTTGCTGTGTTATTTTCCCACCCCTCAAATTTTTTTGACACTACTTGGGGACGTCCCTAATGTCAAAGAAGGCTGTGTCTGTCCTATGAACGAAAGAGAAAATAGGATTTTTGTACTCGCCATAAAATCCATTTCTCTGAGTTCATAGACGTACACAGCACCTAACACTTCCTTGGTTTGTACTGCTTGTTACGAACTGAGGCTCCTAGAGCAGGGTGTGGGTTATGCCTGGGGGAGCCACGCCCCCTGGGAGGAGCGGCACAAAGGAAAGGTTTTAACGCTTTAAGTGCTGTTAAATTCTGCCTAAACTCTCCTGGTAGGAAGAAGCATAACCCTAATGTCAAAGAAGGCTGTGTCCGTCTATGAACTCAGAGAAATGGATTTTACGGTGAGTACAAAAATCATATTTTTTCCACGTTTTGCATGAAGAATGGTTGGTGGATGTATTGGTAAACAGGCTGAGGAAACATTCCTCATTATCTCTTGGAATCTGGAGAGGGACTGTTCCTAAATGTGGCCTGGCACTACCACAAACATAGCAGTTGCTTCTGTTATGTTGGTTTGCACTGAATCTCATCCACTCAAGCCACAGATTAGTGTCAGAAAACTCGGTTTCAGCTGCCATTGTCTCTTCAAAGGTTGGGTTTGCCATTGCTATCGTGTCACCTAATGAGTGGATGGAGGGTTTGAGAGGGTTCACCACTACTTTCCCAGGCTTGGGCGTCCACTCGGAGGAGTTATACATGTCTCTTAGTTGGAATTTTCCCTTTTTTCCCCCAATGCCCCCTGCTGTCCATGTCCCCAGTACATATGTGCCAGCATCAGCGGGGCCAGGGGTTCTCTATGGTCAAGGTGAATTTCATGCTATGTCCTGTTTTCCGACTGTTCAGGCATGTGCCTGTTTTTAGTAGGGTCATTCTGCTGATCAAAGATTTTCCATTCTTATCTCTCTTGTTCAGAGCACTCTGTGGTGGGTACCCCCAATGTGTTCCCGTGTTCCACCCCACTGACCCCCAATAGTCAAAATTTTGTCCCCAGTACTTGTCTGTGACACATATGTGGAGCGCGACCTGGGTGTCTCACGGTATAAGTTACATTGCCAGGGAACTGGAGGACAGGAGACTAGGATACAGTAATCAAAGGTGAAAGTGGCCACATGTGTGTTGGATGAGTTGTACCAGAATGTGGTCAGTAACTTGTCATTTTGTGTGATGGCTACCTGCTGAGCCCCCACTAACCCCAACAGGAAAAGGATATACAGTGTAGATATCATGGTGTAGGCAGGATCTTGTCCTCAGGGGCTGGGACTTTTCTTGCAATGGGAGGTGTGGATCCAGGTGCTTTTCCCTTCTAGCTTGACTGAGGTGGCTGTGGTCAGCAAAACTTGTAACGGGCCATCATATCTTGGCTCAAGGGAGTGCTTTCTCATAAACTTCTTTACTAGCACCCAATCTCCTGGCTAAAGACTGTGAGTTCCCAAGTCTGTCTCTGGGTCTGGAATGGAGGAAAATACTCGAATGGATATTGGTTAATTCTTTAGACAAACGTGTGACATAGCTAGTTAACACATCAGATTGTAACTGCAAATGCTGTGGGAAATAACAGCCAGGTCTGGGGGCTGAACCAAACAGAATTTCATAAGGGGACAGAGCATGTTTTCCCCGGGGGGGTGTCTGACACTGAACAGGGCAATGGGCAAACTGTCTGGCCAACTCATGTTAGTCTCTTGGGCCATCTTTAACATCCTGTTCTTTAGAGTCCTATTCATCCTTTCTACCTTCCCACGACTTTGAGGGTGGTATGGGGTGTGTAGAGCTAACTGAACTCCCAGTGCTGCCCAAATCTCTTTTGTAAGGGTTGCTGTGAAGGCTGGGCCCTGATTGCTCTCTATGACCTCTGGACCCCCAAATCTACATACTAGCTCACTCAGTAGTTTCTTAGCCGTGGTCTTGGCTGTCATGTTTGTTACAGCGTAGGCTTCTGGCCAACCAGAGAACATGTCCACCACCACTAGGGCATATTCATATCGGCCACTTTTTGGCATCTGTATGTGATCAATCTGTATCCTCTGGAACGGATAGAGTGGTTTTGCCAAATGCTTCTGTGGTGTCTTCTCTGTCCTCCCCGGGTTGCATTTTGCACATACTGCACATGAGGCACAGTAATTTCTGGTTAGGGTGGTTATCCCTGGGGCCCAGTAATACTTGCTGATTAGTGAATTCATTAAGTTCTTAGAGAGATGTGCAGGTCCATGTGCCCATTGGACGACTGCTGGATACATATATTTTGGTAAACAGGTTTTCCCTCTCATCAGATATAGAACTCCATCATATTCTGCTCCTTTATCGATGCATTACAAATGTTCATCTGTGTAAGCTGCCCTTTGCATAGAGGCTAGGTATAGCCTGTCGATGGCACATGGACTGCCAAAGGCTTCTGCGCTAAAGATTCACTCTCCTCTTCTGCCACTTCAGCCGTTTTTCGTTGGTCCTTCGCTGCTTGTTTTGCAGCTATATCCGCTAGGTGGTTCCCTCTGGCTTCTTGAGAATTCAGTTTGCCATGTGCTTTAACCTTCAGACAGCCACTTGGTCAGGCAGGAGTAGTGCATTCATTAACTCCTTGATGGCTGGGCCATGTTTCACCGGTTTTCCGGCCGCTGTCAGAAATCCTCTAGCCCTCCAGATGATACCAAAGTCATGAGCCACTGCCAGGGCATACCTTGAGTCTGTGTAAATGTTGGCTCTTTTACCTTCTGCTATCTTACACGCTGTAGTGAGGGCATGGAGCTCCGCTTCCTGAGCGGATACAGTTGGAGGTAATGCTCCTGATTGTAGAATTTCTAATTCTGAGGTCACCGCATAACCTGTGTGGTACTTTCCTCCTTCGTCTGCATATCTGGAGCCATCCACAAAAAGTATGTAGTCAGGGTTTTCCAGAGGAGTTTCACTCACTGTAGGTAAATGTGTGGTTTCCATGCGCATCATTTCAAGGCAGTCATGTGGAACAGTACAGGGGTCTTTTTCTTCACCTTCTCCGATTCCTTCTTCATCTTCTCCATCTTGTCCCCCCCTCGAAAAATGGCAGAAGGGTGGCCGGGTTGAGAGTGAGACATCTTTTGAGGGTCACATTGTCTGGAAGGAGGAGGGAGATTTGCAACCCAAGATGTCTGGCGGTGGATAGGTGTCGGGGTTGCACCTGATTCAAGATGGCAGCAATGTCATGCGGTGCCAGAAGAAGCAGGGGGTGTGCTAAAACGAGGTCTGAAGTTTTGTCCAGTAGTGCTTGGGCCGCAAAGACTGCTCTTAAGCAGGAAGGGCCACCCCTAGCCACGGGGTCTAGTCCGGCCTCCATGTGGTTGAGCTAGGACCCCTGTTGCATGGCCTTTTCTTTCCGACACAAACAGCTTAAAGGGTATTTCATAATCTGGGAGGCCCAAAGCAGGAGCTGTAGATATTGCTTGCTTCAGCAGAAAGAAATTGTCCAGGGCTTCGCTTGACAGGGTAAACGGCACAGACTTGAGAGCATCATAGAGTGGTTGCATGAGGATCGATGCATCAGGGATCCACGCCCTGCAGTAAGATATGAGCCCAAGAAAAGCATGCAGTTGTTTAGTGGCCTGTGGTTGGGGAATGCCCTGGATAGCAGCCACTCGGTCCGATGTGATATGTCTTGTGCCCTTGGAAATGCAGTGGCCCAAAAAGGTGACTGTCTTGGAACACCACTGTATTTTGGCTTTGGAGGCCTTACAGCCTTGTTCCGCAAGGTAGCATAGTAGACTTTCTGAATTTTCTTCTGCAGTGGGTTGGTCATCTGTGCAGAGAAGAAGGTCATCCACATATATGAGAAGAGTCACTGCAGGGTGTTCTTTTTGCCATGTATCAAGTATTGAAGTTATGGCTTTGGCAAACTGGCTTGGAGAGTTTTGCGCCCCTTGTGGCATAACAGCCCAGGTGTACTCTTTGTTGTCATGTGAGAAAGCGAAGAGGTACCTGCAGGAGGGATGCAGGGGAACACCGAAGAATGCATTTGCAAGGTCCACTACAGTGAAGTATTCTGCCGTTGGAGGTATACCTGATAAAAAGGTATGTGGATTTGGCACAATTGGGGTGTCCAACACTGTGGCTTCATTAACTGCTCTGAGATCTTGGACCATTCTGTATTTCTCTGGTTCTCCTCTTGGAGTCCGTTTCTTCACAGGGAACAAGGGTGTATTGCATTCAGAAGTACAGAGTATCGGAGCTCCATTGGACACAAGAGTCTCGATCTGTTTTGAGATGGCTGTGGATTGAGCTGGCTTCAAGGGGTATTGTGGTTTCCAGGGCAATAATGCTCCCTCCTTGAGCGAGACTAAAACTGGTGGCACTTTCAAATGACCAAAAAGAGGGGGAAGGGGGATAACATATAGGCACTCACATTAGCCCACATCCGAGATAGTAGTTCAAAAAAGAGATTGTACTACACTAGGTAGTGACATGGCGGACTTTCAAAGGCAATCACAGGGACATTTTGAGTTATATAAAAATAGATTTAATTACAAAAATACAAATATACAAATAAATTTCAATAAATGTTGAGAAAAATACATAGATACATATTCTTAAGCAATATATTTGTCTCGCCGACGCGTTTCGCCTTACGGCTTCTTCAGGACGAGCTTTGAGATTTTATGACAAGAAGATATTGCTACTTTTATACGTCAATGGGTTGGTGGCCATCCACATCCATCAAGGATCATTGGAATCACAGGTAAAGAGGTACCAAGTGATGCGTTGGTAAGCCCAATGGGAGGAGAAAAGGGAATCTCCTAATGATGTAAAGAGGCCACAGCGAGAGTAAATTGCTGGTTCTGAAAATAAAAACAGAAGAGCAAAACCGGGACCAACAAGGCAAAGGGCAGGTGGAGGGAGCCTGGAGGAAAAGCAAATTCCGACACAAGGCGGCCACACTGCACTGTCCAGCAAAGGACAGACCGGAGGGTTAGGAGCCTTGCAGCCTAAGAGGTGTAGTGTGTCCCGGGGGGGTAGCAGCCTGTGCTCCGCTGCTACCCCCCCCCCCCCCGGGACACACTACACCTCTTAGGCTGCAAGGCTCCTAACCCTCCGGTCTGTCCTTTGCTGGACAGTGCCTTGTGTCGGAATTTGCTTTTCCTCCAGGCTCCCTCCACCTGCCCTTTGCCTTGTTGGTCCCGGTTTTGCTCTTCTGTTTTTATTTTCAGAACCAGCAATTTACTCTCGCTGTGGCCTCTTTACATCATTAGGAGATTCCCTTTTCTCCTCCCATTGGGCTTACCAACGCATCACTTGGTACCTCTTTACCTGTGATTCCAATGATCCTTGATGGATGTGGATGGCCACCAACCCATTGACGTATACAAGTAGCAATATCTTCTTGTCATAAAATCTCAAAGCTCGTCCTGAAGAAGCCGTAAGGCAAAACGCGTCGGCGAGACAAATATATTGCTTAAGAATATGTATCTATGTATTTTTCTCAACATTTATTGAAATGTATTTGTATATTTGTATTTTTGTAATTAAATCTATTTTTATATAACTCAAAATGTCCCTGTGATTGCCTTTGAAAGTCCGCCATGTCACTACCTAGTGTAGTACAATCTCTTTTTTGAACTTTCAAATGACCAATGTCTTCCGGTCCTGTGGACCATAGGCATGCAGGGATTCTGTCAAGTACTTCTTGTGGTATTGTACTTGGACGTATTGCTTCATGTGGTATCATTATGAGAGGCAGAGAACACAAGGCAGATGCGTCTTCTAAGGGTAAGGGAGTATGTAGCTGCACTCCTCCTCCTTCAGGCGTGAAAATGATTGAGGCCTGTAGTCTGAACAGCACATCAGCTCCGAGCAAATTCATAGGACATGTAGAGGACACCACAAATCTGTCAAGCAAATCGGGAAATGTCCCCACTTGGAGTGGCTCAGTAAGTTTCTCCTTTGCCCATTCGTGAAGCTGAGCACAGAACTCCACACCCGAGGAATGGGAAGTGGCACTTGTCAGGCGGGCATCATTGAAGGCCGCTTGCATGACCGGCCAAAAAACATGTCCTGCTTTAATTTGGCATATACTGATCAAATCTCTCCAAGCAGCTGAATAAGTTTCTTGTATTTGCACCATCCTGCGGTAGAAGGGCATTGGTTGTTTATCCGGGTCAGTCAGACTTCTCACTAAGGCCGCTGCTTGGGGTAAAAGCGACATACATCACCGGTACCCCTTCTGGCAACTGAGATTGTTGTTGCGGGGACTGACTAGGGGTACTGCTCTTTATGGTTGCTAGCATATGTTCGAGATTCACTTGGAACTGTGAGTCAGGAGCTGGATTGGGGGTTAAATCAGTGGGTGGCCTCGCCGCCTGTTGTTGATCTTCCCACTTTAGACGCTTCTTCATCATTAATATATCCGGCCTGTGAAGGTGACACTTCCGTATTAGGGGAAGACAGGAGTGTGGTAGGATCCATACTGGTTTAAAACAGGGAGAACTGGGTATATGCATTGGTTAGGCCTTCTGGGTGTACCAAGATGGCCGCCTGCAGGAAGTGCACTAGGCTGATCAGGAAATGAGGATGTGGGTGCACCAAGATGGCTGCCAGGAGGAAGTGCACAGGGTTGTCTCTCCCCTCCTCTGTTCCAAATTCCGTAGGGAGGGGGTTTGGAAACATCCTCAGGTTTGTGGTAAACAATTCTGCTTCCCGATTGTCCCCGTTTATGGGGAACTATGGTTTCCAACCTACCATGTTGCCTGACTCGTTTGTTCCGCAGAGTATCCCTGCTTTGCGACATGCTAATGATGGGTACAGACTCCATGCTGACCGCAGACGCCTGCCTGCGCCTTCCTACCAGGTTGGGGACAGGGTCTGGCTGTCATCTCGCAACCTCCGAATTCATGTTCCTTCTCTGAAGTTCGCACCTCGGTTTATTGGGCCTTTCCGTATCCTTCGCAGGATTAGTCCAGTGGCTTACATGTTGGACCTTCCTCCTAGTATGCGTATCTCAAATGTGTTTCATGTCTCCTTATTGAAACCTTTGGTCTGCAACCGCTTAACCACCTCAGTGCCACGTCCTTGCCCTATACAGGTTGAGAACCATGAGAAGTATGAAGTACAATCCATTGTTGACCCTGTAGGTTCCTTGGGCGCATACAGTACCTGTTGCATTGGAAAGGGTACGGTCCGGAGGAATGCTCTTTGGTCTCATACTACGTTCAGTTCTGGGCACCAGTTTACAAAAAAGGATATTGAAGAACTGGAGACCATGTAGAGAAGGGCAACCAATCTGATAAGAGTATGGAGGAGCTAAGCTTTCAGGAAAGAAAGGCAGACCTGAACTTGTTCTCTCAAGAGGAAGCAATTAAGGGGGATATGATCACCTTGTATAGATACATAGGTGGTTCATATAATAAACTTGGTGTGGTGTGGAATTATTTACCTTAAGGTTGTTACAAAGGACAAAGATTTCTAACTTCCACATACAAAAAGGATTCTTCACATTAAGAACTGTGAAAATATGGAATAGACAATTGTTGGCCCAGAGAATTTCCACTCGCATTTGAGGAGTGGAAGTTAGTAGAGGGCGAGTATGGAGCAGGGGCGGACTGAGCTGACCATTTCCTGACTAATCGCGTCTGGCAGAAGCGGTGTGACCATCAGAGCAGCCCAGAGAGGGGGGTGCTCCCTGCCTCATGTCCTGTAAAAAAGGCCACACTGCTTCTGCCATAATAGATTGGCCAGGAAACTGTCAGGAGAGCCAGCCGGATCACAGAGCGGGCATCTCCCTCTGTGACACGGCTTGTATATGACACGCCAGCCACTGTCAAACAAAGTTCACCTCTTGGACCGGCACCTATGATAGACAGCACACTGGTCCAATGCCGGTCCAGGAGGTGGGACTTTGACAGCGGCTGGCGTGTCATATACAAGCTGTGTCATACCGGGAGATCCCTACTCTGTGTGAACTGGCTGGCTTTCCTCCCAATTCCTCCCTGCTGCATTGGTGGGCGCTGTCGAGGCTGCATTGGTGGGTGCTGGCGAGGGTGCATTTATGGACAATGATAGACTTCACTGATGGGCCCCTGATGAGGCCATCTCTCTCCTCGCTGATGTCAGTAGGGGTATTCTCAGCCCCGCCCACTTTGCCTTGAGGGAAGAGAGAAGCAGCGGCGAGCGCCAAGCTGCGATTAGGTAGCAGTTTACTTATTTTAAATGACAAGTGCCCCATAATTTGTGTGGTTTTTTTTTCAACCTTTTTACCTATGTAGCTACAGTTACATAGTTAGGTTGAAAAAAGACACAAGTCCATCCAGTCCAACCACAAAAAAATTAAAATAAACAAACAAAAAACACAGTACAATCCCATACACCCAACTCTATACCCACAGTTGATCCAGAGGAAGGCAAAAAACCCCAGCTGAGCATGATCCAATTTGCTACAGCAGGGGAAAAAATTCCTTCCTGATCCCCCGAGAGGCAATCGGATTTACCCTGGATCAACTTTACCTACAAATCTTAGTACTCAGTTATATTCTGTACATTTAGGAAAGTATCCAGACCTTTCCTAAAGCAATCTACTGAGCTGGCCAGAACCACCTCTGGAGGGAGTCTGTTCCTCATTTTCACAGCTCTTACTGTGAAGAAACCGTTCCGTGTTTGGAGATGAAATCTCTTTTCCTCTAGACGTAAAGAGTGCCCCCTTGTCCTCAGTGTTGACCGTAAAGTGAATAACTCAACACCAAGTTCACTGTATGGACCTCTTATATATTTGTACATGTTGATCATATCCCCCCTAATTCTCCTCTTCTCAAGAGTGAATACATTTAGTTCTTCTTCTAATCTTTCCTCATAGCCCTTCTCTGCACTTTCTCCAGTTCCCCGATATCCTTTTTGAGAACTGGTGCCCAAAATTGGACTGCATATTCCAGATGAGGTCTTACTAATGATTAGTACAGGGGCACAATTATATCTCTCGCTCTGGAGTCCATACCTCTCAATACAAGAAGGGACTTTGCTCGCTTTGGAAACCGCAGCTTGGCATTCCATGCCATTATTGAGCTTATGATCTATCAAAACCCCCAGATCCTTCTCCACTATGGATCCCTCCAGTTGTACTCCCCCTAGCATGTATGATGCATGCATATTCTTAGCCCCCAAGTGCATAACTTTACATTTATCAACATTAAACCTCATCTGCCACTTAGTCGTCCAATTAGACAGAGCATTGAGGTTGGCTTGTAAATTGGCGACATCCTGTAAAGACGTTATTCCACTGCATAGCTTGGTGTCATCTGCAATGACAGAAATGTTACATTTGATCTCAGACCCAATATCATTTATAAATATATTAAAGTAAGGGTCCCAGCACTGAACCTTGGGGTACACCACTGATAACCTTAGACCATTCAGAGTAAGAATCATTAACCACGACTCTCTGAATTCTGTCTTTCAGCCAGTTTTCTATCCATTTACAAACTGATATATCCAATCCTGTAGACTTTACCTTACACATGAGCCGTGTGTGGGGGAACTATATCAAAACGCTTTTGCAAAATCCAACTATATCACGTCCACAGCCACGCCTCTGTCCGGGGTTTTACTTACCTCTTCATAAAAGGAAATCTGGTTTGACAACTTCTGTCTTTCATGAATCCATGCTGTCTGTTGCTTAGTTTTTTTCCAGCAAGAACTCATCCATGTGGTCTTTTAGTATACGTTCCAGTATCTTCCCAACTATAGAAGTTAAACTAACAGGTCTATAGTTACTTGGTAAAGACTTTACTACAGAATCTCACAAAAGTGAGTACACCACTCACATCTTTGTAAATATTTTATTATACCTTTTCATGTGACAACACGCCATTTTCCCTCCCCGGTGTCATGTGACTTGTTAGAGTTACAAGATCTCAGGTGTGAATGGGGAGCAGGTGTGTTAAATTTGGTGTTATCGCTCTCCCTCCCACTGGTCACTGGAAGTTCAACATGGCACCTCATGGCAAGAACTCTGAGGATCTGGAAAAAAAAACTGTTACTCTACATAAAGATGGCCTAGGTCAGTGATGGCGAACTTTGGCACCCCAGATGTTTTGGAACTACATTTCCCATGATGCTCAACTACACTAAAAAATAAATGAAATAAAAAACATAAAAACAAAGCCAAGGGACTGACGTGTTTGGATGCAAGTGGAGAATGCGTGTTGCCTGGTTGTGCAGGAGTAGGGGAACCAGTTACCAGCAGCTCCTGAGGGGGGATAGTGCTACATACAGTTTTACTAACACATGTTAAAATTGTAGAAACTGGGCTCAGGCATTAAAGCGGAGCTTGTCGTGGAAGAATTCCCTCGGGCTTTGTACGCAAATCCACACCGCGCCAAAATGTGCACTTCCGACGTCTCAATGCGCACAAAGCACCAAACAATTCCTTTGTGCTTAAAAGCACGTTTGTATCAAGCTCTTTGTACAAGGAATGTGAAGTACTTCATGGCACCAGGAAGAATCAGAAAACAATGCTGCTTCTAGCTGGAATCTCAACCTTCTGTGTAGAGCACAGGAAACTCCAAATCCTTAATTCATTGCAAACAAAAGAATAACAAAGCAGGAAGTGATGGCCCCAACAGCCAATCACTTCCCTTAATACAAAATCACATGGCAGGAAATGACAAACAAAAAGGGGAGGGCACTCCAAGAAAGGCAGGGCAAAGGAAATGCACACACCCCATTTTAGCCAGCATGGATCCCATTAAAACATTGTTTAAAGTAAAACAATATCTGAATAAAGATCATTCTAATTGTTCATATAGGCTTCAGACAATCTGTGGGGACACTGCTACTGCTGTTGTCAATATACGGTACAAGTACACCAACAAGGCGGATATTAATGTCCTCTCACACAGATATGTATCCATAAGGGGATAACGAAGTCCGCAAGAGAGATATAATGGGTTTCTCTCATTATGCGGACTTCGCTTCTCTAATGTGTATAGTCATTGGAAAGCAAGCAGTCCAGCGCATTGCGCTTGATATCTACAAACCAATAAATGCCCACACACACACAGAGAACACGTCTCAATCCCATAAGAAGGTTTTCATACTGACCGTTTTACTGCTGGTCTTGATTCAACCCAAGTGCGCTCTACTAGAGCGCTCCTCGATTAAACATCAGACACAGGGAGACAGATGACAATCTATAAAACACACATCCTAGAATAAAATGTCCACATATATAAAATTTTCCACAACAAGCTCCACCCTGAATTGAACTTAATCTCAATATTAATAATGCTCCTACACAATTCTTAATTGGATAGTTTCATATAAAAAAGTTTTACAATACCATCTGAACTAGATAGGCTTCCGGTCTGCAGCCCCTCGGGTTTCCGTTGGGTTTTCTGTTGTTTCCTGTCCCGCGCTGTGTCTTCTGGGTGCTTGAGTCATAGCTCCCTAATTATCATATTCGGCCCTGTTACAGCAAACATCGCGCGACTTCGTTTACCAGGAAGTGGCGCGGATGTAAACAAAAGGAGGGCGGGCCTTTTCAAAAATCTACATTACAGCACAGTTACTGATGCTGTAATGAGAAGCATCCAGGGCGGTAACGCTAGCCGTTACTATGGGAACAGAGACGCTGACGCCGCCGCTCACGGGTGCGAGTGCGCGCCGCAGATCGAGCGGTGGATGCTGGGATTACAGCATCGCCGCATCCAGGAAGTCTCTGCTGGTGGGATTAACAAAGCCCACAGCGAAGATGGCAACCGCCGACGCCTGCAAATATAACTTATTATTACAGACGGCTAAAGATAGGGACGGACACTAAACACCAGAAACATGAGTTTATTTTAACAATGCCATGTACTGTTTAACTAACCCCCCGAAAAAAAAAAGTTTAGGCATGGGAGATCCGCTTTAATGTTCAGTTCACACTACTGCAATGTGACTTTGATGCAATTTACAGTGCGATTATGTGATGCGACTTTGCATATTCTATGGGGCCAAGTCTCACTGTAAATCACAGAATTTCACCATTCTGAGTCGCATTGATTAGAACGGGCACCATTGAAAACTGAGATTTCCCTTATCGTGATATTGTGTGACTCGAGTTTCATCAGAAGTCGCCCTAGTGTGAACCAGACCTAAGATTTGTTTTACCCTCCATTATGAAGAAGTAATGTATAACAATGTGAATAATATTACTCCTATATGAATTTTAGAAGCCATGTTAATGTTCACTGTCATTAAGTATTACAATCCCCTATTTTGCTTCCCTTCAGAGACTGGGCCCAAGGCATTATTCCAACATAACGACCCCAAACACACTTCCAAGACTACCACTGCCTTGCTAAAGAAGCTGAGGGTAAAGGTGATGGACAGGCCAAGCATGTCTCCAGACCTAAACCCTGTTGAGCATCTGTGGGGCATCCTCAAATGGAAGGTGGTGAAGTGCATGGTCTCTAACATCCACCAGCTAAGTGATGTCATCATGGAGGAGTGGAAGAGGACTCCAGTGGCAACCTGTGAAGCTCTGGTGAACTCCACGCCCAAGAGGGTACGGCCAGTGCTGGAAAATAATGGTGGCCACACAATATTGACACTTTTGGGCCCAATTTGGACATTTTCACTTAGTCCCCTTTCACACTTGTACGACTTCAAAGTCGTGAGACTTTTCCGCAATTTTGGATTAGTACTACTTTGCCACAACTTTGGCATTAACCAATTAAAACATACATGGTGTGAGGTAATTCCTTTTCCTGCCATAGTGGTTTCCAGTTCCTGTTTGCTTTCCGGTTGTGGTGGTGTGGTGTGTTGTGACAGAAAATGTTTGCTACTCAATATATTGCCACAGCAGTTGTCATTGCTGCTGAAGCAGTAGCAGTGCATGAGGAAGAAGAGGAAGAGAAGCTGTTTGGAGCACATTGTTCCTAAAGGGAATAACCGGGAAGTGAACGTGTGCTAGAAAAATGTGCTTGGGAGGGGCTACTATGTTGAAAGGATTGAGTGGGACAAGGGTTAAAAAGCTGCTTGTGCTTACAAAGTTGAACTGAAATCGTGTCTATATTATTCAGGTACGATTTGCATGCTACTTGAGGGTTTAACATTGAGGTCTATGGACATCAACTTGCATGGAAGTTGCACCAAAGTAGTGCAGGGACTTCTTTGAAGTCGTGCCAATATGAATGGAAGTCATTGAAAATCATGGAAAATTATTTGTCCCAGTCCCAGCATGCTCCGGGTGGTGACGACCTAAGGGGGCGGGGTAATTATGTTGTCACCACCCGTAGTATGCTGGGACTGTGACGTCATAAGAGGCCCATATAAATTGTTGCGCACCGCACCCCTGGCATTACAGCGGGAAGGAGAGTTAAGTCAACATCGGAAGAAAAGAAGAGGGAAGAATGCGACGAGGAAGACCGAGCTGGCCGCCGTTAGTAAAAAAGCTTCAAAGAAGATAGCGGTGGCGCAGCCCGGCAGAAGGATGAAGGCACCGGAGAGCTGTAGAATAACCAGGGAGCGCAGTGAGCAGAAGAAGAGAGCGGAGAAGATGAAAGAAGACCCCCAGAGAGCGGAGAAGTCGGAAGAAGACCCCCGGAGCTGACTAATAAATGATTTTAAAAACGTGTAGTGTTTATTTTTTTTACACTTTTCCTCCAGGTGAATGGGTAGGGGTATGATGTACCCCATACTCATTCACCTAGGGTGGGGGGGCCAGGATCTGTGGGCCACCTTATTAAAGGGGGCTCCCAGTTTCCGATAAGCCCCCCGCCCGCAGGACCCGACAACCAAAGACCAGGGTTGTCGGGAAGGGGCCCTTGTCCTCATCAACTTGGGGGCAAGGTGCTTTGGGGTGGGGGGGTGCAGGGCCCCCCCTGCCCCAAAGCACCCACCCCCCATGTTGAGGGCATGCGGCCTGGTACGGCTCGGAAGGGGGGGGCTTGCTCGTTCCCACACCCTTTCCTGACCGGATAAGGGTCTGGTATGCATTTTGGGGGGGACCCCACGCCGTTTTTCGGCGTGGGGGTTCCCCTTAAAATCCATACCAGACTGAAGGTCCCGGTATGCTCATGAAGGGGGAACCCAATGCCGTTTTTTTCCCCAAAAAAATTGGCGTGGAGTTCTCCCTAATTATTGGGGGATCAAAGTCGCGTCCCTGTTCATTGAAGTCATACTTCAAGTTGTGGGGCAAAGTCGGATCCACAGTCGTATGACTGTCTTGTCAAAATCGTGGCCGCCTCGCGTGACTTTGTACTCACTCTTGTGAGATACTGTATATGTAAAAAAAAATTGGTAGGATGTGGACTTTTCGGTGAACAGCAGAAACAGAAGTGGAACAAGTGCATCTGTTTTCTGTCTACTGTACTATTTTTAAGCTTTTTGCCATGTCACATGTAGAGACCTGTGTTAGTCTGTTTCTCCTTGCCCTTCACCCATGGCGCAGGATGGGACTTAAAGTGACACTAAAGTTTTAAATAAAAAAAATAACAAACATGTCATACATACCTCCGCTGTGCAGCTCGTTTTGCACAGAGTGGCCCCAAACCTCATCTTCTGGGGTCCCTCGGCTGTATCGCCTCCTCCCCGCATCAATTAATCCCATCTGGGAAGGTTACCTTGCGGGTGTGCTCCCGAGTCCAGCATTTGCGTCCATAGACAAGAATGCCGTACTCGGCCCCACCTCCCGGCGCCCACATAATTGGATTTGATTGACATCAGCGGGAGTCAATGGTATTAATTAATGCTATTAATCTATCCAATGAAGAGCCGAGAAGCCAGCGTGTTTTCGATGCAGGACTTTCGAAAGCTCAGGTAAGTGAACCAAGGTGGCCAGTAATTAACAGATGTTTTTTTCACCTTAATGCATAGGATGCATTAAGGTGAAAAAACAGGAAGCTTTACAACCCCTTTAAAGTATTACAATAGATCAGTTATCCAAAGGTTTCCTATAATATGGAGTAGCTATCAGGTAGCACAACACTGATGAATATAACTCTGGCTCAGATTTTTGGCATCAGTTTACGGTTATGCTAGTCTTATCAAGGGATAGTAAGGTTCATTCCAAATTACTATAATTGTAAACTGATGCCAAGAGACAGGAGAAACTGCTGTACTAAAATCTGAGCCAGAGTTACATTCATCAGTGTTGGGCCACCTGATAGCTACTACCATATTGTGAGAAAACTGTGGATAACTGATCCATTGCAGGACTTTAAGTCCCATCCTCTACCTGTGTGCGTATGTATGTATGTATGTATGTATGTATGTATGTATATATAAAATTATTATTTATTTTTTCAATCACTTAAACTCTGCTATATTAATCAAAGAAACTGGTTAATAATACATGAATTAGCTGTTTACATTTGTTAAGGGTCTAATTCTCCTTTTTTTGGATTATTCTCAAATGTTTCCTTTACAGTATATACTGTATTTATGTAAGTGGGCCTGTTCTTTAAAATCTAACATTTGTCTGTCTGCCAGGTTATCAGTACAGTTTATTGTGGCAAAGCAATCAGTAAAAATAATGTATGCTGAAGTGTATAAAGTTGTCTGAAATAGATATGCTTTACTGGTATTTTCATTGACTGCTTTAAGACCCCTTTCACACTGGGGCGGGGGCAGCTTAGTTTTTGCGGAGGTATTCCCACGCTAGTGGCTGAAAAAGGGTTAAAACCACCCAAAAAAAAACTTGGGCTTTCACACTGAGATAACAAAGATATTTGCAAATGCAGTTCTATAAGTAGCCATTTTTTCCCTTAACCCTTTCACTACCAAGTCCATACACCATATGGATCTACAGAAGTGCCTGCAGATGGCCAATCCGTACTGCGTTATGACTTTATTTCTCCCTCTGCTATAAGCTTATGGTCATTCAATCTGGTGCTTTGGGGGGATCCAGGCGTGTGTCCCCCGCCAGTCAAATCGCCCCCACACCCCCTGATCCATGGCCGACCCGAGCGGCATCCCTCTTTCCCGCTCCTGCCGACTGCAACTTCTCACTGCACTGATCTCCGATCTGTCAGGCTGGGGAGCACGGCGGGAGGTGTGGTGCAGGTGGGAGTGAATTAGGTGTTTGGGAGGCTTGGTAAACATGTGTTTACTAAGCTCCCCCCTGTAGTACAGTGGATATAGGCAGCAAAAAATGACCATTAAAAAAAAAAAAAAACATAGTAAGACCCCCCCCCCCCCAGGTCCGCCCACACACACACACTCGTCCCTCCATGGCTTCCTCAGCTTCTCCTCCCAGTCAACTTAATCCATCCTGATTGGCCAGGGGTAGAAGCCGGAAGGCAGAAGCGAATCAATATTTGCTTATTGTCAGTGGGTGGGTTTGTGAAGCAATGCTCTGTGCCCGAGCCCAACATTTTTCAAGCCAATTAGAGCCTCAGGCTCTACTCACATGGAGCAGACCCTGTCAAGCAGAGATCCGCCTGCTCAGAGAGGGATCTGTCTGCTGATCCCCGCTGAGCAGGCAGATGACAGGTCTGTGTCCGCTCCTCTGAAGCAGAGCGGACACAGCCCACTCTTTATGGGGTGGTCAGATGGAAATGGACCGCCTGTCCATTTCCATCAGATGCCATCCGATCTGCTAGATGGATGTGAAATGGAATCCCCGTCTGTCTGTTTTAGCGGACTGGATCAGATGCAGGCGGGTGTAAATGGAAACATGTGCCATTTACATCAGTCTCTCCATAAAGAACAATGGGTGGTTCGATTGGGCCCGCCTTAAAAACGGACAGGCAGACCTGATCGGTGTGCTTGTGTGAAAGGGTCCTAAGGCCTTGTTCATACAGGGCATGCACAGCCTACCTTTACAGGGATGCACAGGTGTTCCGTGTATCTCTGTGCAGGCAGTCCCATATATGTCATTTGGGATGTAGCACCTGCACGAACAGCCGCTGCTCCCAGTTTTACATCCATGTAGGTCCGCATGCATGTCCCTGAGCTCACACTGTCTGCGTTCAGGGTCATGTACCCACATCCACACAGATGTCAGATTGCACCACAAACAGCAGCTATGCCTGTGCAGCCGTTGCATCCCAATTGATACAAATAAATTGAAATAAACCGCGTTCGTAGAATATAATGCAACAAAACCCCTTAGGGCAATAGAAAAAAAAGGGGTGAAATGAAATGGCCAATATTTTGCAGCAGCTATCGCACAGGTGCTAGACCCTGAAGTATAGAAGACAATTGTATAAACAGCGCTTGCGAATGTGTGAAACAATACAATTAATCGACCATAATATACATAATTTGCATGGATGACTCTATAAATAAAGTGCTACATGCTCAAAGTGCATAAGTGCTCCAATATTGTTGTTGGTGCTCCACAATTAGAACGGTGCCGTGTGTCACACTCCCCTGTTGTGACTCTCCAAATGGCAAGGACCCACAGCTTTGCAGTCTGGGGTCAGAAAAGCTTGGATTCAATAGGATCAGTTGGGAATCAAAACGTTTTCTCTGGAGCCTCTGACTGTGCCAAATTCCATAAGTGTTCAAAGTTGCTCAATCATAATCTTGTGGGAGACAAAGAAGGGACCGATAGTGAAGTACTGTGAGGTAAATTTGCGCTGGCTAGGCTCTTCTTACAAAAGACCAAAACGCAACAGGCATCAACATGGAGCTGCTGGTGGCGTGCGTTCCACGGAAGGCTGAAGTGATGATGTCAGCATTGTCAGTGGTTCGGGAGACTGGAAGTGCGTTAACGTGTTTCGTCCCCTCCTCCAGGGCGTCATCAAGGACATCACTTTCGGTTTCATGTGATCTAATTTATACCCAAAAAACGGGTCCCTCCTCTCACACAATCCAATAGGAAATAGTCAATTCCCTTTGGTGTCAAAGCACTAATCACTTAATATGACATCATGTCCTGTTACCATGTTGTATGTGCAAATAAGCTTTTAATAACATCAATATTTACAGAATACCAAAAGGATTTCCTTAACATATTATAAAAGTAGATATATTACAAATAACATAGAAACCACTAGACAATTTATCTAAAAATCGTATATATATCATACTGAATGAATTAACAATGATAAAAATGAAAATAAATAAAAATAAAATGAAATATAAATAAAAATAATATTAAAATAAAAAGAAATCAGATGGGGGGGAGGGGGGGATTGAGGAAAAAAAAAAAAGAAAATTAACCATAATATAAGGAGGGTGGGTTTAAATACCTCCCGACTCCTCCTACAAATACAGGCTGACCTGCGGTCAGTCTTACACTTGTACTCAGAGTCTCAGGTAACCGTGCTAGGGAAAGGTCTGAGGGGAAACAGGGAAATTTACTTAAGGTGTGCCAGGGTCACTTGGTCGGTATGCCTAAAAGGGGCCAAAAATAAACAGTAGGATGAGCTGGCAAAGAGATTGAAATGAAAGTAGCTGTATGTAACCACAAACCCCCAACGCAAGAATGCCTGTGACAGACATGTGGAACTGGGATATGTCTGGAAAAGAAAGCTGACTACCGCCAACCTAACTTCTCAACAACGAGAATACAGACCCTTCGACGAATGGCAGCAGAAACTGCACCTGTACTAAAAGCACTGCCAGGAGTGAATATTGAAGTGCTACCCTAGTTAGGCAGCAAGGAATGGCTACGTGTCATGCCCTGTGCTGGCAGAGAAGGAAGTACTAGGGAAACGAGAGTGGCCTATCCCTAAGTACATCCGCAAAAGTCTGGTGCCCAGACTGACTGGGCACCAGCTTGGAACCCGTTTGAGCTGAAAGGGGCAAAATAACCGAAACCGCAAGTAGGTACTGAATGTTCATGAGAAAAAGAACCCAGGATACTGAGATAGAAACGCCTGGAAGATATGCCATGCCGAGTCAAGAGCCTTCTAGGCTGAATTGAAAAAGACTTGAAGAAGAAGCTTCGTCTGTAACAAAAGAGAAGGCCGTATCGGGAGGTTCAAGGAGGGTGTGCTACCGTGTATAGAACCTGAAACCGGAGAAGGACGGATGGCAGCAAAATCTTCTATATCTGCTGCCCGTGACATGAACTCTGCAAACAAGAACAACATTGTTAAAAACAAAACATGACCACCGAGCCCCAACTTACCTTGGGAAAAGGAAAATACCTACTTACCCTAACCCCTACCTACGCAGGTGTCCGTGATTGACACACTCAGTAACGTAGAGCAGGAACGAATACGTGGCACAAGACTGAAAACGTGTCAGTCTCAAGAAACTAGCGAGGCTGAGCAACCTGAGGCAAATCAGACCAATTAAAAACGTAACACTCAAGCCTATGAACCTGAAGACGTGTCAGGCAAGTGATGTAAGTAATGAGATAACATGACGTACGAAAACGTAATGAAAGCCGTGAGAAGCGGATGAGGGGACTTGCCACTGTACAAGCCAATTAGAAATGAACATCTCAATCTGACAGTACCCTTGACGTGACAGGTAACCAGCAGTGGAGAGTGGCCATGAACTAACGTGAGGATATGGACGTGACATGTATGCCCAGACTATGAAAATCAAATGTAGGCAAGTGTAGGACTAGTGCAGCTGGACTGAGAATGTGACAATCCCATGAAATGCAAAGGCCGAGCAACCTGAGGCGTAGCAGGCAAATTAAAAACGCGCACTCAGGCCTGAAGAACCTGAAGATGTGTCAGGTCGTTGTGTGAGAAATGAAATGTCAAGATGCATGAACGAATGAGAAACGGATGAGGAGACTTGCCACCGTACAAGCCAATTAAAAACGATCATCTCAATCCGTAAGCACCCATAGACGTGATGGGTGAACCCCCCCAGCGGTGGAACGCCATGAATCTAAAAAAGAACATACTAATACTACCAACTGAAAACTAACACAACTGGAACCTGCATGAGAAACGAACACATTCGAGAACATGAATAGCATGAGAAACGAAAAACATGAGAAACATCAATAGCAGGAGATACGAAAACATGAGAATATAAATTGCATGAAAACATAAAATTGCAAAAGAAACGTAAAATTGCATGGGAAACGTGAACACGCGAGAACATGATTGCATGAGAAACGAAATACACTTGAGAACATAAAATACCATGAAAAGCTTAATCATATGAAAAGCGCAACTCACATGAAAAGCGCAACTCACATGAAAAACCGTAACTCGTATGAAAAAGCGTAACTCGTATGAAAAAGCGTAAACGTATGAAAACATGAACAATGAATTGCATCGAAACCTGCAAGAGAAACGTAAATAAATATTCGAGAACATGACTAGCAACGCAACGCAACGTAAAACGAAAAATAGAAATGTAAAATTGCATGAGAACATGACTCGCATGAGAAACGTAAAACCCATAAGGACAGGACTAGCATAAGAAACGTAATCTCATGACATGACAGGAATGAAAAAACGTAATTGCATGAAAAAACGTAGTCGCATGGGAAACGTAACCGCATGAGAAACGTAAACACATGAGAAACGTGAACACATGAGGACATGACTTGCATGGGAAACGTAATCGCATGGGAAACGTAATCGCATGGGAAACGTAATTGCATGGGGACATAACTAGCCTAAAAACGTAATCGCATGGGAAATGTAATCGCATGTAAAACGTAATCGCATCGGGACATAACTAACCTAAAAATCGCATGAGAACTACCATGAGATACGTAATCGCATGAGAAATACCATGAGAAACGTAATCGCCTGAGAAACGTAACGCATGAGAAACATGATCAAATGAGGACGTAACAAGCATGAAAAAAAAAAACGTAATTGCATGAGAAACGTAGTCGCATGCGAAACGTAGTCGCATGAGGACAAACCTGCATGAGAAACGTGATCGCATGAGAAAATCCATGAGAAACGTAGTCGCATGAGAAAATACCATGAGACATAAATCGCATAAGACACAAGATCGCATGAGAAACATGACACCATGAGAACATGAGTCGCATGAGAAACGTAGTCGCATGAAAAATACCATGAGACACAAATCGCATGAGAAACATGACACCATGAGAACATAGTCGCATGAGAAACGTAGTCGCATGAGAAAATACCATGAGACACAAATCGCATAAGACCTAAAATTGCATGAGAAACATGATACCATGAGAACGTGATCGCATGAGAAATGTAGTCGCATGAGAAAATACCATAAGACACAAAATCGCATGAGAAACATGACACCATGAGAACATAGTCGCATGAGAAACGTAGTCGCATGAGAACGTGATCGCATGAGAAACGTAGTCGCAAGAGAAAATACCATGAGACACAAATTGCATAAGACATAAAATTGCATGAGAGACATGATACCATGAGAATGTGGTCTATGAGAAACGTAGTCGCATGAGACCCTGAAACCCTGAGAAACGTAACTGCAATGGGAAATGTAGACGCACGAGAAACAAAGGCATGAAAAACATAAAGCTACCAGAAACCTGAGACGGGGAGATGCACGACACATGGACAGTAGTGAATTACAGAGCTGGACGTGAAGTATGGAGTATATGTACATGAATGGAGCTGAACATGTATTGTGGGAGTATGCATATTAATAGAAAACTGCATATGGCCAGAGCTGGCAGCCACAGAATCTACCCCCTCCCCCTGACACCATGTTGAGTGAACCTTGCTCTGCCCGCCCCCTAAGTTACTCCTAAGAACGAGCGGACCTCGTACTGCCACTCCCCCCGACTGGGGAACCCCCACAACCACTTAGCCAAGCCCCCCAGCTACCAATCAGACACCTGCTCCCCCTGCAAACTCCACCGCAGTGAGAGGAGCGAACCCCCGATGTGTAAGGAGGGAGACACGACTCCTGCTCAGCTGCAGCCATCACCTCCCCGGAGCGTGCGACTCCTGGAGCACCTGTCGGCACTCTGACGTCACACACGGAAGTAGCGTGTGTCGACTCAGAGGGGAGCCCTCCCGCCCGTGGATGCCCCATTGCCAACCAGATTGAGCTGGCCGTCCATCTGTGGGCCCCCCCCCCCCCCCCGACTGACTCCTGAAACCTGTAGAAAAAGGTTAGACACAGGGTTCTTTCAAGGAGCCTCACGTCCTGCCGAGACGAAAACCGGAAGTGACGTCAGACGGGATATGACAGGCATAGCACACAAGAAAATCGTCGCCCAGAAAGGAGGAAGGAGGGTGGGTTTAAATACCTCCCGACGACTCCTACAAATACAGGCTGACCTGCGGTCAGCCTTACACTTTTTTTTTTTTTTTCATTTTTGTTTATTTTTTCCTTATTTTTTTTCATCTTATTTAATTTCACTTTATTTTATTTCAATATTCTTTTTTTTCTATCATTGTTGATTCATTCAATATGATATATGATATTTCAAAAGGGTGGATCATATTAATAATATGGCAGGTGGTCCAGCATGAAAGCCAAATCCAGGAAATTACGTCGGCTGCAGGGGACCAGCAACCAGCGTGGACAGCAAACTGGAAGTCCGCACTGGTTTGATGGTCCCTTCCCCCTGACGTCACTTCCCGGATTCGGCTTCCATGCTGTCTTGCAGCATCCAGGAGAGTTGTGGCCTCCATCTGCCGGCCACTTCAGAATATTCTACTTTAGAATTACACTTCTGGATATCTCTGAGCCTCCTTGGGACTACCAGAACGCCGGACCACCTGCCATATTACTAATATGATGTGCTCCCTTTTGCAAGTGTTTTTAACCCTTTTGGGAAACATAACGTTTTAATTCTACACTTAGAGGCACCTTTTTTTTTTTCTTTTAATTTTACTTCCAGAGTTTGCTTCTCTCTAATGCCGCGTACACACGATCGGTTCATCTGATGAAAACAGTCTGATGGACCATTTTCATCAGACGAACCGATCGTGTGTGGGCCCCATCGGTGAAAAAACTAGGAACTTGTTTTAAAATTATCTGATGGTTAAAAAACTGATAGAAAAAAATCGATCAACTGTGGGCAAGTCCATCGGTTAAAAATCCACGCATGCTCAGAATCAAGTCAACGCATGCTCGAAAGCATTGAACTTCATTTTTCTCAGCACGTCGTTGTGTTTTACGTCACCGCGTTCTGACACGATCGATTTTTTAACTGATGGTGTGTAGGCAAGACTGATGAAAGTCAGCTTCATCGGATATCTGATGAAAAAATCCTTCAGACAGTTTTCATCGGATGAACTGATCGTGTGTACAGGGCATTAGTGCTGCCGGAAGTGCACGAAGACCCTCTTCTATTTCTATATAGACTGATATCTGCTTGGTCTGTCACTCAGAGCATCCTTATACACACTTTTATCTGTACAGGGATGTACGGAACACCTGTGCATTCCTGTGTGGGTAAACATGGCCCCCCCCCCATGGGCGTACACTTTAGTATGACACATGTAAACGATACTGTAGTACTAATTTAGCAGGAATTTCGTACGTTGCGTTTATATGCAATATTAATGATTTTAGTGTTTTTAGTGAAAATAGCGATATGATGAACATTTGCGCAATTATTGCGAGGCTTAAAAAAAAATCAGTAGCACTTTTTTTTTTTTTTTTTATTCTACAGGTCATGTGCTTTTAGGAAATGTCTAGTTTGAGGGGTCTTTTCAAATTCTGTAAGCTAATTGAAAAATGGTAACCTCTGGATTTTTGGAGTAAATTGTTATTTCCAATTTTGCATACCTTCTGTTTTCGCCATTTCTCAAGAAGGTGCAATTTTAAAATGTATAAATATTTTGTGATTTATTAACGCAAAGTTTTAACTTTTTTTTTTTTTTTTTATTTACGAGGATTTTAGCAGAAATGTTGTACATTTTGCCATGTATGAATCCACTATTAATGATTTTAGTGGTAAACATTTGTGCAAGTATCGTGGGGCCTTAAAAATCAATAGCACCTTCTGTTTATTCTATTGGTCCTATGCTTTTAGAAAATGTATGGTTTGAGGGGTATTTTACAAATTCTGAAATCTGTAAGGGAAAAATGAAAATTTGTATATTTACATCTTTGCATAAGTTCGCTTTTCACCGTTTTGCAGAAAGGTGCAGTTTAAAATTTACAAATTAGTAATTAAATATGTGCGCGCTCAGGACGTAATTCAGCTGCTGCCTCCCCTAAAAGTCCCTGAAACCAGGGTCTAGGTATTTGGGTAATATAAAGGAAAAAAGGGGGGTGAGTGGCGCTGCTGCCCACTAGGTTAGTGGTGTGGTAATCAAAGTGCTAGGTGCATTTAGGCAATAGGATTAACAAATATACTGCTTGCAGTAATAAATCCTTCTCGCAAGTCAGGTGATGCTTAAATCAAATAGATGCTTCACAGTGTAAGTGAATGAAACCAACAAATAAGCACATCAAGGCTAGATAAACCAAAACTAGATACAATAAAATAAAACAAAACCGCCCCTGAAGTGAGAACCACTCTGTGAATCGTTATTCCCAGGTATGTATTGTTCAGTAGGTATGGGTGATCTCCGGGGGTTTAGGTGCCCAATATAATAAGTGGGGGTGAATTCCTTGAGGTTATGACAACCTGTGAATGTAAGTGCTATGCTTGGTGAAATACTTCTAACGAATAATTGATGCAAAATGTGAACCTTTTTGAACACCCCCATTTTTTCCTTTATATTACTAAAATTTTGAAATATTTTGTTATTTATTACCTCCATATTTATATTTAGGGATTTAGCAGGATTTTTGTTTAAATTGGTTGTGTTTTTATCTGCCAATAATGTATTTTATGTGTATTTTTTGCCAATATATCGGTTTGATGAACACTTGCACAAATACCCCAGGGTCTAAAAAATCAGTAGCATCTTCTTTTTATTCTACTGAATATTCTTTCAGAAAATATATGGTTTGGGGAGTCTGCCAAATTTTGAATGCAAGTGGAAAAAAAATTAAAATAAATTGGAAAAATGGTCTGGCTACCAGACCATTAAAAATGGAGCACAGGGCCTGGCAGTTAAAGGGTTAAAGCAGTAGTAAACTCTTAAGTTTGCCCCTGAAAGATAAAGGCATAATGTGCCAATAGACTTGCCTTACAACGTGGCCCACTAGCACCACTGCAGAGGCTTCCATCTTCACCCGGTCCTCCTACCCGGTTCATGGGCTGCGGCCATTTGATCGGCCGAGACTTGATGACGTCACTCCCATGCATGTGAGCATGAGTCTCCGCTGGGAACACGGCTCTGAAGTAATGGCACATGTATGCTGTTCCTTCAGCGTGCATGCATCGGTGATGTCGCCAGCTACTGATCACTAGAATAGCTCCTAAATGGTGTACGTTTAGGAGATATTAATTTTACCTAAAGGTAAGCTTTATATTACTTTGAAGCCTAATTGAAGTGCAAGTCAGGCTGTATACATATGAATAAAAAATGTTATAGGTTTTTTTATTCCTTTTTTTTTTTTTCAGGAAGTCTCTTTATTACCGACTTTCTATAGTGCGTCTGGCATAGGGTATTTTACCTTTGCTGCAGCACTTGGCTATAAAAATACAAAAAAATAAGCGCATATTTATTACTGTATTGTATATGTTGCCGGGCTGCATTTCAGTTATTAATAACAAACCTTCATCTGGGTTTTAAAATATCAAAATAACAGAACAACATTTCATGTTCTTCCATGTAGATGGTCACCACAAATAGCTGGATTTCATGTTGGGTGAGAGTCAAGAAACAGAGGAAGTAAAAAGCTATATAGGTTATTTCTGTATACTATAACAGATCTTTTGTGACTAATTCACTTTAGTTATGCTTACGTTATTCTTTCTTTGTAATAAAAATAGCATTTGATCCAGAATGATGCAGTCGGCTAGGTTTCAGTTCTATTTCTACAGGCCTGCCCTTATCAGCATTTCGCTACAGTGATTTATGAGCCATATTACTTACAGGGTGTTTGTGTCGTCTTCAATTTCCTGACATCGCTCTTCTTTCCTCTGGACTGTATATCTGCTTATGACTTGTGGTTCATACATTTACTTGTATATTCTATGTTCCAGGTTATAATCACCCAGCCTTAATAAAAATTCTACAACAGCCACAGAATTTGGTAAGTGGAAGTAAATGTCACCTGTGCCATAACTGTGTAAAAATAAAGCACTTTAAAAAAATTACATCACATAAATAATATTTGTACAAAGTATAAAAAATGTATAGGATGTCATTCTTCATGTCAACATTGTGCTTGTTTTTGAGTGTTTACCTTTGTGAACTAATTGCTCAGAAACGATGGCCAGGACTAAACAATGCAGGCAGCGGGGGAATTAAAACCCTATTGAAATACAATAATGGCATGCACCACTCTCTTTTAACCCATCCAACTTTCTTCTGTGTGGGCAGCCAAGGTGAGTGTACAGATGCTGGTAAAAGGGAAGGCTGGCACCCGACTGCTCACATAGGACACCTTATAAGATTGTGCAGATCCTCATTAATGGACCTCAGCGGTACTTCTCATGAAAATAATGGGGGAACTAATGCGCAAACCACACTAATAGAAAACAGTGATCTAATTAAAAATGAAATAAATATATGAATGTGCTAAGCAGCAGCCACGACTAAATAAGTATTCGCACACTGACGATTATGATTAAAAAAGTAATGGCGCTTGCTAAAAAACAAATAATAATTATAATATGTGCAAAAAAAGTGGGTGCATATAAGTGCACAACACAAAATCGTGCATCTAATAACACAATGCAGTGCAATGATAATGCAAGGATAGTCCCAAAATAAAAATATACCATCAACATAAAATAAATGAATGAACTAAAATATTTTCCATGAGATTCATAAAATTCTTCATGCAATAATGTGCAAACAAGTGAGTCTTTATATGTGCTCCTCAAAAAATAAATATAATAAGTCCAATTGCATGCAAAAATAATGTCGATAGCAATTCCTGAAGCACCTGTCAGTTTGCGGTGCATTTTTTGATCACTTTACACTACAGGAATTGCTATGGTCATTATTCAATCACTTGGGGCAAAAAAATTAAATATTCCATGGACTCAACATGCATCTCAGCAAATAGCTTGGGGTGTCTTCTTTCCAAAATGGGGTCATTTGGGGGGGGGTTGTGTGCCATCTTGGCATTTTATGGCCTTCAAAACTGTGATAGGTAGTGAGGAGTGAAATCAAAAATGTATGCCCTTAGAAATCTTGAAGGCGGTGCTTGGTTTTCGTTGCCCCGTACGCGGCTAGGCTCCCAAAAAGTCCCACACATGTGGTATCCCCGTACTCAGGAGAAGCAGCAGAATGTATTTTGGGTTGCAATTCCATATATAACCATGGCATGTGTGAGAAATATATCATTTAGTGACAACTTTGTGCAAAAAAAATCAGTTTGTCATATTCCCGCAACTTGTGTCAAAATATAAAATATTCCATGGACTCGACATGCCTCTCAGCAAATAGCTTGGGGTGTCTACTTTCCAAAATTGGGTCATTTGGGGGGGGGGGGGGTTTGTGCTATTTGGCATTTTATGGCCTTCGAAACTGTGATAGGTAGTGAGGAGTGAAATCAAAAATGTACACGCTTAGAAAGCCTGAAGGCGGTGATTGGTTTTTTGGGGTCCCGTACGTGGCTAGGCTCCCAAAAAGTCTCACACATGTGGTATCCCCGTACTCAGGAGAAGCAGCAGAATGTATTTTGGGGTGTAATTCCACATTACCCATGGCATTTTGAGGCAATATATCATTTAGTGACAACCTTTGCGCAAAAAAAAAAAAGTATATATTTCCCGCAACTGGGTCAAAATATAATATATTCCATGGACTCGAGATGCCTCTCAGCAAATAGCTTGGGGTGTCTACTTCTCCAAAAATGAATTTGAATTGTCCCTGGCATTTTTATGCACAACATTTAGAAGCTTATGTCATACATCACCCACTCTTCTAACCACTTGAAGACAAAGCCCTTTCTGACACTGTTTGTTTACATAAAAACATATATTTTTTTTGCAAGAAAGTTAGGTTAAACCCCCAAAACATTATATCTTTATTTAAAGCAAAGGCCCTACAGATTAAAATGGTGGTTGTTGCCATTTTTTTTTTCCCACACAGTATTTGCGCCAGCGATTTTTCAAACACATTTTTTTGGGGGGAAAATATATTTTTTTTTTTATTTTAAAGCACTAAAACACACTATATTGCCCCAATTATTGATGAAAATAAAAAAAGATGATCTTAGGCCGAGTGGATACCACGCACGACATACTTTAAAATTTGCGCACAAACGTGCAGTGGCGACAAACTACATACTTTTTAAAAGCCTTTACAGGTACCACATTAGATTTACAGAGGAGTCTACTGCTCAATGACTGCCCTCGATCAGCCCCCCTTCGCGGGGTGATACCTCACATGCAGGGTGCAATATCTGTGTACATATGACGCTTGCGTTCGCCTTTGCGCAGAGCAGGGGGGGGACAGGGAGGCTTTTTTTTTTTTATTTGTAAACTGTTCCTTCCATTTTATTTATTGTTATTTCAGGGAATGTAAATATCCCTTATGATAGCAATAGTTAGTGACAGGTACTCTTTTTAAAAAAAAAAAAATGGGGGTCTATTAGACCCTAGATCTTTCCTCTGCCCTCAAAGCATCTGACCACACCAAGATCGGTGTGATAAAATGCTTTCCCAATTTCCCAATGGCGCTGTTTATATCCGGGGTGGGGGACATTCCCTTCCACTGAATGTAAAAGCAGTCTAGAGGCCAATTAGCCGCTAGGACTGCTTTTACATGGAAAGCCGACCGCTGGCTGAAAAGAACGATACCAAGATGATACCTAAACCCGCAGTGCATCATTCTGGTATAACCATTCAAAGTCCAGCAACATACTAGTACGTTGATGGTTCTTGTTGGACATGTATTGTAAATCATTTTTTTTTTTTTTCCATGCAGCCTGTTGGCTAAACGAAAAAAAGAATGATCGGTGGGTATGCCCACCATTAGAATACCTCCCTTCATCCACCCACTTGTAATGATGGGCATACATGCACCATTTATATATGCCAAAGCATGGGGGCATCCTCCCGCAAAAAAGTAATGCCGCGTACACATGGTCAGACTTTTCCACGGGAAAGCCTCTGTAGGAATGTCAACCGTATGTACGCGGCATTAAAAGCAAAATCGCTCCTCCGCCCCTAATGCCCCCATGCTTCGGCATATATGCTCTTTTTTTAACTGTGGTGGTGAAATCACCACCTACAGCGTTGAAGTCGCGGCTTTATATATCGTGGGAGCAAACGCTGTTGCTGTCACGCTAAATAAATCCGCGCTGCAACTGAATGGCGTACCTGCTAAGCAAATGATGGTTAACATTAAAACAAAGTAACATTACAGTATAACAGTAAGATCATACCATACCTGCAAAGCAAATACCAAAAAAAAAAATAGTACAAAATAAAACATCTTTTAACGCAACCTGTGCCTAAAATATATATATATATGCCGAAGCATGGGGGCATCCTCCCGCAAAAAAGTTATGCCGCGTACACACGGTCAAACTTTTCCACGGGCAAGCCTCCGTAGGAATGTCGACCGTATATACGCGGCATTAGGAGCAAAATCGCTCCTCCGCCCCTAATGCCCCCATGCTTCGGCATATATGCTCTTTTTTTAACTGTGGTGGTGAAATCACCTCCTACAGCACTGGAGTCACGGCTTTATATATCGTGGGAGCAAACGTTGTTTCTGTCGAGATAAATAAGTCCGCGCAACAGCTGAATGGCGTACCTGAAAAAGTAAATTACATACCTGAAAAGCAAGCATGAAAAAACATAGCAATAAAACTTTGCAGAATAGAATACAGTAAAAAAGAGCAGAACAATAGAGAGAGAATAGAGAGGGAGAGAACAAAAAAACAACAATTTTTTTTTTTTTTTTTTTTACCGGGCTATATTTTTTTTGTTTTTTTTTGTTTTTTTGTTTTTTCATTTTTATTTGTAACTGTAACTGTTCAACTTTTCGGTTCCAGGTTTGGGTCTCTCAAAATGCGATGGCATCTTGGGAGACCCTGTGTAAGTGTGCCTAGCCTGTGAAATGTTTTACCCTACGCTAATACTCGTGTGTGGAAGCGTTCAAAACATTCACCAATACAAAGACCAGGATCGGCAGGACAGCGGGGACAAAAATAACGGGTGTCATGCCTAAATCCGCGCTTGCTACAGACACAACATTTTCTTTGGGGGGCTCGTTGGGTAGGGGTACTCTCGAGGGCATACGAAAAATGCCTCTCATGCAGTCGGCTTACTGCATTTGGTAGGGGATGGTGAGGTGCAGAACCGCCTGGATACAGGAGTTCTGTGATGATCTCCTGGAATTCAAGGAAGGATCCATTCCGTCCTGAAGCTTTGTATAAGACAAAAGCATTCAGTAAAGTCAATTGAAATAAATATAGAGACACATTTTTGTACCAGCGTCTCGGGCAATATGATATGGCGCCATCAACTGGTCGTTGAGGTCCACCCCTCCCATATTTTTGTTATATTCGTGGACACAGAGGGGTTTCTCCACTACACCAGTCGCTGTACGAATTTGTACTGTCGTGTCTGCGTGAAGGGTGATAAGAAAGAAAACATTCTTATTGTCCCGCCACTTCACAGCGAGCAAATTATTACACCTGCAGCAGGCTCTTGCCCCCAGCCTAAGACGGGAATCTACAAGCCGCTGGGGAAAGCCCCAGCGATTAGGTCGCACGGTGCCACATGCTCCAATCCGACGATCAAACAAGTGACTAAAAAGTGGCACACTGCTGTAATAATTGTCCACATACAAGTGGTACCCCTTTCCGAATAAGGGTGACACCAAGTGCCACACGATCTTGCCAGCGCTTCCCATGTAATCTGGGCATCCTTCCGGCTCTACCTCACTATCTTTGCCCTCATAAACCCTAAAGCTCCATGTGTAGCCTGTTGCCCTGTCACAAAGCTTATAGAGCTTGACCCCGTATCTGGCACGCTTGCTGGGAAGGTACTGCTTGAAAGACAAGCGGCCAGAAAATTTAATCAGGGACTCATCAACGCATACAACTTGCTGGGGATTAAACAAGGCTGCATAACGTTCGTTGAAATGGTTTATGAGGGGCCAAATTTTGTAGAGCCGGTCAAATTCAGGGTCTCCACGCGGACGACAAAGTGCATTGTCACTGAAATGCAAGAATCGCAGGATCGCCTTGTATCGATTCCTG
This sequence comes from Rana temporaria, assembly GCF_905171775.1. Classification (NCBI taxonomy): domain Eukaryota; kingdom Metazoa; phylum Chordata; class Amphibia; order Anura; family Ranidae; genus Rana; species Rana temporaria. The sequence goes on along the minus strand of NC_053494.1, from coordinate 88,170,317 downwards.
GCCATGTGAGCAGAGAATATGGGCATATTGTGAATTGGATGTGTGGACCAATACATCCGCAACTTCGGAAATTGGTGTATGCCCATGTTGAGGGTAAGGCCCAGAAAGGTCTTAAATTCTGAAACCGTAAGTGGTTTCCATTCTTTGGCAAGGAGGGACTGGGGATTAGCGGCGATGTAGGTACCAGCATATAAATTACTCTGGTCCACAATAGATCTATAGAGATCTTCCGTGAAATACAGCGAGTGACGTAAAATCGGCTGTATACACCTAATACCGGTTGGCCAGTGAATGGGGGAAGTACGGGTTCTGCAGAAGTGGTGGGGACCCAATCAGGATAGGTGAATTCTGCAGAAAGGGCACTATGGGCACGACGGGCCTGTCTTTGTCTTCTTTTTCTTGGTGGCAGCGGACACTACTTGTGCTTGCCACCTCGCCAGCTGAACTGCACTTATGGAACTCGCCACGTCACCACGTGATACTGCAGTGCTGGATGAACGACCAGGGTGTACTAGGCCGGCTGGTGCTTGCCAGTTCACCAGAAGAATTGGCGGCGCTAGTACTCTCTGCTCCAGACAAGAGTCCTGCAGTTTCTTGCTGCTCAACAACATCAGAACGGGGTCAGGTACGCCTGGCCTGTCGTAAATTGGATCGAATTCTGAGCCAGAATCTGACAGATGCGTGACCTCCTCTTCACTATCTGTCATGCTCATGAACTCGTAGGCCTGCTTACTATTGTACATTCGCTTTGCCATTTTGGGCTCTAAATTTAGTGGTACACTAGTAAGGATTCACAGGTAAAAAAGCACCTGATCTGTCAGGCAAATGATGAAAACGCTACAAAAAAAAACTGTTGGCGATCGCAGGGATCAGGCCTGTCTCTGCGAATGCTGCAGTTATGTGTGTTGTGTTTTGTAAGTGACAGTGATCGATCGATACTGCACTTGGGTGGGCTGGGTGGAGGGGCAAAACGCAGGTGCTAGCGGGTATCTGGGCTGATCCCGCTAACAATACGTTTTTGGGAACCCTAAACTGCTGGGTACGCTAGTATAGATCTGATCAGATATGTGATCTGTTCAGATACTATACCACTAAGGGGGGGTGTATGCTTTGCTAGGTAGGTGTAAGCGTTACTGGCACTGCCTGGGGCTATGCAGACCCTGACTGACACAAAATGTAATTGATATCACCCGCCGGGCGATCAGTGGTTAAACCTTTATTTGTTATATACGACGGGTGCCCTGATGCTATAAACAGCAAACTAACTAACCAGCGTCAAACCGTCACACTTATACGGTGATCACTGGTGAAAGGGTTAACTAGGGGGCAATCAGGGGTTCAAACCTTTATCAGTAATATATGGGGGTACCTGACGCTTTCTAAAAACCTGGCGGGCGAACCTAAAATAACTAACTGACTAACCTGCGTCACCAGTTACACTTATACGGTGATCACGGTGAAAGGGTTAACTCTAGGGGCAATCAGGGGTTAAAACCTTTATTTATGGGGTACCTAACGCTATAGAAACCTGGCGGCAAACCTAAAAAAAACTAGCTATCTAGCGGCAACAGTGATACTAATACAGCGATCAGAAAGCCGATCGCTTAGTGACACTGGCAATAGGGGGTGAAAGGGTTAACTAGGGCAGTGATCAAGGGGTTAAACCTTTATATGGGGGGGGTAGGGGGCTACCCTGGGCCTAAAGGGGCCTAAAGCTAACTGCCCTAACACGTTTTTCTGTCACAAATGACACTAAATGCAGTGATCAGAAAATAAATGATCACTGCAATCGGTGACACTGTGACAGGGGGCTGGGGGGGTGATCTGGGGGGGGGGGGGGGGTTATGTGCCTATGTGTGACTGTGTCAGTGTGCTGTTAGTGCAACTCACAGTTATGATGTCTTCTCTCCTCTGGGTCCGAACGAAAAGACCGCCAGAGGAGAGATGACATCACTTCCTCCCTGCCTGTGTTTACACTTACACAGGCAGGGCGGGCAGAGGAGGAAGCTGATTCGCTGGGAGCGATCGCGAGGGGGTGGCTAGAAATGAATAGCCGCCCCCTCATCCCAGATCGCTCCCACGGAAGAACCAACGGCCGCATGTACCGGGGGGTCCCGATAGGACCCCCGACCCACGTCTAGGCAGGGACGTACGGGCACGTCCATCTGCCCGTACGTGCCATTCTGCCGACGTATATGTACATGCGGCGGTCGTTAAGTGGTTAAAGATATCCATAAAAAGTGTTGTTTAAAGTTTGCCACAAGCCACCTGGGAGACACACCAAACAGGTGGAAGAAGGTGCTCTGGTCAGATGAAACCAAAATCTAACTTTTTGGCAACAATGCAAAACGTTATGTTTGGCGTAAAAGCAACACAGCTCATCACCCTGAACACACCATCCCCACTGTCAAACATGGTGGTGGCAGCATCATGGTTTGGGCCTAATTTTCTTCAGCAGGGGACAGGGAGAAGTGGTTTAAAATTGATGGGAAGATGGATGGAGCCAAAATACAGGACCATTCTGGAAGAAAAACATGGAGTCTGCAAAGACCTGAGACTGGGACGGAGATTTGTCTTCCAACAGGACAATGATCCAAACATAAAGCAAAATCTACAATGGAATGTTCACAAATAAACATATCCAGGTGTTTAGAATGGCAAGTCAAAGTCCAGAACCTGAATCCAATCGAGAATCTGTGGAAAGAACTGAAAACTGCCTGTTCACAAACGCTCTCCATCCAACCTCACTGAGCTCGAGCTGTTTTGCAAGGAGGAATGGGCAAAAATTTCAGTCTCTCGATGTGCAAAACTGATAGAGGACATACCCCAAGCGACTTACAGCTGTAATCGGCAGCATATTTTGCAAGCCCAATTTATCAGTTTTTTATTTAGTTAAAAAATGTTTGAAATATCCAATAAAATTTCGTTCCACTTCGTGATTGTGTCCCACTTGTTGTTGATTTCTTCAAAAAAAATGAGTTTTATATCTTTATGTTTGAAGCCTGAAATGTGGCAAAGGTCGCAAAGTTCAAGGGGGCCGAATACTTTCGCAAGGCACTGTAGGTGTAGCTGTTTGAACCTAATGAAAAAAATAATAAGAGACAAAGGAAAGAATAAGGAAAGATGAAAGGGAGATAGAATTAGAAGAAAGAAAAGAGAAGAAAAGAAGACAGGAAGAGAATCTCCGGAGTTGAGGCAGTAATAACCCTTTGCTTATAAAAGGTTGATGTGAGAAAGCACAGAAACCATCAAGACAACAGGGGTTACCATCAAAGTTTGGTGGTAAATAAGTTAGCCATATACTTTTAAAGTAATTCATTTTATCTTGAGCTATGGCCCTCTATTTTGGCATGGACCATAGCTTGATTAATTCTGTGTTTGGGTTCATTCAATACCCAAATTGTTAGTTTTCCAAGCTTTAGCTATAGTCTCGCTATAGTTTCATGGCCGTTGTGTGTATCTGTAGCAAAAGGCTTAAGATTTAAAAGCGCTATTGAGCGATGGATACTGCGAACAGGGTCGAAAGTATGAGAAATATATCTCCAAAGCTTTTGAACTATCGGACAATCCCACCAAATAATGTAGATAGGTGCCAATATCACCGCAGGCCTCGAAAGCATAATGGGGGGTAATTGGGGGGCAAATTTCACAATTCTGGAAGGGACCAAGTACCAGCGCTTAAGCACTTTGTAATTGGTTCCAAAGCGGTTATGTTTTGTGAAGATTTTGTAGTATTGCGGATTGTTGTCCCAATCTGATACCTCCAGAGAGAAATTAAGATCTGCCTCCCATTTGCCACATATGAAGGTGGGTCAGATGTGTATAGTATAGCGCTAGCATTAGCACAAATAGACGCTCCAGTATCAGAGGTGGTGGAGGACGAGGTCAGCATCTCATACTGACATACTGACAGGTCTGCGGCTCTGCTGTGCTGCTTATCTACTTCCTTATCCTCAATTTCCCCCCCCCCCCCGCATGGAGCAGAGTCTGCAGCTAGAAGCCAGGTAGATTGATTGAATTGAAAGGGGGGTCAACAGCTGCTGGGACCGGGCACTCACAGATAGACCTGTGGATCTGCGGTCCACTGTCTGCTGTTAGCTATATGCTATCCACACTCCCACTCCTTTCAATTCCTCCCTGCACAGACTAAACGTCTCTCTCCTTTTATCCTCCGCTTCTCAGTACCCAGGATGTCCTAGGGGGCTACTGACTATCGATCTGAAGACTGAGTGCATCAAAGTGCCGCTAAGTTGAGCACTGCCCACCGTCCTCATAGCATATCATTATATCACCATATCATCATAGAGGGCAGGACATGGACAGAGAAAAGAGCCCTTAGAATTCAAATATGAAAGTATCCACAGCATGCTGAGATATGCCAGGAAGTTGTTTTGCCTGCTCTTACCTGCCGATGCCTTAATCCATCTACAGTACTTGTCTAGTTGCGACGTCTGTAGCACAGACTGAGGCAGCCTTCGGAGCCTGGTGAGTCATGGAACTTTTTTTTTTCCTGACTCATTCATGGGAGCACACACTGGGTTGTGACTCGCCCCCCACAACCTGACAGGATTGTTAGCTATAAATTTGAAGGGGACGACGCCCCGCACTATTCTCTTTTTTATCCTCACCTGACAGATTGGACGGGACATGCAGCAATGCCTCTTACCGCAGATCGCCCCAGCAGGTTCAAGCCTCTCCTGTTTGGAAGTCCTTTCTGTACAGTCTCTAAAGGAGCTTCTATGAAGGGAACCCTGTTCTGGTGGTCTCAGGGCAAAGGGAATTTACTGGCGTAACTTAGTAAGCTTTTAAGAAGCTTAAAATTTTGCAGTGGCCCCACTTTTTCCCTTTTCTTCCCCTGGCCAGTTTTCTACTGGCATTTCTCGGAATAAAAAAAAAAAAAAAAACTATATATATTAATATAAACATCTTCCTTTCCTTTTTCCAGAATTAAATACCAGGCTGAACCGGGTACAACTCCCTCAGGAGAAGCTGAAGCCTTAGTCCAGAAGATGCAGAATCTATTATCATCCAGACGCCTACCGGCCAGAGCCTGCCTCAGTATCCTGGGGTCCATGTCTGCAACCATACAGTGGTCCCAGTGGCACATGCAAGTTTTACAAAACTCCTTTCTCAGGCAGTGGAATGGAACGTCAATGCTCCAAACCATTCACAACCCATTCACAACCCAAATTTGGTTAAAACAATCAGTATGGTGGTGGACACACCTGTACAACCTCAGGAAGTTCAGACCAATAGTTCCCCAAGTCCAGAAGTAGTACATCGGACGCCAGCCAGAGGGGATGGGGAGCACATTAGCTGGACCAAGTTGCCCAGGCCAGTGGCACTTTCGAGCCCAGGCATAGTGTCCAAATATTTTAGAGCTCAGGGCAGCCTTTCATGCGCTCAGGCCCTTTGCGCCTCTTCTAGAGGGAAGAGTGTCCTTATCAGGTGGACAACAAAGTAGCGGTTGTCATATATCCACAGACAGGGAGGCACAGGAGTCGGACGCTTCTGGAGGAAGTTTGCCCATATTGGAATGGGCACAAGTGCACCTGTTAGATCTGAGGGCAGTGTATGTCCCGGCAGCACAAAATTTGTTGGCCGAGCTACCTAAGCCGAGAGACACTTTCAAACAACTTTCAAATTACCTTTGGTCCCTGAACCAACAAGTATTCTCCATTCTATGAAAACTTGGGGAGTACCAGAAATTGACCTAGAGGCCACGCCGAAAAACTCCAGGTGTCAGAGGTTCCTGTCCAGAGCCCACTTTCCATCAAGCTGAAGGGGACAGACTGCCTAGTCTACCCATGGAACTTCGAGCTGGGGTAAATTTTTCCTCCAACTCCTCTGATGGCGAGATTCCTGTCTCGACTTCGGAAGTGCCTCAGCCACGGTTATAGCAGTAATACCGTTCTGGCCTAGGAGGCCATGGTTTACGACCCTGTTACAACTCAGCATGCAGCCTCCAATTCATCTTCCAGTAACCAGGGATCTCCTATATCAAGTGTAATTCTTCCATCCAGCCCCAGAGAAGCTGCATCTGGCAGCCTGAAAGTTGAGAGGGTTAGGTTAAGGCAGTGTTTCTCAATTCCAGTCCTCAGGCCCCCCCCAACAGGTCAGGTTTTCAGGATTTCCATTATTTTGCACAGGTGATTTGATCAGTTTCACTGCCTTAGTAATCACCACAGCCTTTTCATCTAAGGGAAATCCTGGAAAACCTGACCTGTTGGGGGGGCTGAGGACTGGAATTGAGAAACACTGGGTTAAGGGAACAAGGATGCTCCCAGGAAGTAATTTAGACCCTAATGCAAGCTAGGAAAGCGCTCCACTATGCCTCCTACACTAAAGTCTGGGAGAGGTTTGTGTCGATGGCCACAGCAAAGAGATTGGAATCCTATCTCACCAGAACCATCTCAAATTCTGAATGTCTTCAGTCAGGCTTAACAAAGGCCTAAGGCTGAGTACCCTGAAGGTTCAAGTATCTGCCCTTTCCGCCAAGACGGGGTACTAGATGGGCTCTTCATCCTCTGGTCACTCAATTTCTGAAGGCCTGCATGAAGATCAGACCACCTAGGAAGCCAGCCTTTCCAACATGGGATCTCACAGTAGTACCTTGTCAAATCCACCCTTTTTTCCGTTCAACTTAGTCTCACTATGGAACCTAACTCTAAAGCTGACTTTCCTTATTGCTATCACTTCAGCTAAAGGGTGTCGGAGATTCAAGCACTTATGGCTACGGAACCCTATTTAGTGTTCTTTAGTGTTGTTTAGTGGTCTCTCCCTGACAGTGTGCTACGAAACCTTCAGACCGGTTTAGACCAAAGGTAGCTTCCTCCTTTCATTTCCGTCTTTCACTAATGAAGATGGCGAGCCCCATGCCTTGGATGTCAAGTCAACCATCTCCAGTTACCTCACAGCTACATCTCACCTGAGGAAGACGGATTCTCTCTTGATCATCCCATACGGAAGCAGATGGGGTCAGGCAGCTACCTCCCGTACCATCGCCTCTTGGTTAGTTAAAGCTATCAAATAGGCCTATTCCATTCAGCAACTTACGGTTCCGGAAGGCATCAGGGCTCATTCAACAAGGGCAGTGGCCACTTCATGGGCAGCATATTGCAGGATTATACCGGAGACCATATACAGAGCAGCAACTGGTCTTCCCGGCACACCTTAATTTCTCACTCAGAGTGAATTCTGCTCACTTCGGCAGGATCTGTTGTTAGAGCCAATTCCTCAGCGCTATAAAGAAAATAAATATTACTGTTTTCTTGCACCCTCTCCGACTGGCGAGTTCTTTCCCAGTGTGTGCTGCCATGAATGCGTCAGGGAAAACGGAAAATTGTATACTCACCTTCCGTAATTTTCCTTTCCTGACGCATCTTCATGGCAGCACACAGATGCCCTCCCTGCTGTTTAATGATGATATATACAGAGAATGGTGCGGGCGTCTCCCCTTCAAATTTATAGCTTACCAATCCTGTCAGGTTGTGGGGGTGGGAGTCACAACCCAGTGTGTGCTGCCATGAGATGCGTCGGGAAAGGAAAATTACGGATTGGTGAGTATACAATTTTACGTTTTCTCTTCAGTAAGGCAAGGCTAGATGAGGCAGCTACCCCTGGCTGAGTGAGATTCTGGCTGGGACAAGATACCTTACAATCTTGCATTATAATTTCCCTGTCTTTTTTGTTATTTTTTTTTTAATAGCTATCATTTGGCAAATTGACTTGGCTATTACCTGATTATTTGTGCTAGTTCCCTGCAATAGCTAGCATATATTGTAGGTATCTCTGCTATTGATTGAAGGATATTGGAGGAATTGGTGGCTAATGGAGATAAATAAACCCTGAAGTACCAGACATATATTTATTTGCAATTAATCACAATGAATGGAAACCGGATTGAACAACTGAATAGCGGAATAATAACTAAGGCGCAATAGCAGTAAGGAAATGCCAAGTACCAAGGAAATTGTCACCGGCTCCATTGTTTGCGGCCCTTTGAGCGTGAGCCTGTATCCTTTGTTAGAGCTTATATTTGTTCACAAGTGATATAAGTACCCCCTACTAGATTTTGAACTACTTGGTATGCTTTCATGTTTATTTCGGGACTGTGATTATGGGTGTAGAGATTATGATTTTTCTATCATTGACACTACTATAGCCTTTTTTTTATTTTTATTTTTTATTGAATTTTTTTTTCGGACGGTTGTTATTTTTTTTGCAACTTTTTTTTTTTTTTTTTTTCAATATAGGTACTAGCTACTGGTTGTTACACAGTTGCTGTATAGATGCTATATAGTTGCTAGGCATTCATTCATTCATTACCCAGTGGACTGGTTCATTGATTATAATTCAGGATATTTAATATATACTGTACAACTACTATAATTATAACTATATATATTGTTAATTCTTGCAATCTTTTTCCTCTGTTTTATTTATATATATTATATATATATATATATATATATATAGATATTATATATATATATATATATATTTTTTTGTGTGGTTTTTGTTCTGACTACTACTTGTCACTGGACGCAATAGGCTGTTGTGCAATTGCTGTATAGTCACCCTACTGTAGATATATAGTGGCATTGACAGTGAGTGGCTGTATAGGTGCTGTGCGGTCATTGTCTGGTTACTGTAGGGTTGCTGGGCATTCATAATTTATTATTTACCATCAACACGGTCTGACCATTGGATGGTTAATTCAGTGTATCAGTGTAGCCAAAGCCTGCTCTTCTAGGTTCAGGACCATCGGTTTACAATGGTTTAATTTTTTTCTCCTCTGGAATTCACCTAGGTATGCTCTTAAGCTATTTACCGGGTGTCCAGTAGTATCTTAGTGACAAGTGGACAACAGGTCACTACTATATCAGGATATTGTAAGATCATGACCAGGGGCAGAAAGTATGCAGAACAAATTACAGGAGCAACAGTTAAACAGCCCAAACTGTCTAGACTAAAGAGTATCCATCGATATATGTCCACTGCTCCTCTACCTCCACCTCTGTGTCTGTTTCTATCTCAGCAAAATCTAAAACAAAAACTATCCCTTCCACAGCAATAGCCCAGAATACCTGGAAAGCCAAACTAGTAGGCCCCTGTGGATATGGAGAATAATCGGGGTGAGGAGAGCATTCTTGGAAATCCATTTGATAACAGGGGGGACAGATACTAGCCTAAGAGGGCCGCACAGACTATGGAAGGTGGGAACCGGAGAGGTAACCACGGGTCTATTGCTGCCCTAGAAACAGGTTTAATGGAGAGTAAGCCGAATATCCTCACCACCTCCAATACTGCTTTGGCTGACAATCTAGCAGGGGAGTTGAGGTGAGACTATGGTACCCAGACAATTAATCTCTTCTATAAGATATAGCACCTCAGGCATTGGAACAATAGGAGGGAGCAGTAGGATATCTACACCTGTCAGGTCAATATCTGTATTTAGTGGATCCAGGAATCCACAGGGCAACAGAGGCGAGTGATTCTGATATAGCTGTTAACTCTGGGGAGCAGTAGCTCAACATAATACCGCTATTGCCTATAACACAGATCCCCGTTATCAGCCCTAGCATTAGAGCACACAGCCACTGAATTGTCACTGATTGCTCAGTACCACCAGTAGAGGCTGGGAATATAGTTAATTTACAATTAGACAGGGGAACATCGGGCCAAACGGCACAATCAAGACCTAGCCATCCATGGTAGAAAAATCAGCAATCAGCGCACACATGTTACAAATAAAACTAAATTGATGCAAGCTGAACACCAACAGAGGCAATCACAAAAAAACTCCAAAAAAACTCAAAGTACAAATGATAAATAATAATAAAAGTGCAGCGCAAATAAAGTCCTTGACTAAGGAATTAAGATGACACCCAGTGAAATAGCAAAAATCTTCGGCAAATGTGATGATATTTATTTATTTAAAATGCTTATTATTATATCCTCCACCAGTATAAGAAATGCCTCCTTACCAGATGAGTTGGACCATATGTTTTCACAAGTGGTCAAAGACAGGCCTGTTCTCACCATAAGGGGAGATAGTGCAGTGGAGTCCAATGCAGCAGTGAATAAAAGGTCCAATGCGGAATAAAAATAAAAACACGTTCTAAGTGTAGGACTGTATTTATTCCAGGGAAAGGTAAAAGCCACAGGCAAAAACACACACCCCATCGGCCGAATTAAGACACATCCATCCCTGGGGTCACCATAAGACTAGGCGTAAATACTAAAATACCATGTGTAACATGGAGCATTTTAATCATAGTATACTGTAGACATACACCCGTGACCTTTCATGCAAATATATGCAAATATACACCTTATATATGCATTTTTAATAAAACACAAATATAACCCTAAAAACTAGTTACATGTAAGAATATTTTAAAATATATAGAACAGGGCTAGATATATAAAACTATATATTATCCTAACAGGAAACAAGAGGATGGGTAAGGTAACATACTGAAAATATTTTCCTAATACTCCCAACAGTATGTAAAAATACAATAATGAAAACCATAACCCAATCATTTATTGGAAATAAAGCAGTTCAGGTCGAACTCGACGTTCAGGCCCCCCGGCACAAGAACCCGACTTTCATGGATCCAAAAGGATTTGCGCTGACTGAGTTGGCGAAAAAAATCCCCCCCTCTCCAGTGAGGCTGCACCTTCTCAAGTCCCCAAAATGTTAAACATTTAGGGTAGGGTCCCTATTATAAAACTGTCAAAAATGTTTGGCTACGTTATGAGTTCTCAAACCTTTTTATAAGGTTATTAACATGCTCTCCAATGCGTACATGGAGAGGTCTAGAGGTCCTCCCAATATACTGTAAACCACAGTCACATTGGAGAACATGCACTACTCCTACAGTATTGCAAGTAATGAGACTAATGAGAGTAGGTATTCCCAGTAGTCGAGGCTACAAACTCCTTACGTTTTTTAACCCTTTGTCTACACTTCTTGCAGGGTGGGCACCTCCCACACGCATAGAAGCCAGTTAAAAGTGGAAAAATCCCTCCTACTTTTACAACCGGAGGGTCTACTACACTCGGGGCTAAAACATCCATCAATGTGGGTGCCTTCCAATAAATAAACCTGGGACGTGGCGGTATGATTGTACCCAACACCTGATCCTTCTGCAAAATATTCCAATGCTTTGCTTCATAATAATTTTCTCAATATGCTTATGTTGGATATTATAGTCAAGAATGATCCGGAGTTGGGTATCGCCTGTCTTTGATGGTAATTTTGGCCGAGAGCCCATCACCAGGGGTCCTCGATCCATGTCGCCAACCTTATTAATTTCGCCACAATCTCCTCTTTATTATATCCTTTTTGCAGAAAGGCGCTCCGCAAGGATATCTGACTGTGCATAATAGTCCGACCCTACGGTACAATTACGCTGCAGGCGGATAAACTGACCTCTAGGGATGTTGTACAGCCATGATTTGTGATGGCAGCTATCTAAGGGGGTATGTAACCGTTTCTATCAGACTGTTTAAAAATAAATTTGTTTTGAAACAGGAACCTTCCTTGAAAATTTCCAAATATAAAAAGGCCACACAGGAGGCATCTGAATTCAAGTCAATCTAATGTTCTTATTATCCCCATTTAATTTGGACATAAAAAGTTGTAAACTACTTAGGTTGCCTTCCCTAATAATCAGGTCATCAATATAATGAAAATAACGTTTTAGTTGTGCTGGTCTCTCACTAAATATGACCTCTTCTTCCCATAATGCCATGAATAGATTGGCAATGCTGGGTGCAAAACGTGCACCCATAGCGACGCCAAGAGTTTGTAGGAAGAACCTATGGTCATACCAGAAGTAATTCCTAGACAAACAGAAATCCAATGCATCCACAAGGAAGCCCTGCAGTGAGATGGTAAATCAGAAGAACTCAAGGCCCACTTAACTGCTTTGATAGCATCCTGGTGACCTATAATTGTGTATAGAGAACCCACATCAGCCATGACAAGAAGACTATTATCACAGGCTGGCGTGGACTCGATGATTTGGATAGCATGTCTTGTATCCTTGATATAAGCAGTGGTAGTAGAAACCAATGGTTTGAGGAAATGATCAATATGTTGACCCAGGCGTGCAGTAATGGAATCAATCCCATTAACAATGGGTCGACCCGGAGGGGTCAAAGCATTTTTATGCACCTTAGGCAAAAAATAAATAATGGGCCTTCTGCACGCACTGGGATCCAAAGATAGCGATTTTTTCTTGTTTAATACCCGTGTAGTGAGGCCCTGTTTAATAAGTGATTGAAGCTCATTCTTATAAAGGAATACAGGATCATTGTTCAATAGTTTGTAAGTGGACCTGTCCGATAGCAATCTATTAATATCCTCATTATAATATATTTTGCTCATAACCACCAGACCACCCCCCTTATCGGCGGGTCTGCCACTACATTCTTATTTTTCTCCAAGGATGCAATCCCCAGTTTGAGGTATTGTGGATCCCTAACTTTTTTTAATTTTCATAGATTCCAGATTACTGGCAGCCATGTTCTTAAACACTTCTATGTGCTTATGATTATATTAGGATTGAACACAGATTTATTAGATTAGCCACCCATGACAGAAGATACTGAGCTTAGGGCAATATTGCTCTCACTTCCGACTAAACAAGACCTAGCATTGTTACCGAACAGAGGAGATTTGGAAGTGGTGGCACAACGTTTAGAAGTGGCTTTACGGATAGGTTTATTCCCTCTCTTCATATTGATTTTATTGCTTTTATATTGTTTACATGTTTTTTATAATTGAAAAATCTTTGAATAAAGGATAATAAGTGCTTTAAAGCGGAGGTTCACCCTAAAAAGATTATCTACCATCCCATCCAGCATACTTGCGTCAGCTACAGTATGCTTTTTTTTTTCGCTGTACTTACCGTTTAATCATGATTTTCTTTTCTTCTTCCCGCGGGGGAGTAGGCGTTCCTATAAAGGGGCGTAGATGATTGATGTGCGGCTACAGCGCGTCACGCTTGCCGAAAATACCCGGACTAGGACTCGGCTCTTCGCGGCGCTATACGGCGCCTGCGCACAGACTAGGAGCTGACTGCGCAGGCGCCGTCTATAGCCAAGTCCTAGGTCGGCTATTTTTGGAAAGCGTAACGCGCTGTAGCCGCACGTCAATCTATTCCCCGCGGGAAGAAGAAAAGAAAATCAACGATTAAACGGTAAGTACAGCGAAAAAAATAAAAGCATACTGTAGCTGACGCAAGTATGCTGGATGGGTTGGGTAGATAATTTTTTAGGGTGAACCTCCGCTTTAAGAAATGCCTGATTCTTTCCTAAATGTACATAATATAACTGGGTACTAACATTTATAGTAAAGTTTATTCCGGGGAATATCCGATTGCCTCATGGGGGATCAGGAAGGAATTGTTTCCCCTACTGTAGCAAATTGGATCATGCTTGCTGTTTTTTTGCCTTTCTCTGCATTTACTGTGGGTATAGAATTGGGTATATGTGATTGTACGATATTATTATTGTTTTATTTCTTGTGGTTGAACTTGTGGATGGACATGTGTCTTTTTTTCAACCTGACTAACTATGTAACTATCTATGCCATGGGTGCTCAACCTGTGGTTTCTCCAGCTGTTGCAAAACTACAATTCCCATAATGCCTCAGCCTTTGGGAACATGCTTGTACCTGTCAGCGGCTTGCAATGCCTCATGGGAATTGTAGTTCCGCAACAGCTGGGAGAGCCACAGGTTGAGCACCCATGATCTATGCACTCCAATACACCCCAGGAGCACCCTGTGTCATCTGTGACCTCCTGTGCACCCTGAAACTCCAGCACACCCCAGAGCATCCTCTTCCACTTAGTAACACTATGGGTGATTGTGTGCCATGTGACTCCAAGGCTTCCTAGAGCATCTTTTCACTTAGCCCACAAGCACCCATAAGGGGGTCACTATGTGACCAAGACTTCCCAGAGCATCCACTTCACTTAGTGACCCCCTATGGGTGATTATGCACCACGTGACTCCAAGGCTTCCCAGAGCATCCTTTTCACTTAGTGACCCTATGGGTGATTGTGCGCCACATGACTCCAAGGCTTCCTAGAGCATCCTTTACTATGTAATTATGTTGAAAAAATAAAAAAAGAGGTGGTCCAGGCTTTAAAGAGTTTAGAAAAGGTCCAGGCAGGGTAGAAAAGTTTTTTTTTTTTTTTTAATGATAGAAGTGGGATGTGGGGAGATTGTAGTTTGTTGTTTTAAATTTATTCCAAATATATAGAGAATGTTTGGTAACAGGATTACTAATTGTTTTATGATCAGAGGATCGTAGCCATAAAAGATTGCAAATGGAGAATGGATCACAGTCTATTGACTCTAGAGTTACCCAAAGTGGAATTTCAGTAGTTGCATGGTATTTGGTTAATTGTACCAATTGGCTGCGTAATAGGTAGATTAGGAAATCCCAGACCACCTTTATATTTAGGGAGGTAAAGAGTGTGATTAGGTCAACAGGGTTTAGATGAGCCCCAAACAAACTTTATTATTATACGCTGTAGTATTCTTAAAAAGTATGCCGGAATTGAGATGGGCAGGACTCTAAAAAAAGATAAAGAATTTTGGGGAGTATAGCCATTTTAATAATGTTCATTTTACCTATCCATGATATAGGATGAGAAGACCATTGTGTTAACAGAGAGGTGATGTGACGTAATATAGGTGGGTAGTTGGCTGAAAAGAGTCCAGTAGTATTAGGTGTGAGATTGTCTCCCAGATAAGACAGTCGAGTAGTGGACCACGAAAAGGGAAGAGATGTCTGTGCTTGTTGTAGTTCTGAAGGAGACAAAGAGCTATTAAGTGCTAAAGATTTTTGTGGAATAATGTTTAAACCTGAGATGCGGGCAAAATCATCCAATTTCTGAATTAAGTTAGGAGCAGAGATATGAAGAGAGGACATAAAAATTAAAATGTCATCTGCGAATAAACAAATTTTATGCTGATGTCCAGCTAACTCAAGGCCTTTAATGGGTCAGACCGAATAGATTGAGCTAGGGGTTCAATGAGGAGGGCAAATAAAATTGGGTGAAAGTGGGCAACCTTGACGAGTTCCTCTATGAATATCGAATAAATTGGATTTGTATCCTGCGTATTTTACGTAGGCTTTAGGGTGATTCTACAATGATGAGATCCAGCTAAGGAAATGGGGACCAAATCCCCAGCGTTGTAGGAAATAATGGAGGTAGGGCCACGATACCGCGTCAAATGCCTTTTTGACATCCAAGGATAAGAGGCAGAGGTATTCATCTTTTCTGGGCAATGTGTGTCAGTTAAGTAGCCCTACGCGAAATAATTCAGCGCTGGAAAATCAAAACCTCATAAACATAAACTAAATAAATTGCAAGCCAGCACTGCAGATATAATCCAAAAAATATCTCAAAGTGAAATTAAATAAGTAAATAGTGCAGCGCAAATACAAAAAATCTATAAATAACAAAATTAATAACAATTAATAAAAGTCCATAAAGTGCAAGGTGATAAAGAGGTGCTCCAAAAAACAATAGTGACGAATCGTGCAGCAATCTTTCATAAGATCAGTGACCCACAGGAAAGGGATATCCTCCACCAAGGCTATGGATGGCCTCTCACCTCAGCAATTCGACCTGTGGCTAGGTCAAAAAGCATATAACATATCCTCCAAGTAATAGATGGTAACAGCATACAAGAAGTCAGCTCTGTGCATCCCCAGATGGAACCAGCAATCAGTAGGACAACTCGGCAATCTCCCAAAACGTATTCCATGGACCGAAAAGGCAACAAAAGAGAAGGACTAGTGCTCTCCGTTTGAAAAAACTTTAATCTAAAACATATTGCGTATAAAAACACTCACATTTGCAGACACTCTCAGCCGAGTGTATAGCGAACAGCATGTAACCGGAGCTCAACGCTTCCGGATCGAAACAGTCAGCGTGTAGGTCTCGTGAGGCAGGCGAACGCGGGTGACGTCGACGTGACTCCTCCCCCTCGTACGCGTTACGTCCCAGAGTAGGCGGGACTTCTTCAGCGTGGGGCGGGGATCAACGTAGACGTCCCGCAATTCAATATATACAACGCCGTTGCCATAGCAACAGCATAATAAGCCTCTAACATGCGCCATCTAGTGTTTCTAAACAAGAACACAGCCTGAAAAGAGTAAGTTCTTACTCAATGGCGCAAATTCAAAGGAATTGGAAATAAATAAAAGCAATATAAAACAACTAATAGTTTGTTAGAAGACGTCATCCGCCTTTCCACCTCCTCAATGACCCAATCATATATACAAAATCTATATCCACATAATCTGAACATTATTTCCTGCTCAAATATCATTGCAAGGCAGAAAACGAAATATAACCCATACATTAAACCGCGCTGAGCCTTTAAAGCATATTAATACAATGTCTGATATGTGAGATAAAAAATTCACATTAGTATCCTAAAATGAATGGATAAAAATTGTATACAATACAAAATATATAAAAATGTATAATATATAAATCAGAAGTTATATAAAATTTGTATAAATCTGTATAAAATCCCCAATATTGTTAACGGTTTAGAAATAAAACAGTTGAGATCAAACTCAACATTGAGCCCTAACGGAACAGAAACCTTCATCTCATATATCCAGAACGATTCTCGACGGCTTAATTGCCGGTTAAAATGCCCACCTCTCCAATGTCTGGAAACTTTCTCTATGCCCCCAAAATTGAGGCTTTTTTTTTTTTTTTTTTTCTCCGTTTGAAAAAAACTTTAATCTAAAACATATTACGTATAAAACACTCACATTTGCAGACACTCTCAGCCGAGTGTATAGCGAACAGCATGTAACCGGAGCTCAACGCTTCCGGATCGAAACAGTCAGCGTGTAGGTCTCGTGAGGCAGGCGAACGCGGGTGACGTCGACGTGACTCCTCCCCTCGTACGCGTTACGTCCCAGAGTAGGCGGGACTTCTTCAGCGTGGGGCGGCCCCACGCTGAAGAAGTCCCGCCTACTCTGGGACATAACGCGTACGAGGGGGAGGAGTCACGTCGACGTCACCCGCGTTCGCCTGCCTCACGAGACCTACACGCTGGACTGTTTCGATCCGGAAGCGTTGAGCTTCCGGTTACATGCTGTTCGCTATACACTCGGCTGAGAGGTGTCTGCAAATGTGAGTGTTTTATACGTAATATTTTTAGATTAAAGTTTTTCAAACGGAGAAAAAAAAAAAAAAAAAAGCCTCAAATTTTGGGGCATAGAGAAAGTTTCCAGACATTGGAGAGGTGGGCATTTTAACCGGCAATTAAGCCGTCGAATCGTTCTGGATATATGAGATGAAGGTTCTGTTCCGTTAGGGCTCAATGTTGAGTTTGATCTCAACTGTTTTATTTCTAACCGTTAACAATATTGGGGATTTTATACAGATTTTTATACAAATTTTATATAACTTCTGATTTATATATTATACATTTTTATATATTTTGTATTGTATACAATTTTATCCATTCATTTTTAGGATACTAATGTGAAATTTTTTATCTCACATATCTGACATTGTATTAATATGCTTTAAGGCTCAGCGCGGTTTAATGTATGGGTTATATTTCGTTTTCTGCCTTGCAAGGATATTTGTGCAGATAAATGTTCAGATTATGTGATATAGATTTTGTATATATGATTGGGTCATTGAGGAGGTGAAAGTGGATGACGTCTTCTAACAACTATTGGTTGTTTTATATTGCTTTTATTTTTTCCAATTCCTTTGAATTTGCGCCATTGAGTAAGAACTTACTCTTTTCAGGCTGTGTTCTTGTTTAGAAACACTAGATGGCGCATGTTAGAGGCTTTATTATGCTGTTGCTATGGCAACGGTGTTGTATATATTGAATTGCGGGACGTCTACGTTGATCCCCGCCCCACGCTGAAGAAGTCCCGCCTACTCTGGGACGTAACGCGTACGAGGGGGAGGAGTCACGTCGACGTCACCCGCGTTCGCCTGCCTCACGAGACCTACACGCTGACTGTTTCGATCCGGAAGCGTTGAGCTCCGGTACATGCTGTTCGCTATACACTCGGCTGAGAGTTGTCTGCAAATTGAGTGTTTTTATACGTAATATGTTATAGATTAAAGTTTTTTTCAAACGGAGAGCACTAGTCCTCTCTTTTGTTGCCTTTTCGGTCCATGGAATACGTTTTGGGAGATTGCTGATTTGTCCTACTGATTGCTGGTTCCATCTGGGGATGCACAGAGCTGGACTCTTGTATGCTGTTACCATCTATTACTTGGAGGATATGTTATATGCTTTTAGACCTAGCCAAGGTCGATTTGCTGAGGTGAGAGGATATCCCGTTCCTGTGGGTCCACTGATCTTATGAAAGATTGCTGGCACGATTCGTCACTTTGTTTTTTGGGAGCACCTCTTTATCTCCTTGCACTTTATGGTTTTATTAATTGTTATTAATTTATGTTATTTATAGATTTTTTGTATTTGCGCTGCACTATTTACTTATTTAAGTAGGCCCTACGCACCACATCTCCTGATTGGCGTCTTGTGATAAAACCTCACTGATCTCTATGTATTAATGAAACTATTATATTGTTTAAGCATGTTGCTAAGACTTTCGCTAAAAGCTTTAATATCTAAATTAAGTAGGAAATGAGTCTGTAATTGGAGGAGGCTGATTCACTGAATTTGGTTTGGGGATCATAGAAATAATTGCTGTTAGTATTTTGGATCTGATAGAATGTCTAGCGAGAATAGTGTTGAGGGCTTCTGTCAATAGTGGGGTTAAGATATGTGAAAATTTCTTATAATTCATGGCTGACTAACCGTCTGGGCCTGGCCGTTTAGCTTAAGAGATTTAATAGCTATGTTGATTTCACTAGTGGTTTATAGACTTTCAAGGCTATCCCGGTGGACTAAAGGAATAGACGGGAATGTCATATGAGAAAAATAAATCTGCAGAAGCTTGATTTAGGGGTTCCTCTTTTTTTATACAATGAGGCAAGATGTTTTTGAAAACTGTGAAAAAAAATTACGGGGTTACTGGTGTAATTGTCCTGCGACAGCTTTAGATGTATTGGTTTGGAGGAGTGAATAGACTTTTTAAGGGCTCGAGCTAGGAGTGTTGTAGGTTTATTGGCATTAAGGTAAAATGAATGCTTAGATTGCATATATTTTACATATATTTTTTCAGCAGAGTTTGAGAGAAAAAAGGTCAAGATCAAGGCGTGCGTTATCCAGTTGCGATTTTGTATTAGGTCTAAGATTTATCTGCAAAAGTACACGGGTTAAATAAATTTCGTCGTAAGTTTTTTGTTGTAGCAGCTGTTTTTCTTTTTTGAGAAATTTAGATTTTTGAATACAGGCTCCACGGAGCACAGATATATGCGCCTCCCATAGTGTCAGAGGAGAGATATAAGGAGTTTTATTATAGGTTATATAGTCTTTTAAGGCTTTCTCCAAATCTGCAGAGTGAGTGTGGGGTCATGTGCTTTAGGAATTATGGAGGTGAATGTAGTTAATACTGCACTATGGTCAGTCCAAGTGAAGGGTATAATGGAGGAAGAAAGAAGTTCAGGGGTCATACCTATGTTTATGATCTAATCGGGAAAAGGAGTTATGTGGATGAGAGTAGAAGGTGAATTGACGTTTAGCTGGATTTGTTTCACGCCAAGTGTCTAGTAGAGAATGTTGCTGGAGTAATTGCTGAAATGCATTTTTACGGGAGGTAGAAGTGATAGGAATAGGGTATTTGTCTAAAAATGGATAAAGGACTTGCTTTGAATCTCCACAAATTAATAATGTCCCTATTTTATGAGTTTCAACCACCTGTATCAAATGAGAGAGGAAGGATGTTGGAGTTTGGTTTGGGGCATAATATGACACTACTGTGACTGGGGAGTCGGATAGGTATCCAGTAAGTATGAGATAATGCCCTTCAGGATCTTTAATCTCTACCTGGAGTGAGAAAGGGGTTGTACGATGAAATGCCATCAGCACTCCCCGTTGCTTTGTCTCAGCAGAAGCTGTAAAAACTTGAGGGTATAAAGAGCCAAAATATTTAGGGGTGGATGTTTTAGTGAAATGGGTGTCTTGGAGACCTACAAAATGCGCTTTTGTTGAAGCTAGGGAACAAAATACTTTTGTGCGTTTTTGAGGTGTGTTAAGGCCTTGTACATTAAAAGACAATACATTTAAGGGGGCCATTCAAGTTTCAGGAAATAAATATAGGCATACATTATATATGTGAACCACATAATACTAACCCCGGGTAGTGTCAGGAAAGGTTCCATCCGCTGGTGCTATTTATTACCTGGCTCGCAGTGCTGCGTCTCACCAGCAGGTGTCTCCTGACAGTTCCAAACTGTCAGGAGAACTTCTTCCTGCTGGTGTTAGATCATCCTTGGGACGCAGTACCAGTCTCCACCAGCGGATGGAACCTCGCCCTGGTATCGTTCTACCTCCCAGACCTGAGCCTGTTATCCTGACCCTGCTATCTGGACCCTGATTCTGATCCCTATCCTGAGCCCACCCTGGACGCATCCTTCCTTTTGCCTGATTACCTTGGTTCCTGTTCCCCCTTGGATTCCTGCCCCGCAGCCTGTCCATCCATCCACTCCCTGCTCCGTTGTGTTCCCATCTGCTGACTTCCCCTGTGTATGACCTCGGCCTGGCTTTGTTTACGAATACGGTATTTCCCCTTGATTGTATATACTATTTGTTGCGCACTGGTTGTCTTCACTTGTTTGTATATAAACACCTTTTATTTTCACTGCATACATTATTGGTCTCCTCTGTGCAGTCACACAGTACTGGTCTACTATATTCTCTGACAGGTAGAAGCAGAGTTCCATAGGAAAAGATAAAGGATTGAAAAAGAAAAAGCAAGAAATAGAATCATATAAACAATTAATAGTAAGTCAAACATGTATACAATAAGTAAAAATATGGCGTATTGTGTGTGTAGGAAATACAGACCCAGAGGCCAAGGATCCATCCAAGGAAGTCCCCCTGAAAACTAAATGAAAATCCTAGGATAGAGTAGTGGGGAGAGCAGTGACTAGCTCCCGGGACCGCAACAGCCAAAATGTTATTGAAAAAAAGAAGAAGAAATGTTAGCACCCATATATTAGATAATTTAAGTTATATGAGGTGTAGGAGAAGTTCAAAAAATTGTACAATCGTTCCAGTTTGAATAAGAACCGTTAGGCCATCTAAAAAAAGAAAAATGAACAAACTCTGAGCTATTATAGAGAGAAGGACCTGAAAATGAAAAAAATTGTTACTCAGTCCATAGTGTCTGCAGGATCTCTGTCAGGTGAATTGAAGCGAGAACGTTTAGTAGGACTGTTGATCCCCATTGCCCTTGGATTTGGATGCTTCACTTGCATTGTAAGATGTAGTATGTCTGCGATATCAGATAAAGAAATCGATCGGTCCAGTAGATGAAGGTCCTGTAGTACCTTTTGCAGCTCGTCAGCAGATTTGCATCTATATTTGGTGCTTAGATGAGTAAACCGTATGGAAAACGGAAATCCCCATTGATATATCTGATTTTGTTGAATCCGAAGGGGTTTCAGAACCCAGCTTTTAGCAACTGTAGTAGGAGACAAGTCGGCAAAGATTTGGTAAGGTTTTTCCTTGTAATGTGAGAGAATCCTTTGCACGCGCTGCGGCAAGAAGCTGCTCTTTTGTACTGAAATAGTGACATTTCCCTATTATGTCACACGGTGGTCCTGCAGCTTTGAGTGGTATCAGAGCCCTATTAATTCTATCATCTCCAAACGGTCAATAGTGATTGACGGCTGCAGCTCTTGGAATAGGGCAGTTATAGTGAACTGAAGATCAACAATTGCCTCAGGTAATCCACAAATGCGTAAGTTAGAACGACGCGCCCTATTTTCAAAATCTTCAAAACGTGCGTTTAGGGTAAGGTTTTTCTCCTTTAAGTTCTCTAATTCATGTAGTTGAGATTGTACATCTATTTAATCAACTCTATCTTCTAGGTCAGATGTACGCTGACCTAACTCCCTAATTTCCTTTGACAAACTGCTTGTGATATGTCCTGAAGTCTTAAGTGCTTTCTGAAGCATCTTTTCAAATTGTTTTAGTATGTTAGGGTTAATGGAGTCTGTTATGTCCTGTGCAGAATCATTGTAATCATAGTAATTGTCATTTTCCAAAAGAGCAGCCTGAGACTGCTGCTTCTGCTGTCTTTGCTGTCTCTGCTTAGCAGCTCGTGAGGTGCTTGTGTGAGGAGAAGGGGTGGCGCCATTTTCAATGCCTCGCTAGGCTGACTGTCCTTTGAATATTTAATATTTCCCTTCAGACGGGCACCCCCAATCACCATAACTAGATTCCTTTACCTCTCAGTACTGTACAGCTGGTACGGAGAAATCCCAGAAAAGAGGGGTGAAAGCCATGTTTCACAAAATAAGGTGCTTGTTCAGTGGAGGTGCACTGAATTGCATGCAAACTGTGCTAAAGGAAGGAGATGCACCCAATCGTCTTGCCCAAAAGATGAAAAATATCACAAGTACTGTTCTAGCATTTGATTTGTGTTTTTAGTCTGACCGTTTGTGGATGGTACATTAAGGAACAGCGATGTTCAATGCACAAAGCTTCACACAGGGCTTTCCAGAACCTGGAAGTAAACTGTACAATTCTATCAGAAATAATTTTTGGGAATACTATGTAATTGCACCACCTCTTTGATAAAGGTAGTTGGGATCTCAGCACCAGAAGGCGTTCCCTTTAAGGGCAGGAAGTGAGCCATTTTGGATAAACGATCCACCACTATCACTGCACAATGAAGTCCGTGGAAATCATGCTCCATAATTCATTAGGTACAGGGAGTGATTTAAGCAGACCCAAATTCTTGGCTCTCTAAGTTGCAGGTGTAACTCCAGAAGCAGAGACTGTTCAATGACAGAAGCCTTTACTTGTGACACTAAATCGGTCTGGAGTAACAGAAAATTCTTAGCAGGCAGGATAGTGTCAGGTTCAGAGGGCACCACAGTATTTTGGAACATAAAAGAGCGCGTCCTGCTCGCTATTCTTTGATCCAGGATGATAAGTAATATGGAAATAGAATCTAGAGAAGAAGAGTGCCCCTCTGGCTTGGCTAGGCCTAAGGCATTATTTTTTTTTTAATTCAATCCTTTATTAGCGCAAAAAAGACAGATACAGGTAACAATCACCACAAATAGCAGTTAGACATGTTAAGAATCCAACAACATGAACAAAACATGGTCGTAAAATAAGATAATAGAGAGAGCGCGGATAATCCAGCCTTGCACAGTAAAAAATCAGAGACTCTAAACCCAATTAAGAACAAAGTGCAGAGCCGCAAAGGCATCCTGATCAGCATTTACACGACCTAGAGCTAACTGCAGTGTTCGTAATTAGAGATGTCCAGAACTATTCGCCGGCGAATAGCTTGTTCGCCACGGCGGGCGAACATATGCGATGTTCGGTCCGCCCCCAATTCGTCATCATTGAGCAAACTTTGACACTGTACGTCAGTCAGTAGACACATTCCAGCCAATCAGCAGCATACCACCCCTCCCAGACCCTCCCACCTCCTGGACAGCATCCATTTTAGATTCATTCAGAAGCTGCAGTGAGAGGAGGGACAGTGTAGCTGCTGCTGATTTAATAGGGAAATCGATAGCTAGGCCAGTGTATTCAGTGTCCACTCCAGTCCTGAAAGACTCATCTGATCTCTGCTGTAAGGACAGCGTCCCGACAGCACCCCAAAAAGCCCTTTTTAGGGCTAGTACATCAGTCTGCTTTTTTCTTTTTCTTTTTTTCTCTGTAATCTAATTGCAGTTGCCTGCCAGCATGTGTGTCAGGCTCACATTGTATACTGTGTCCACTTGCCCAGTGCCACCACTCATATCTGGTGTCACAGTAGATTACATAAAAAACTTTTTTTTTTTGACTGTAATAGAATAGCAGTTGTCTGCCACTCATATCTGGTGTCATAGGGCCAGATCCACAGACAAAGTACGCCGGCGTATCTACTGATACGCCGGTGTACTTTCAAATTTCCCGCATAGTATCGTTGTTTTGAATCCTCAAAACAAGATACAACAGCATCTGGGTTAGATCCGACAGGTGTACGTCTTCGCACGCCTTCGGATCTAAGATGCAATTCTTCAGCGTCCGCTGGGTGGCGTTCGTGTCGTTTTCCGCGTCGGGTATGCAAATCAGAGATTTATGACGATCCACGAACGTACGCGTGGCCGTCGCATTTTCTAACGTCTGTAGTCGGCTTTTTCCGGCATATAGTTAAAGCTGGTATTTTTCAGCGTATAGCTAGACTTGCCATGTTAAGTATGGCCGTCGTTCCCGCGTCGAAATTTGAATTTTTTTATTTTTTGCGTAAGTCGACCGTGAATATGGATGGACGTAACTCACGTCTAAGTTTAAAAAAATGACGTCCTAGCGACATCATTTAGCGCAATGCACGTCAGGAAATTTCGGGACGACGCATGCGCAGTTCATTTGGCGTGGGGACGCGCTTCATTTAAATGAAACCCGCCCCCAACCCGCCCAATTTGAAATCCGCTGAGGATTCGAATATACGCCAGGTAAGGTACGGCGGCGTAGTGTATCTTTGATACGCTGCGCCGATCTACATGTATGTGGATCTGGCCCATAGTAGATTACATTTAAAAAAAAAAAAATTCTTGACTGTAATAGAATAGCAGTTGTCTGCAAGCGTGTGTGTCAGGCCTACAGCGTCTACTCTGCCAACTTCTGCCAGTGCACAGTGCCACTCATATCTGGTGTCACAGTAGCTTGCATGCATAGTACAACTAAACTAATCTAAAAAAAATGACAGGCAGAGGCAGGCCACCCCGCAGGGGCCGTCGTGGTCATGGTGCTGACATTCCCTTTGGCCCTAGAATAATGACCAGTGTTCAGAGGCCACGTACCCTGAACTCGAAAAGCTCGGAACCTTGACACACACCATCCTCCTCCAGCTCAGCTTCGGGCACCTCTCAAGTTGCCACTTGCCCGCCTGCCGCCACCACCAACACTAGCACCACAGCTGCTTCACTTGATCTGTCAGAGGAGTTATTTACACAGTTGGAAGAAATGAGTGATGCACAACCATTATTGCCAGAGGATGTAGATAAAAGGGATATGTCTCAGTCAGACAGCATTACACACATGGACGTACGGTGTGATGATGATGATGTTGTACCCGCTGCTGCTTCCTTTGCTGAGTTGTCAGATACAAGTGAATCGGTTGAAGACAATGTGTCCGTGGATGTCACGTGGGTGCCTGCTGGAAGAGAAGAACAGGGGGAAAGTTCAGATGGGGAGACAGAGAGGAGGAGGAGACGAGTTGGAAGCAGTGGGAGGTCGTCGCAAGGAGCTAGTGGCACAGTCAGACAGCATGTATCGGCACCCGGGGTCAGCCAGACAGCACGCCAATCAACGCATGCTGTTGCCACCACCAGAATGCCGTCATTGCAAAGCTAAGCAGTGTGGCATTTTTTTGGTGTGTCTGCCTCTGATAACAGCGATGCCATTTGCAACCTGTGCCAAAAGAAACTGAGTCGTGGGAAATCCAACACCCACCTAGGTACAACTGCTTTGCGAAGGCACATGATCGCACATCACAAACACCTATGGGATCAACACATGATGACGTGTACAAGCAGCACACAAGCTCAAAGCCACCATCCTCCTCCTGGTCCAGCATCTTCAGCCGCGTCAACCACTGCTGTCCTCCTTACCCCCTCTCAACCATCCGCCACTCCGTCTCTCGCCTTGAGCAGTTCCTGCTCATCTGCCCACAGTCAGGTGTCTGTCAAGGACATGTTTGAGCATAAGAAGCCAATGTCACAGTGTCACCCCCTTGCCGGCGTCTGACAGCTGGCTTGTCGGAACTCTTAGCCCGCCAGCATTTACCATACAAGCTGGTGGAGTCTGAGGCCTTCAATAAATTTGTAGCTATTGGGACACCGCAGTGGAAGGTACCCGGCCAAAATTTATTTTCACAAAAGGCAATCCCCAACCTGTACTCTATTGTGCAAAAGGAAGTCATGGCATGTCTGACACACTGTTGGGGCAAGGGTCCGTCTGACCACTGATACCTGGTCTGCAAAGCACAGTCGGGCAGGTATATCACCTACACTGCGCATTGGGTAAACCTGCTGACGGCTGCCATGCATGTAATGCATGGCTCTGCAGAGGAGTTGGTGACACCGCCACAACTTACAGGCAGGCCTGCTGCCACCTCCTCTACTCCTCTTACTCCATTCTCTTTGATAACCTCCTCGGCTGAGTCCTCTTCTGCTGCTGCGTCTTGCTCCATATCAACTGCACCCCCCCAGCTCCCCAGGGGCTATTCCACATCCCGGATACGACAGTGTCACGCCATCTTGGGGTTGACTTGCCTGAAAGCAGAGAGTCACACCGGACCAGCACTCCTGTCTGCCCTGAACCCACAGGTGGATCAGTGGCTGACTCTGCACCAAAGTGGTGTGTGACAACATAAGCAATTTGTTGGCGGCATTGAATTTGGGCAAGTTGACACATGTGCCGTGCATGGCACATGTGTTGAGTCTGATTGTACAATCTGATTGCATAAGATTGCATAAGTACCCAGACTTACAGGACGTCCTCAAGCAGGCCAGGAAGGTGTGTGGCCATTTCAGGCGTTCCTACACGGCCATGGCGCACTTTTCAGATATCCAGCAGCGAAACAACATGCCAGTGAGGCACTTGATTTGCGAGAGCCCGACACGTTGGAATTCAACACTCCTAATGTTCGACCGCCTGCTCCAACAAGAAAAAGCCATCAACGAGTATTTGTATGACCGGGGTGCTAGGACAGCCTCTGCGTAGCTGGGAATTTTTTTGCCACATTACTGTACGCTCATGCGCAATGCCTGTAGGCTTATGCGTCCTTTTGAGGAGGTGACAAACCTAGTCAATCGCACTGAAGGCACCATCAGCGACATCATCCCATTTGTTTTCTTCCTGGAGCGTGCCCTGCGAAGAGTGCTGGATCAGGCCGTAGATAAGCGTGAAGAGGAAGAGTTGTGGTCACTATCACCACCAGAAACAGCCTTATCAGCATCGCTTGTTGGACCTGCGGCAACGCTAGAAGAGGAGTCTGAGGAAGAGAAGTCAGAGGAGGAATGTGGCTTTGAGGAGGAGGAGGAAGACCAACCACAGCAGGCATCCCAGGGTGCTCGTTGTCACCTATCTGGTACCCGTGGTGTTGTACGTGGCTGGGGGGAAGAACAGACCTTCAGTGAGATCAGTGAGGACGAGGAACAGGACATGAGTAGCTTGGCATCCAACCTTGTGCAAATGGGGTCTTTCATGCTGTCGTGCCTGTTGAGAAACCATTGTATAAAAAGGCTGAAGGAGAACGACCTGTACTGGGTGGCCACGCTACTAGACCCCTGGTATAAGCAGAAAGTGCCTGAAATGTTACCGAATTACCGGAAGTCGGAAAGAATGCAGCAGTTCCAAAATAAATTAAAAAGTATGCTTTACACAGCGTATAAGGGTGATGTCACAGCACAACAGGAATCTAACAGAGGAAGAGGTGAAAGTAATCCTCCTACCACGACCACGCCGGCAAGGACTGGACGCTTTACAGATGTGTTGTTGATGGAGGACATGCAGGACATGCAGAGCTTTTTTAAGTCCTACCCTCAGAGAACGACTCGACCGACAGGTAGCAGACTACATCGCCTTAACTGCAGATATCGACACTATGAACCCCTTGACGACTGGGAGTGCAGGCTTGACCTGTGGCCTGAGCTATCCCAATTTGCAATAGAACTTCTGGTCTGCCCCACTTCAAGTGTCCTGTCAGAGGACCATCAGTGCAGCAGGAGGTATTGTCACTGAGAAGAGAAGTCGCCTAGGTCAAAAAAAGTCTAGATTACCTCACCTTTATTAAGATGAATGAGGCATGGATCCCGAAGGGACTGACAGTGGGCGATACATTTGACTAAAAAAGGCCTGATGAGATGAGCTGCCTTGGGCTAAAAATGGTCCACACGCTGCTGTATTTTATCTCTGCATGCCGGATGACTTGCGTGACTTATCCGCCACCAACTAGGGTTCAAGCCGCAATGTTTTAGTGCACTTTCTGCCTAAAACATTGCGGCTGCAACAATACCTAATTTTTTAGGCATGTGTACAAACCCAAGGCAACATCATCGACCTCATCCCATATGCGTTTTTCTGGCACGTGCCCTGCCAAGAGTGCTGATCAGGCCGTAGATGAGCATGAGGAGGAAGAGTTGTGGTCACCATCACCACCAGAAGCAGCCTTGTCGTCGATTGCTGGACCTGCGGCAACGCAGAGAGAGGAGTCTGAAGATAAGGAGTCAGAGGAGGAAGGTAGCTTTGAGGAGGTGGAAGACAAACCACAGCAGGCGTCCCAGGGGGCTTGTTGTCACCTTTCAGGGACCTTTGGTGTTGTACGTGGCTGGGTGGAGGAAGAGACATTCAATGACGTCAGTGAGGACAAGGAACGGGACATGGCTAGCTTGGTATCCAACCTTGTGCAAATGGACTGTTTGCGGTTGTTTGCGGTGCGTTAAACAGGGAGTTTGGTCTGTCACTGTGAAGCGGGCGTAACCCTTACACTACCTGATCGATACAACATCATACCTGATGTTTTAAAGCACGTTATTCCAAACAATTTAGGAATGTTAGGTGATTTATGCCCTTTATGGATTAAAACCCGACTCTGCGTCAACTACGTAATTTTCCACGGGAGTTTTGCCATTGATCCCCCTCCGGCATGCCACAGTCCAGGTGTTAGTCCCCTTGAAACAACCTTTCCATCACTATTGTGGCCAGAAAGAGTCCCTGTGGGTTTTAAAATTCGCCTGCCTTTTTAAGTCTATGGCGGTTCGCCCGTTCGCGAACATTTGCGAAAATTCACGTTCGCCATTCGCGAACGGAAAATTTTATGTTCGACATCTCTATTCGTAATATCATGCCAACGATGACAATTGTCAGTTTTGTAAATATTTGGGAAGCAAAGCATATACAAAAAATATGGGATGCAAAGGTAAAGGAGAAGGGAAGAGGGAGGAAAAGAGGGAGAGAAGACATAGGGGAAAGCTAAAGCAAAGTCCAGAAGCAAGAGAGTGTGGAGAACAAAGTAGTACTCTCTGACTGGGTAACGGAATACACCCACAAACTTTAAACGGGCTGTCCCACTACTTGGAGATAGGCGTCTGTATAAGTAAAGTGCTGCCAGGGTCTCAAGGTCTCCCGGAAGGTCTCCTCCCTGTTATGCAGGGTGGCAGTGAGATCTTCCATGTTTCTGAGTTCGTTAATTTTCGCAAACCATAGGGACTTTGCCGGGGGGTTCTCCAATCTCCAACAGAGGGGAATGCATGCCTTGGCAGCATTTAGAAGCTGGATGGTAAGAGAGGCCTTATATTTATTGATGGGTTGCTCCGAGAGGTGAAGCAGACAGGCCGCCGGGTTCCCCTCCAGTGAAAGACCTGTCAAGTGCTCGATCGTGCGGGCCACCTCGAGCCAGAAAGGGGAGAGTTTGGGACAGGCCCAGAAAACATGTAGCATTGTCCCCTCCGCTTCACCACAGCGCCAGCATAAGCTGGAGACCTGCGGGAAGAAACAGTGCAGAGTAGTGGGCACTCTAAACCATCGGGTCATAATTTTGTAACGGGTCTCCTGAACCCTAGTGGCAATAGAGGACTTCTGTGCAAAGTGAAGAATCTTCTCCCTCTGGGCGTCAGTGAAAGTGGTGCCGAACTCCTCTTCCCATTTGGAAAGGAACGGAGGTATGAACCCAGCCGCTGGTTGGGTCAGAGAGGAGTAGATAAGCGAGAGACAGTGCCGCATCGGCTCGCCACTGTGGCAAATCAGTGAGAGGACGGGAGATGCCCTGGCTACGCTAACATCCACGCAAATATTTGCGCTGCTGTAGGCCGCACCAAAAGTCCAACGGAGGGTCTGTAGCAGACACCCCTGCTTCAAGTGAGAGTTGGCCGTCAGATCCAAGAAAATCACATAGATGGAGCCAACGCTCCCCTGCCAAGCACCCGAAGTGGGGACTCCGCAGGCCAGGCGCAAATTCTGGATTGCCCAAAACCGGGATCATAGGGGATGGCATCGGGGATACTGAGGAGTGCCGAAAGGCCTCTCTAATTACAGAGAGTGTACTGCCTAATGTAGGATGAGCCACAAGATCCCTCGGCAGAGAGGTGGTGATCCAAGGCCAGCTCTTGGCTGTGTCCCCAGAGTCCTCCATCTCCATCGCCACCCAGTGCTTCGCTGCCGCATGGCAGTGCCAGTCCACCAGTCTAGTAAGATGGGCTGCCCTGTAGTAGGCTTTCATGTCTGGAAGGCCAACCCCCCCTGGCTTTTCGCCAGGTATAGGAGTTGGAGCCTCATGCGCGGCTTACGAAAGGACCAGACAAAGTCACGAAACAGTCTATTCACTTAAAAAACCCTGGAGGGAGGCGGATAGGGAGCGCCTGCAACAAGTACAGGACTCTCGGTAACAGGGTCATCTTGAGAGCACTGCAACGACCAAACCACGTCAACGTGAAAGAGTGCCAACGAAGAAAATCCTCCTTCAGGCGAAAAAGCAGCGGGGCAAAATTCATTGAGTATAGGTCTGTAGGTCGGCGAGATCAGGAGTGATGTCAACTCCCAAGTAACGCATGGTGCTAGATGCCCACCTCAGCGGGAAGGCCGTGCGTAAATTCTGAACAACGTCCCGTCCCCCCCGTCCCCCCCCACCGTTATATTGAGAATAGACGATTTGGACAAATTAATTTGAATAAGAGAGAAGGCACCGTATTCCTGGAGGGAGCGAAGCAGGTTTGGGAGGGAGGTGAGTGGATCCGTCAGGAAGAAGATCAAGTTGTCCGCAAATGCGGCCACTCTGTGGGCTCCCAAGGATTTCTGGAACCCAGTTATGCCTGCATCCACCCTTATTCTGCACAAAAGGGGCTCCAACGTTAGGATAAAAATCAGGGGGGATAATGGACAACCCTGCCATGTGCCGTTGTGAATGTCGAAGTCGGACCTTGTTTCATTGACCTTGACCGCTGCAGAGGGGTGGGAGTATAGGAACAGTATCCACCCCAGCATAGAGGACCGGAGGCCAATATGCTCTAAGCTGGCCCGAATGAACGTCCAGTCCACGTGGTCAAAGGCCTTCTCAGCGTCTGTGAACAGCAAGAGAAGGGCCCGTTTGGAAGTCCTGGCCGCGTGGATCAAATTCACCACCCGGATGGTGTTGTCTTGCGGCTCCCTCAGCGGTACAAAACCCGCCTGATCCCTGTGTATGAGGCTTGGTATATGCGAAAGCAACTTTTTGCGAATAACTTCAAGTCCGTATTCAGGAGCGATATTGGTCGGTAGTTCCCACATCGTGACAGATCCTTCCCCTCCTTCAGGATAAGGGAAATGTAGGCTCTCAGGGTGTCCTTTGGGAAGGAATTGCCCTCCTGTATAGAGTTGAGAGCAGAGACTAGGGGTTGTGACAGCAGGTCAAAAAAGGTTTTGTAGTACGTCGGAGTCAGGCCGTCGGGACCTGAAGCCTTCCGCAGCTTTGAGGTGGCCAAAGCTGCTCCAAGCTCAACTACTGTAATGAGCTCTTCTAGTATTTCTTGCACCGCACTGGGGAGCGCAGTCATGCCGGAAGCTGCTAAATATGATTGAGGGGTAGAGCCGCCAACAGCTGAGGTGTCAACGCCCGACGGCTTGTCCAAGTTCTAAAGACCCTCAAAGAAGGAGCGAAATTCTGATGCAACATCTGAGGACGTATTCAACTTATGCCCGGAGGAGGTCAAAATATGAGAGATATACGTTTTTCTGCGAGGGCCCCGCAGAGCCCTGGCCAACAATGACCCGGGCTCTATTAAAAACTCGTACATGGTGGGATTGTGCCCAAGCAAGTTTCTGCTTCGTTTTGTGGAACAAAAGCGTACGGAGTTCCTCACGCGCCTTAAGATCCTCTTGAAAAGTAGCCCGAGCCAAACTGGCCTTGTGCGAACACTATAACCGATAAGCCGTCGGAATGGTCCCACTTGTAAAATTAGGAGTGCTATCACTGCGGAAATGCGTTTCCTGCAAAAAGGCTACATGAGTTCTGCTTCTGCGCAAGTCAGCTCGGAGCTGCGAGCGCTTTTCCGGAGCATTTAGACCACGGACATTCAGAGAGGTGACCTTGAGGAGACCCATAATGTCGCCCGGCAAGACCGAAACCACCTAGGAGTATGAGGTTAGGCTCAACCAGAAGTGACCTCCCAGTCGGAGCGTGAGAAAGGAAAAGAAGAGAAGCTAAAAGAAACAGAGAAAAGGGGGGGTAGGAGATAGAAGGGAAGGGAGGTCTAGAACAAAAGGAAGGGGCAAGGGATAGGGGGAGGAAACGAAGGACAGGGAGAAAGAAAGAAGAAAGAGTGGGTGAGGGGAGAGAAAAAGGAGGGGGAACAATGTCTTATGTAGAAATGCTGTGGTTCCTCGTTAGGCGAGGCCTTAGGCATTTAGCTGTTCGGAAATATTCTAGATTCTTGTCTGTAAAAAGGAAAATCGGGTGTAGCAATCCATAACGTCACTCTTTCAGCGAAGACTTTAAACTTTCTAAAAATGCAACTTTATAAAGTAGGGATTTAGCTTCTTGTCGCTGCAAAAGTATAGCTCCCACAGCATTTTTCAGAGGCATCTACCTCCCATGTCCTATATGGCAGGGCAGGGTCAGAGTGTTTCAACATGAGAGAAAACGTGAAGGGATTCTTCCTTTTTTCAAAAGCTGCTTGGGCCTCTAAGGTCTGTGTATTTTTCTTTCTTCATTTTCAAAAACAAATGAGAGCTGTAAAATACTCACCATGCCTCTCGGCAAATAGCTCGGGGTGTCTACTTTCCAAAATGGGGTCATTTGGGGGGGTTTTGTGCTATTTTGACATTTTATGGCCTTCGAAACTGTGATAGGTAGTGAGGAGTGAAATCAAAAATTTGCGCCCTTAGAAATCCTGAAGGCGGTGCTTGGTTTTCGGGGCCCCCGTACGTGGCTAGGCTCCCAAAAAGTCCCACATGTGTGGTATCCCCGTACTCAGGAGAAGCAGCAAAATTTATTTTGGAGTGCAATTCCACATATAACCATGGCATGTGTGAGCAATATATCATTTAGTGACAACTTTTTGTATTTTTTTTTTTTTTGTCATTATTCAATCACTTGGGGCATAATAATTAAATATTCAATGGGCTCAACATGCTGAATACATTTTGGCCTAAATGTATGACTAAAATTGAGTTAAGATTTTTCTTACAACAAAAAGTAGAAAATATCATATTTTTTCAAAATTTTCGGTCTTTCTCCGTTTATAGCACCAAAAATAAAAATTGCGGAGGCAATCAAATACCATCAAAAGAAAGCTCTATTTGTGGGAAGAAAAGAACGCAAATGTTGTTTGGGTACAACCTTGCATGACCGTGCAATTACCAGTTAAAGCAGCGCAGTGTCAAATTGTAAAAACACCTCGGGTCCTTAACCTGCATAATGGTCCAGGTCTTAAGTGATTGTTAAGGATCGTTTTATTTTTTTGTTTAAATAACAAACATATACTTACCTCCACTGTGCAGCTTGTTTTGCACAGCGTGGCTCCAAAAATCCTCTTCTGGGGTCCCCCGGAAGCGCTCTCCTGGGGGGTTACCTTGTGGGCATACTCCAGAGTCATTGATTCGGCGTCCTCTTTAAGTGGTTAAAGCCAAAACGTTGGAATGTTAAATGAAAATAGTTTTCAGGCATATCTGTGATTAGATTTTTTTTTTTTCTACACAATCAAACAATTGAACATTTCCAAGAGTGGTGGTTCCATACTTTTTGCCAGGGGTTGTACAAAAATTCATTGATGAGATGGCCAGGTGCAAATAATTGCTTTTATTAAAACTGGTAGCCTACACTTTTAGAGGGTTACAAAATCTCCCTTCTTTAGGGCTTGTGTGTAGAGGTAGAGGAGCTGCTGTAGAGGTAGTAATATTGGGGTGTGTGTATGTTGTAGTAAAATGGGTACTAAAATGGAATTTCGGATCATCAAATTGCCCAAAAAAAACAGGGTGGACTGGTACACTACAATGCTAGGATTAAAAAAAAGACATTCTAAGCAGTTGGACTGTGCTCCCTGTATGAAAGTTTGAATCTCAGTTCTAAAAGCAATGGACCTCCATTTGATATTTTAAACATGGTTCAAAGTATTCCATTATTTTAAAAAAATTATGTGCTCAAATTAACCACTTGAGACCCACGCTATTGACAAAAGACGTCAACAGCGCGGCTCTCGGGTGCCAACTGGACGTCTTTGGACGTCATTTGAAGTGCATTACCCGCGCGCGCCTCTGGGGGGCGCGCAGTGGGTAAACACTGTCCCGGCGCATCGCTGGGAAGCCGATGGGCCGCGATGTCCGCCGGGTACACGCGATCGTCGGGAACACAGCAGGGACGCGGAGCTCTGTGTGTAGACACAGAGCTCCACGTGCTGTCAGAGGAGAGTAGACCGATCTGTGTCCCTTGTACATAGGGACACAGCATCGGTCACCTCCCCCAGTCACCCCCCTCCCCCCACACAGAACACACCTAGGATACACATTTAACCCCTTCCTCACCCCCTAGTGTTAACCCCTTCACTGCCAGTCAAATTTATACAGTAATTAGTGCATTTTTATAGCACTGATCGCTGTATAAATGTGAATGGTCCCAAATTTGTGTCAAAAGTGTCCGATACGTCCGTCGCATTATCGCAGTCCCAATAAAATTCGCAGATCGCCGCCATTACTAGTAAAAAAAAAAAAAACATAATTCTGTCCCCTATTTTGTAGGCGCTATAACTTTTGCACAAACCAGTCGCTTATTGCGATTTTTTTTTTTTTTTTTACAAAAATACGTCGAAAAATACGTATCAGCCTTAACTGAGAAAAAAAATAGTTTAAAAAAAAAAAAAAAAAATTGGGATATTTATTATAGCAACAAGTAAAAAATATATATATATTTTTAAAATTGTCGCTCTTTTTTTGTTTATAGCGCAAAAAATAAAAACCATAGAGGTGATCAAATACCACCAAAATAAAGCTCTATTTGTGGGGAAAAAAGGACGTCAATTTTGTTAGGGAGCCATGTCGCACAACCGCGCAAATGTCAGTTAAAGCGACGCAGTGCCGGAAGCTGAAATTTCGCCTTGGCACGAAGGGGGTTTATGTACCCAGTAAGCAAGTGGTTAAAGGGGTTGTAAAGGTTTGTCTTTTATTTTCTAAATAGGTTCCTTTAACCTAGTGCATTGTTGGTTCACTTACCTTTTCCTTCGATTTCCCTTCTAAATGTTTTTTTTCTTTGTTTGAATTTCTCACTTCCTGTTTCTCCTCAGTAAGCTTTCCACCATCATCCAATCGGTGGAAAGTCATTTAGAACAGCTTACTGAGCACCTTACTGAGGAGGAACAGGAAGTGAGAAACAAAGAAAACAAAGAAAAAAAACATTTAGAAGGGAACCAACAATGCACTAGCTTAAAGTAACCTATTTAGATCATAAAAAAAAAAAAACCTTTACAACCCCTTTAAGCTCTGCTATATTAAGAAACTGATCTCTGTTGGATCATAAAAGGTCTAAATACATATTTTTAAATGTTGGTAGCGGCACATTTATGTAGACAGGTGATTATTTAGGTTTTTGCTATGATTGTAAATCTAAAATAGTAAATGTAACTGGTAAGAACAACACATGATCGCTGTCAGTTAATATTTACAAATGTTTCATTCTTTCAGAGTACATTTGTGAACAGACCAGCTCTAGGCATTTTACCCCCTGAGAATTTCACTGAAAAACTGCAGGAATCCTTGTTATCTGTAAGTACAAAAAGCTAACTTGTTATCAACGCTGTGCTCATAAAGGCATTGCAGTTGTGGAAAAGGAACTGCACAAATGTGTTGTTTTGTTAAAAAAAACTGTGTAGCTTGTCTTGATTCCTCCAAACAACCTTTTTTTTATTTATTGCCCTCCGGAAGAGGATGCACACCTCTGGTCCATCTAAGAACTACATAATGTTTTGTTATGGTATTCTTCTATGTTACTGTATGTTGGCTTCTTTATGCTTCCTAATTTCTTTTTTCTGCTATGTATCATTCAGATTGTCAAATGCACTCTTAAAAAGAATAAAAATTTATTGAATGAAAAACACTATAGTTTAAACCTACACGTATATACATGCTTTTTTTATTATTTATTTTTTAAATAGGCCTGTATGTTTTTGCCATTTGTTGATTTCATGTGTGTTCATTTTATAATTTTGTTACAATATGACATGTAAAACTCATTCTCTTTTTCTATATGTTTCTCTTATAGATTGGACCAAAGGGATTAACCCAAGTAATTACAATGTCTTGTGGATCATGCTCAAATGAAAATGCTTTTAAATCAATATTTATGTGGTACAGAGTAAGTGCAAACTCTTACATGGTTTGGGCTATATGATTGCTATTTAACCAGTGGTGGAACTGCGGGTAAAGGATTAATAAAATTTAAGCTTGGGTTTTTGAGTTGTGGATGTGTGTGTTGAAGCAAAATACAGCAAAATACATACGGTGGTCTTCAAAATTTAATGAAAATTGCACAGTGCACTGCTGTGATTTCACTGCTTCCCACCACTATACACCAGCCAGTACGTTGTGATGCAGCAGCTGGTGTCAATAGGCCCTTAAATCAGATCTTGCACAAAATCAAATTTCTATTTTTTACTTCAGTGGTGCACATGTAAACCCGCTGTATTAAAGGGGTTGTAAAGGTTCGTCTTTTATTTTCTAAATAGGTTCCTCTAAGCTAGTGCATTGTAGGTTCACTTACCTTTTCCTTCCATTTCCCTTCTAAATGTTTTTTTTCTGTGTTTGAATTTCTCACTTCCTATTTCTCCTCAGTAAGCTTTCCACCATCATCCGAGCGGTGGAAAGTCATTTAGAACACCTTACTGAGAAGGAACAGGAAGTGAGAGATTCAGACAAAGAAAACAAAGAAAAAAAATAACATTTAGAAGGGAGATTGAAGGAAAAGGTAAGTGAACCAACAATGCACTAGCTTAAAGTAACCTATTTAGAAAATAAAAACCCCTTTAATAACGGCAAAGAAAAGTAAAAAAAATACATGTATACAGTATACACCCGGCTTCCTCCCACAGAGCCTAGGTGGGAATGGTGTCACAATCCTTCCAGCGAGATCCTGGAAACACTGAGAATCCCTAATCTCTTGAGAAATTCTCATGGGATTTGGGGTACTCTACTTTCCTAGGTCCTTGCAGTACGAATTGTTACATCATCCATTTCAGTGCAGAAGCTGGGTGTAAAAGAATTCAAACTTTTCTCCACAGTTGCTTTCATTTTTAGGTTAAATGTGCTTTGTTTGTTTGGTGAGGAGGGACCACCCTGTAATCAGCGAACGTTGCATTTTTGTATAATATGTAACTGATAGGAAAAAAATCGGGTCTCCTGCACAGCAAGACAGATCTGTGTAAATCTCAGAACTTGGGGCCAGATCCACAAAGCAGATGCGCCGACTTAACTCGTGATACGCGGCATAATTGAAATTTGCGCCGCGTGTATATTTGCGCCTGATCCTCAAAACAAGATACGCCTGAAATTCCGTTTTTTCCGTCCTACCTAAAAGAATTACACCGGCGCTTCTTCGCGCGCAAATTACGCTAGACACGCCGCTGTTTTGCTAGGCAAAGATGCAAATGAGAACAGAAAACAAAAAAGGGTGATTATACTGCGCTGCTTAAAACACACTAATTAATAAGACCAGCTGCTCACACTGCTAACAAAGACACATTAGCTGGAACAAACAGAAACAAAATTGTGTAGCGCTATGGCAAATTAATATCTATAATGGTAGTTCCTCATGGGAACAAAGGGAACATAAATAAAGTAACAAATGCAATGAAGAAGTTCTCGTGAAAGATAGAGTCCAATGGTTGTAAACACAAAGTCCATATATCTGTAGACACCACGTGCAAAATGAGGGAACTTGATTAGAATCCCATCGAGACAAATTGTGTAGTGAGTGATCACCGCCACCAGTGGTAGTAAATGGAGGCTTACCGAAGATGGTGGACTTGAAATGACGTACGTCAATCAAGTCATAACAAGCTTCAAGTACCAGACAGGGTACACAAAGTAGCAATCACCAAGAAACTTGCTAGAAGTAATCAATCAGTGTATGATCATAAATGGATAACCTTGGATATGTATCTGGATAAAAACTCGCATATTCTATAGTATGAGGCGGCAGTGGAGGCGACCCGACGGCGTTTTGTGTTGTTCACACATCATCTGGGGATGATGTGTGAATAACACCAAACGCCGTCGGGTCGCCTCCACTGCCGCCTCGTACTATAGAATATGCGAGTTTTTATCCAGATACATATCCAAGGTTATCCATTTATGATCATACACTGATTGATTACTTCTAGCAAGTTTCTTGGTGATTGCTACTTTGTGTACCCTGTCTGGTACTTGAAGCTTGTTATGACTTGATTGACGTGCGTCATTTCAGGTCCACCATCTTCGGTAAGCCTCCATTTACTACCACTGGTGGCGGTGATCACTCACTACACAATTTGTCTCGATGGGATTCTAATCAAGTTCCCTCATTTTGCACGTGGTGTCTACAGATATATGGACTTTGTGTTTACAACCATTGGACTCTATCTTTCACGAGAACTTCTTTATTGCATTTGTTACTTTATTTATGTTCCCTTTGTTCCCATGAGGAACTACCATTATAGATATTAATTTGCCATAGCGCTACACAATTTTGTTTCCCAAAGATGCAAATGAGGGAGATAAGGCGATCCACAAAATTAAGTGTGTGCGCCGTAGATTACGCCCTGTGCGCTTCTGTTAGTTTCCCGGAGCAATTTTACACTTTATAAAAGCAGCCCTAATTTTACACCTGCCGTGTAAAGGTCTGCTACAGCAACACCATTAAGGAAGAGCTGAGCACACACACTTGCCGGACTACAATCTGTCTGCCAACATGCCAGGGCCATCCATGATCATAACTGCACTAGTGACTTTAGACGCGCTAAGAAGGAGGAGGGAACGGAGGAGGAGGGCACAGGAGAGGGTATACCGCAGACGCCTAGATGTGTTTGGCATGGGGGAAGCAGAGGTGTATCGCACCTTCAGATTCAGCCGTGAAGCCATCCTGGAAATAACCACAATCCTGCAGGATGACCTCACCAGCCCAACACAACGCTCACATGCAGTGCAGCCACTGATCAAGGTAGTGGCAACACTGCATTTCCTTGCCACTGGCTCTTTTCAGCGCACAAGTGGACGTGTGGCTGGGATGGCACAATCCTCCATGAGCAGATGTGTGCACCAGGTTGTCCCTGCAATCCTGAGACGCATGGCCAATCAATTCATCAAACCCTCCCAGGAGGTCCAGCGAATGGACACAATGACCGATTTTTTTCATATTGCTGAATTCCCACGCACCATCGGGGCAATTGATTGCACACATGTGGCACTACAGCCCCCCCATGAGACAGAGCACATGTACCGGAATAGGAAGCACTGGCATTCAATCAATGTACAGGTGATAGTGGATGCCAAATACCTCATATGGCACGTCTGTGCCAAATTCCCAGGGTCCTGCCATGACAGCTATATATACCGTCACAGCAACATCTCCAGAGAATTGGAACAGAACGTGTATGGGGACGGCTGGTTGGTGAGTGACATGGGTGTCAGGTATGACTGTCCCCCTCCAATGATGCACACATCACGAGGGGCACATGCATGAGTAACAACCTCCTGTCTTTTCCCTTCCAGGTGACTCTGCATATGCACTGGGACCCCATCTTATGACTCCATACCGGAAACCCCCAAACCTCAGGAGAGGAAAACTACAATGCTGCACACATACGCACCCGTGGAGTGGTGGAACGCACATTTGGCCTCCTGAAGTCACGTTTCCGATGCCTGGATAAGTCTGGGGGTACCCTGTTGTATTCTCCAGACTTTGTGTGCCAGATCATCGGTGCATGTTGTATTCTGCACAACTTAGCAGTGAGAAGGGGCCTGGAGATTGACATATGTGATGACCTGAACCTGACAATCCCCCCCCAACCAACTCTACCCGGTCTGCTGAGGGAACAGCAGCCAGGAGACGCCTCGCAGAAGGCATCTTTGCACAGTAAACACACACATTAATTATGTCACAATGAGAATGCATGAATGCACACCCACTGTGGTCCCTAGCACAGACACATCACATGCACATCTAATTGGATTAGATCCAAGTACCCCCCAATGGTACTTGGGAGCAGTAACGCCCCGCCACGGCTCCAATTATGTCACTGTGCATTCATACACCATTCAGGGACCTGGGATCACTTCTCCCTGGTCCTGGGGATCCCTACTCCACCAAAACTGAGGGTGACACCCTTATTTAATCAGGAATGCCACCCCCCACATTCACACATCATTCACACACATGAAACAAATCAGAAGTACAGTATACAAAACAAAATCGTAAAAATAAAAAAACAAAAGTACCCCTGCAAAATTAACGGCGGCGGCATGAGCTACGCCTGGGCCGCCCACGGCCACGGCCAACCAGAGGAGCCTCCTGGGGGGGTGTGTTAGCAGGGGAAGGAGGATCATCCTGGGGGGGGGGGGGTGAGCAGGGGAAGGAGGATCATTCTGGGGGGGTGTGAGCAGGGGAAGGAGGATCATCCTGGGGGGGGGGGGTTAGCAGGGGAAGGAGGATCATCCTGGGGGGGGGTTAGCAGGGGAAGGAGGATCATCCTGGGGGGGGGGTGAGCAGGGGATGGGGGATCATTCTGGGGGGGGGGTGAGCCCGGGAAGGAGGAGCCTCTCCTGGTGACTGTCCTCCTGCTGGCCTGCCCTCCAAGGCCACTGATATCCTGGTCAGACAGTTTGTGAGGGCAGCCGCATTGGCCTGGCCAGCCCGGGTATTGTCCTGGACAGCCTGGGTCAGGGCACTCACCTCCTGGGCCACGCCTGTTGTGGCGGTCTGCAGGTCACACAAGCATGTGATGACCGCCAAGGAGTTTGTGGCCCCATCAGTGATTGCCTCCTTCATTGCACCCAGGCTTGTCTGCATCTGGCTCAGAGTCTCTTTTATCTGAGCCAGATTGCGGGTCTGCCGGGCATTGTCTCTCTGCAGACTGCCCGGCAGACGCTCGGCCACCCCCCTGGTCTCCTGGGTCGCCATAATGTCTGCCCCTGAGGCTTGTGGCCTGGGAGGAGGGGAGAGAGTGACCTTTGTGGGTTGAGGCCTGTTGGGGGAGGAGTGGGAGGGGCTACCCCTGATGGTGGCCTGACTGCTGCCAGCCTCAGGGGTAGCCTCAGGGAGAAACAAATCAGAGGCCAAAAGGACTTCCCTGCCAATCTGCATATCTTCTTCCTCAGCCTCCACCCCTTCATCGTCCTCCCCCTCAACCTCCTCATGAGGGGAGGTGTGGCCACTCCCCTCCCCTGGGGAATCCTGCCCTTCTTGGGACTCCTCAGCAGCCTCTTGTCCAGGGGATGGTGCAGCAGCCTGGCCTGATGGGCCAGCAACCTCCTGGCCTGATGGGCCTGCAATCTCCTGGCCATCTGTGGAGGACACAAAACAATCACAGGTTGGAGGATCCACACACTTGGCACATCTTCCCTTCCCCCACCCACACATGCTAATCACCAGATAGAAAAACCAAAAACGTACCTGTCCTCAAAGGAACATCTGATTGAAAGCCACGCAGGCCCACCACCTGCTGTGGGTGGAAACACCGGGCCACTGCCCATTCCTCCTCAGTCAGCCTGATGGGGCAGGGTCCGCCTCCTCCAGTGCCCGTGGCATGGGCATTGATCCTGGCCATCTTGTCACGGACCAGGCTCCTAAGATCGTTGATCTTCTTTTGTATGCCAGCGGTGGTCCTCGTCTCCCCCCCCCCCCCCGCCGCATTGATCTGATCCGTGATTTTTTTAATCATGTCCTTCCTCTGGGCCGGGGAGGTGTTCTGGCTCTCGGGGCCATGTAAATAACGCCCATATTGGACGATGCCCCGAGCAAGTATCTGCTTCTCAATCGTGGAAAAATTAAGCTTCCTACGCTTCGGTGCCATCACACCCACCACTCAGCACCAACAAAAATACACACACAACAAACAAAAATACTCACAGAAGAAACGCACACAAAAAACAAAACACACAGACAGCTACTACAAATTCAAAAACAAACACGCAAAAAACAATCCGAAAAAACAAACAGAAAATACACTTAGGAAAAAAAAAAAACAACTACACTCTACTACTCCAAAACTTTTATCTCACACACAACTCACCAACACACACCAACAAATGACAGAGCAGAAGCAGCTTGCCCTAGGAAGGGGAACACAGGGATATACTTTTGCAAGGGAAGTGTGTTTGTGTGGGGCTTTTTATACACTGGAGCGATCCTCAAACTAAGTACACTTGGCGTTTTACCTATCTCACTGATTGCGCCGAGCCAAGTTCTGCACATGCCCAGTGAGGAGCAGATTCGTGCGCGCATGCACAGTACGGCCGGCACTTCATTTGCATGGGGTCACGGCTCATTACAATGGAGCACGCCCACTTCCTTCCCACTTGCAATAACCCCGCCTTACGTCTCGGAATTTAAGTTACACTTGCGCAATTTTGGACGCAAATGCGCTGTGGATACGGCACTTACGACACAAAATTAGGGCGCCTTTACTTAAATGACATAAGTTTTGACTAACTTAATTTGTGCCGCTGTTTGTGGATCTGGCCCTTGATGCAAACAAATGCAAATCCCTTGGCGGGTAAAACCGCTCCATTGTATGCATTTCAACTGTTTACTTGATGGTTTGCCTGGAGTTTAGTGAAATATTGAACTGCTTGCTATCCATGCATTTGAAGAATATAATGAGAAATTGTTGAAATGTTGAATGAAAATTTAGGCTTTTTTTTTGTCAGCATAACAAAGGCATCGGCTAGCATAATCCTTGCTATATCTAAAGTTATTTTCAAATAATTGTAATATTTTAATAAATAAGCAAGTAACCTAGAGACAGAATAATGTTGTCCTCAGGTTTGCTATTATGATAAACCAGAAATGTTTGC
The DNA here is from genome assembly GCF_905171775.1 of Rana temporaria. NCBI lineage: Eukaryota > Metazoa > Chordata > Amphibia > Anura > Ranidae > Rana > Rana temporaria. The sequence continues at coordinate 88,127,141 of NC_053494.1, read as the reverse complement.
TAAAATGGACCCTCACCATATCTGCTATTAAGAGGAAACTAGCCAAAATAAGGAATATGGAATTTGAGACTTGTCTGAGGATGCATGCTCCAGGACTGTTATTATTTTTTCTTCATTACTTAGTGAGTCACTGTCATGCAATAAGCATATACATATTGGCATCATTGATCTCTAGGAGGGGGGGCTTTGTCCAGGCACTGTTTTAATTGGATAATCTTTGCCGTTGGTACCTTTTCCCCAGCTTCAGTTTTTTCTTCTGTTTTTGATTTTCATTTGCTCCCACTTGGTTGTATGTTGGCTGGCTCCCCTGTATGGATTTTCAGACACCCTGTTAGTAACATCAAACTCCAAGAATGAATATCTTTAATGAGCATATTTTGTATCAGTGCATCTTCTGGCGTTTATTACAAGCAACATTGAAAAAGAATAAAGTATTGATTTTAAATATACAGTGGGGAGAACAGGTATTTGATACACTGCTGATTTTGCAGGTTTTCCTACTTCTACTTCCCCTCCTAAGCATGTAGAGGTATGTCATCTTTATCATATGTACTCTTCAAATGTGAGACACGGAATCTAAAACAAAAATCCAGAAAATCACATTGTATGATTTTTAAATGATTAGCATTTTATTGCATGACAAAAGTATTTGATCACCTACCAACCAGTAAGAATTCTGGCTCTCACAGACCTGTTATTTTTTCTTTAAGAATCCCTCCTGTTCTCCACTGATTACCTGTATTAACTGCACCTGTTTGAACTTGTTACCAACCTCTCCACAATGGCCAAGACCAGAGAGCTGTGTAAGGACATCAGGGACATCAGCTTGGTGAGAAGGCAACAACTGTTGGTGCAATTATTAGAAAATGGAAGAAGTTCAAGATGATGGTCAATCTCCCTCAGCCTGGGGCTCCATGCAAGATCTCACTTTGTGGGGCATCAATAATCATGAGAAAGGTGAGGGATCAGCCCAGAACTACACAGCAGGACCAGGTCAATGACCTGAAGAGAGCTGAGACCACAGTCTCAAAGAAAACCATTAGTAACACACTACGCCGTAGTATTAAAATCCTGCAATGCATGCAAGCTCCCCCTGTTCAAGCCAGTGCATGTCCAGGCCCGTCTGAAGTGGGTCAATGACCATCTGGATGATCTAGAGGAGGAATGGGAGAAGGTCATGTGGTCTGATGAGACAAAAATAGAGCTTTTTGGTATAAACTCCACTCGCCGGGTTTGGAGGAAGAAGGATGAGTACAACCCCAAGAACACCATCCCAACTGCGAAGCATGGAGGTGGAAACATTCTTTGCAGATGCCTTTCTGAAATGGGGACAGGACAACTGTTCTGTATTAAGGGGAGGAGGGATGAGGCCATGTATCTCAAGATCTTGACCAACAACCTCCTTCCCCCAGTAAGAGCATTGAAGATGAGCCGTGGCTGGTCTTCCAGCATGACAACAACCCGAAACACACAGCCAGGGCAACTAAGGAGTGGCCTAGTAAAAAGCATCTCAAGGTCCTGGAGTGGCCTAGCCAGTCTCCAGACATGAACCCAATAGAAAATCTTTGGAGGGAGCTGAAAGTCCAAATTGCCCTGCCTCAAAACCTGAAGGATCTGGAGAAGCTGTATGGAGAAGTGGGTCAAAATTCCTGCTGAAGTGTGTGAAAGCCTGGCCAAAAACAACAGGAAGCATATGATCTCTGTAATTGCAAATAAAGGTTTCTGTACCAAATATTACGTTTTGCTTTTCTGATGTGTCAAATTCTTATATCATGCAATAAAATGCTAATTAATTACCAAAAAATCATACAATGTGATTTTCTGGATTTTAGATTGTCTCTCACAGTTGAGGAGTACCTATGATAAAAAATTGCAGACCTCTACATGCTTTGTAAGTAGGAACACCTGCAAAATCGGCAGTGTATCAAATACTTGTTCTCCCCACTGTATGTACAGTATATTCTGTGTAAGAATTATGACCTGACCTCCTTAAAAATTCCAGGGGCTATTGTGGTTTGTACTTTTTTGTAAGTATGTTTAGGATGGAGGCATTTGAACCTTTGGGATAGGTGCTATGTCTTTCTTTCCATTTCTGAGCTTGTTCAGGCAGTGTGACTCACTAAACAGTAAAACAAAAATAAGGATAATGGCCACAGAGCATGCACCTTCAAGAATTGTTAGTGCACCTATACTTTTTCTTAACCAGTTTCTGTTAGGGAAAGTACATGCTGTTTGCCAATTTGTAGAGCTTTTCATTAAGGTATATGACTGCATTTCAGAACAAAGAAAGAGGCCACAACAATGCCACAAAAGAAGAGCTGGAATCCTGCATGGTTAACCAGGTAATTTATTTTAACATTAACACATTATAATCGTGACTATGTCTTCAAATACATACATAACTGGAATCGTTTAACTCAAGCCAGTGGCGGAACTACCACCATAGCGACCCACGCGGACGCTATGGGGCCCGCAGCCGAGTGAGGATCAGGGGGGCCCGGCAGGAACGTCGTTCCCGTTAGCAGCCGTGGCTGCTTACACATACACTGCTCCAGGCACGCTCTGCCAATGAGAGCACACTGCCGAGGGATCTCCCAGAGACTCCACAGCTCTGACACAGCCGAAGGGAGACCGGGGATGCAGAAAATTTCATTTCCTGCCTCTGTGCGTGCCGATTTCTGAAGATGAGGCAGGTCAGGTAGGTGGAGAAGCATGGCTTTCTGTGTGGAGGAAGGAGGGGGTGAGAATTCCTGCCTGGGGGAGATTCTTTTGGTGGAGAGGTTAAGGAAAGGGGGTGGGTTTGGTTTTAGAGAAGGACCCCCCTCCCCCCCTGTAAGTTTCTTGTAGAGAAGTTTACAGGGGGTGGTTATTGGCAGGGATTTGGTTCTGGGTGGGAAGTTTGTTGAATGAAGGGAGATATTATTTAGCATTAGAAATGAGGGAGATATTTTTGCCTTGAGGTGTGATCAGAGACAGGGGGGTCAATATTATGGGGTTATATGAGGGAGGGTGGTGTTTTGCAGTGGAGAGTTTTGCTTGGGGGTGGGGGGTTCTTAAGCTGTAGAGGGGGGGGGGATTTTTTCCTTTAGTTCACACTGATGTGGCTCTGCAAGGTGTATTTTGTGTGGGCATCAAGGATGAGCTCCGGCGTGTTTGCATAGAACACGTGCAGAGCCCGCCAGGAAGTCTGCACCCACGCTGCGCTAATCACAGCCAGTCAGACATTGTCCGATGCTCGGCTGCAGAGATCGGGAAATGTCTGCCTGGCTGTGATTAGCGCAGCGCGAGTGCCGACTTCCTGGTGGGCTCTGCACGTGTTCTATGCAAACACGCCGCAGCTCATCCTTAGTGGGCATGGCAGCCCATTTATACTGTGTGGGCTGCTGTGCCTCCTTAAATACAAAGAAAAGGTCTATAGGACCCTCCACCATTTCTGGAGTCACAGCCCGCACAGGAATCGCAAATGCAGAGCAGTTCCCAGTGTGGGTGTGATTTCTAGTGTGTGCAGCATGCCATTAGGATTAAGGGCCAGTTCATACTGCTGCAATGTGGGAACCCTGCAAATCCACTGGGGGTTCCCACATCGCATGTCTCCTGTCGGCAGTTCACACTACCCCATATGAACTGCTGGGAGTGCCAATTAAAACTTAATGGCACCCCCAAATCAGTTTGCATATCGCAGTGCGATCTACAAATTCGGACAGGAATTGAATCACATGGGTGTGAACACCCAGGGCTCAAGTCCTGCGGGAACGCATGGGAACAACGTTCCTTTACTTTTTCCACAACAGGAACGCAGTTCTCATTGTCAAGGTGCACCGACCTCCCCTACCTCGGTCCTCCTATTCCTCCTCCTCCAGCGGCCGCTGTTACAAAGTCCCAGCTCTAGTGATGGGTGAACACTGATCCATTGGCAAATTGAATCAGTGTGATGTAAATTATAGGAGCCGGGACTTTGTTACAGCGGCCACTGGAGAAGGAGGAGGTGGACTGAGGGAGGGGAGGACGGGATCGCGCTGGGATATTCAAATCCCAGATTCAGACACATGCCAGGCTTCATTGCTAGACACAGATCAGGCTGCATTGCTGCACACTGATCGGGCTGCATTTGATGGACACTGGCAAGGCTGCATTTGATAGGCACTGGTAAGACTGCATTGATCGGCACTGGTAAGGCCATATTTGGTGGGCACTGGCAAGGCTGTATTTGATGGGCACTGGCTAGGCTGCATTTGATGGACACTGGCAAGGCTGCATTTCATGGGCGCTGATCAGGTTGCATTTGATGGGCACTGATCAAGCTGCATTTCATGGGCACTGATCGGGCTGCATTTGATGGGCACTAATCAAGCTGCATTTGATGGACACTGGTAAGGTTGCATTTGATGGGCACTGATCAGGTTGCATTTGATGGGCACTGGCAAGGCTGTATTGATGAGCACTGGCAAGGCTGCATTTGATGGGCACTGATCAAGCTGCATTTGATGGGCACTGGTAAGGTGGTAAGGCTGCATTTGATGGGCACTGATCACGCTGAATTGTATGGGCACTGGTAAGGCTGCAATAATGGGGCACTGATCATGCTGCATTTGATGGGCACTGGCAAGGCTGCATTGATGGGCACTAATCAGGCTGCATTTCATGGGCACTGAGGAGTGAGCGGCCCAGGGCCTGGGCCCCACTTTGCACAATCAATACAGGCAGCCTGAGGAGAGGGGCCACAAGCCGACATACTCACTCAGCAATCCCAAACTTACTCTTCTGCACAGATTAACACGTGTGCAGACGCATTGGGGTAGCAGGGGTCCCACACATTGGAGCCTGCATAGAAAAATAGTGCAGAAGGAGTCCCAGTTGTTGCAACTTGTTTTAGAAATTCCCTGCGAGGGAACCATTATCACACAGTATGGTGTGTTTTATTGTTAGTATAGCATACAGATTAAATTATTTTGTTGTTACATCTGTGCTATATTTATTTGTTTAATGCATGTGAATGTTAGATGTGTCCTCAACTCATAAACTGGCGCTTCACAATAAATATTGCAGTTTATTCATTAAAAAAGTAGTACATAAAACATACATATACTGGCCCTGGGCACGCAAGGTACGGAGTTTCCGTACGGCAACTTTAGCGCAAGGTTGCTCCTGCTATAGCAGGGGCAACCTATGCTAAAGTATAGCTGCGCTTCCCGCTCGTGAAATTTAAATTTCACGTCGGTTACGTAAGTGATTCGTGAATGGCGCTGGACGCCATTCACGTTCACTTAAAAGCAAATGACGTCCTTGCGACGTCATTTGCCGCAATGCACGTCGGGAAAGTTTCCCGACGGAGCATGCGCTGTTAGCTCGGCGCGGGAGCGCGCCTAATTTAAATGATTCCCGCCCCCGGCGGGATCATTTACATTAGGCAGCCTTGCGCCCGGCTGCTTAGCATATTGCCCGCGCAATTTACGGAGCTACTGCTCCGTGAATCGCTGGGCAAATGGAAATATTTGCGTGGGCGCAGAGAAAAATCTTTGCTCTTTGCCCACCCAAATATTGCTCCATTCTACCTGAATCTGGGCCACTGTATGTATGTATGTATGTGTATATATATATATATATATATATATATATATATATATATATATATATATATATATATATGTGTGTGTGTGTGTGTGTGTGTGTGTGTGTGTGTGTGTGTGTGTGTGTGTGTGTGTGTGTGTATATATATATAGTAATCTCATGTTGTGCAGGGACATTTCTAAACACGTGCCACTACTATAGACACCCAGCAGGTACCATATTTAAAGGAATTTTTTTTTTTTCACTTTAAGCATCATTAAAATCGCTGCTCAAGAAAAAAATACAGTTTTTAAAACTTTTTTTTCCATTGATACATGTTCCCTGAGGCAAGACCTGGGTTCTCAAAGACGTTTTCCAACAATAACTTGCATATTGGGCTTTAAAATGAGCACTCTTGAATTCGAACATTCGAGTCCCATAGACTTCAATGGGGTTCTAAATGTTCGCGCAAACGATCAGTCTGTTCGAACGTTCTGGTGCGAACCGAACGCGGGTATGTTGGGCTCATCCCTAGACACAGGTCACGCTGCATTTGGCACAGGTCACGCTGCATTGGGCACAGGTCACGCTGCATGGGGCACAGGTCACGCTGCATGGGGCACAGGTCACGCTGCATGGGGCACAGGTCACGCTGCATGGGGCACAGGTCACGCTGCATGGGGCACAGGTCACGCTGCATGGGGCACAGGTCACGCTGCATGGGGCACAGGTCACGCTGCATGGGGCACAGGTCACGCTGTATGGGGCACAGGTCACGCTGCATTGACACTAGGGCGGCTCTGGGGGGCCCCATACAACATTTTGCTATGGGGCCCTGTGATTTCTAGTTACGCCCCTGACTCAAGCAATAGTGTTCCTGCTGAGATAAAAGCTCCAACCTGTTCTGAGAAAATACAGAGGGTTCCACTGTGTACCTCCTTCTGAAAATGCTAAATGCATAGCTTTAGATTTTTTTATTTACTTGCATGCAAAACATGCAAATCAAGAGCATCAGAAAGTAATTTTTTTTTTTTTATTTGAAAGTAAGTTTCAAATAACCACTTGACCTCAGGAAGATTTACCCCCCTTCATGGCCAGGCCATTTTTTTGCAATATGACACTGCGTTACTTTATCCACTTCCCACCTGGCCACTGCACATATACGGCTGGGAGGGTGCTTCCTCCTGAGTGGATGTTCAGGAACGTCCCTCAGAAGGAGGGGGTTTGTGCGCGTGCCCGTGCAGTGTCGCAATCCCGAATCGCTCGTGTCACCCGGACACTGTGCATCTCCGATCGGCAGGAGGGCTCTGTGATTGGCCCTCCTGATTACATGACTGCTGTGTCCAATCACAGCCGTCATGTGATGTAAATAGAGAGTCGGTTGCTAGGCGATCGGCTCTCCTCTCCTCACGCAGAAGTTGTTGATGAGGAGAGGAGAGCGGATCTCTGCAGTCGGCCGGTGATCAGGGAGTATGAGCTGTTTTTACAGCTTTTTACACACTGATCACCAGCCTAGTGTCTCCACACAATGTAAACACAAAAAGTCCCCAAAACACTGTCTCCACACACATGTCCCCATACATTAAAAACATCTGTCCCCCACATGTGTAACAGTAAAATCACATGTCCCAATAATCATCTGCACACATGTCTGTGATCACCTGCGCACATCTGTACATGATCATCTGCATACATCTGTCCTTGATCACGCAAACCATTTATTTTACACAGGATATTTTTTTACCAAAGACATGTAGCAGAATACTTTGATTCTTAAATATAGGACAAAATTAGATTTTAGCAAGAAGAAAATGTATATTGTTTTCCAAATGTTCGGGGTTTTTTTCCACTTTTATCGCAAAAAATAAAAATACAGTCATGAATAAATACCACCAAAAGAAAGCTCTATTTGTGTGAACAAAATTATAAAAATGTAATTTAGGTACAGCGCAGCATGACCGTGCAATTGTCATTGAAAGTGCTAGAGCGCTGAAAGCTGAAAATTGGTCTGGGAAGGAAGGGGACGAAAGTGCCCAGTATTGAAGTAGTTAACTGACAATTGCATGGTCATGCAATGCTGTACTCAAATAAAATTTCCCACAAATAGTTTTATTTTAATGGTGTTTGATCACCACTGCGTTTATTTTGTGCGCTATAAACAATGTCTGACAATTTTGGAAAAAAAATATATATATATTTTTTACTTTCTGCTTTCTATCCAATACAAATAACGTAATCAGGTTTAGGCCAATATGTATTGTGCGGCATATTTTTGGTAAAAAAAATCTCGTAATCCTATATTGAGTAGGTTGTGCAAACGTTATAACGTCTACAAACTATGGGATATATACTAGAATCTTTATTTTATTTTTTACTAGTAATGACAGCGATCAGTGACTTTTAGCGGGACTGCGATATTGCAGCGGACATTCTAACACTAACACTCTTGGAACCAGTGACACTAATACAGTATTCAGTACTAAAAATATGCACTCACTGTTTTAATGACACTGGCTGGGAAAGGGGGTTAAACATATAGGGGTATCAAAGGGTTAAATGTGTGGCTAGATAGTGTTTTTGTGTACTGTTTGGTGTTTTTACTAAGGGACGCCATGGATTTTATTCCCTGCTTTGCAGGTAAGGAAAATCCATCACTTTTCCCCCTGTCAGAGTAGAGCTCTGTCCTGTGTCTCTTTCACACAATTGTCGAGTGCCGCCAGATATCCATTGGCCGGCACCCACTGATTGGCTTCTGCTGTGACAAATTACAGCAGAAACTGTGCGTGTGCGCTTCCTACCCAAATGTGCAAAATCGCGTATATACAGTGCCTTGAAAAAGTACTCGTACCCCTTGAAATCTTCCAAATTTTTGTCATGTAAAGGCGGCCATACATGGTTCGAATTTCGAAATAATTTTCTTTAGAAAATTGCATCAAAGAATTGCAGCAACAGCCGATTTTCGTGCGGCAAACTAATTTGAGAAATCCGACATGTTGAGAAATTTTTGGAAAAACAAACGATTTTCTGATCAATGATGGGAGAATCGTGCGAGAAATGTATATTCCAGGAGAGAAACGAATATTCCCAGCAACATGAAGGTTTGGTCGGCCGAATTTCGAAAATCAATGGTGGCATCATCGGATCACAAAAAAACGAACTTTCTGATTTTGAAAAGAAAATTTGTTCGAAATTCGACCGTGTATGGCCTGCTTTACAACCAAAAACATAAATGTATTTTATTGTGATTTTATGTGATAGACCAACACAAAGTGAAACATTAATGTGAGGTAGAAGGAAAATGATAAATGGTTTTCAATTTTTTTACACATAAAGATCTGAAAAGTGTGGTGTGCATTTTTTTAAGCCACCTTTTGCTCTTAAGTTGGGTTCACACTGGTATGACAAACGCTCCGGCATTGGGAGCTCATGTCGCATGACATGTGAAAATCAATATTTCCCTATGGAAGCCGTCTTAACTGGTCTGACACAAGTCGGTCTGACTTTGAAAATGCTCCCTGCGCTACTTTGGTCCAACTTTGATCCTACTTCAGCCCATTGAATATCACTGAAGTTGGATCACCGTCTTAACTGATGATCTTGAAGGGGAACTCCACGCTAAATTAGAAAAAAAAAATGGCATGGGTTCCCTCTCAAAGACCATACCAGGCCCTTCAGTCTGGTATGGATTTCCAGGCGAACCCCCACTCAGAAAAAGCTGCGTGAGTGTCCCCCCAAAAACTATACCTGATCCTTATCTGAGCACACAGCCCGGCAGGTCAGGAAAGGGGGTAGGAACGAGCGAGCGCATTCCCCCCTCCTGAACTGTACCAGGCTGCATGCTTTGGGGCAGGGGGGGGCCTGCACCCTAAAGCACCTTGTTCCCATGTTGAGGAGGACAAGGGCCTCTTCCCGACAACCCTGGCTGTTGGCTGATGGGGTATGCGGGCGGGGGGCTTATCGGAATCTGGAAGCCCCCTTTAACAAAAGGAGCCCCCAGATCCTGGCCCCCCACCCTATGTGAATGAGTATAGGGGACATTCACCTAAAAGATAAAATATAAGTGTCAAAAATAAAATGCAGTACACAGGTTTTTAAAGTAATTTTATTAAGGCAGCTACAGCGTCTCTTCCCCGCCCCATGTCAATATAAGTAGTAGCACACCGCGCACCTGGCATGAGAGCGGGAGAGAGCATTAAGTTAACATCGACAGAAGAACAGAGGGAGAAGACAGCTGAGAAGACCCGGCAAAAGAGCGAGAAGACTGCAGATAAGACCCTGCAGAAGACAGCGGACAGAGGGAGAAGAACCGGAGAGAGAGTGGGGAAGGACTGGCAGAAGACATCCGCGGGTGATGCAGAAGAGCCGGAGAGAGGAGAAGAAGTCGCAAGAGACGCCGGAGCTGCCTTAAAAAAATTCTTTAAAAACCTGTGTACTGTGTTTTTATTTTTGACACTTTTTTTTAGGTTAATTGGTAAAGGGGTACCCCATACTCATTCACATAGGGTGGGGGGGGCAGGGATCTAGAGGCCCCCTTATAAAAGGGGGCTTCCCAATTCCGATAAGCCCCCCGCCTGCAGACTCCGACCACCAACGGCCAGGTTTGTCGAGAAGAGGCCCTTGTCCTCATCAACATGGGGACAAGGTGTGTTGGGGGTGCAGGGTCCCCCTGCCCCCCAAAATGCCCACCCCCCATGTTGAGGGCATGCGGCCTGGTACAGTTTAGGAGGGGGGTCACGCTCTCTCATCCCCACCCTCTTTTCTGACCTGCCGGGCTGTGTGCTCGGATAAGGGTCTGGTGTGGTTTTTGAGGGGACCTCCACGCAGGGGTTCCCTCTAAAATCTATACCAGACCCAAGGGCCTGGTATGCTCTTTAAAGGAGAAACCCATACCGTTTTTTTTTTTTAAACATTTTGCGTGGAGTTCCCCCTAAAGATTCATACCAGACACAGTGCCTGGTATTGTCGGGGATCAAAGTCGGATCCCTGTTCATTGAAGTCGGACACATGTCGGACTTCAGGTCGAAGGGCAAAGTCGGATTTAAAGTGGTACAACTGTCGTGTCGTAGCAGTGTGAACCCAGCATGATACCCCTAACTTCTAGGTACCTTCTAACTTCTAGGTTGACCTAGATGGCTCGTACACATGATCGTATTTTTCGCAAAGCGTAGGACTTTTGTCCGAAGGGCGTTGGCCAGGAATTTGTCTTGCATACAAACTGCACACAATTGTCGGCCAACAAACCTGAAACTGTGGGTTTTCAGCTCTTTAGCCCCACCCTTTGGGCACCTTCTGCTAATGTTGTGTTTGGTAAGCATTGCTTCCGAGCATGCTTGTTTGTACTTTTGTCTGGACTTGTGTACGAACGATCGGAAAATCCGACAACAGACCGTTTTTAAAGCCTGCCATCCAACATTTGTCTGCGGAAAATCCGACAACAATTGTTCGATGGAGCATTCAAATGGTAGGATTTTCCGCCAACAGCCTGTCATCACACAATTCCCGTCGGAAAATCAGATTGTGTGTACAAGGCTTTAGTAACTAAAATCTAGTGGAACCAATTCAGAAGTCACCTAATTAGTAAATCGAGTCCACCTGTGTGTAATTTAATCTCAGTATAAATACAACTGTTCTGTGAAGCGCTCAGAGGTTTGTTAGAGAGCTTTAGTGAACAAAAAGCATCATGAAGGCCAAGGAACACATAAGACAGGTCAGGGATAAAGTTGTGGAGAAGTTTAAAACCGAGTTGGGTTATAAAAAAATACACAAGCTTTCAAAATCTTAAGGAGCACTGTTCAATCCATCATTCAAAAATGGAAAGAGTGTGTCACAACTGCAAACCTACCAAGATATTGCCGTCCACCTAAACTGACAATCCAGGTAAGGAGAGAATCATAGAAGCTGCCAAGAGACCCATGGTAACTCTGGAGGAACTGCAGAGATTCACAGCTCAGGTGGGAGAATTTGTCCACAGAACAACCATTAGTCGTACGCTCCACAAATCTGGCCTTTGTGGAAGAGTGGCAAGAAAGCCATAAGAAGTCCCGTTTGCAGTTTGTGCAAAAACATGTGGGGGACACAGCAAACACGTGGAAGAAGGTGCTCTGGTCAGATGAGACCAAAATTTTACTTTTTGGCCTGCAAGCAAAATGCTATGTGTGGCAGAAACCGAACACTGCACATCACCCTGAACACACCATCCTCACCGTTAAACATGGTGTTGGCAGCATCATGTTGTGGGGATTCTTTTTTTCAGCAGGGACAGGGAAAGCTGGTCAGAGTTGGGGGGAAGATAGATGGAGCCAAATACAGGGCAATCTTAGAAGAAAACCTTTCTGCAAAAGACTTCAGACTGGGGTGGAGGTTTGCCTTCCAGCAGGACAATGACTCTAAACATACAGCCAGAGCTACAATGGAATGGTTTAGATCAAAGAATATGCATTAGAATGATAAAACACAAAAGAGAGCAGTGCCATCTGAGTGCCGCAATGTTAAAACATTTTTAATATAGTCTAGTATTGCCTTATGAAGGAGCATGCATGCTCTGAACGCACGCTCCTCCCCACTTTCTCTCTGTAAGTGACATGTCCAGCCGCCCCTGAGCCAATTCTGAGAACCAGGAAGAGTTGGGAGCCACCAGCTCAGCCTGGAACATCAGCTGTCTTTCCACCTGCGAGCCTACCGCCTTCCCCCAGGAGTGGATGAACCTCTTATACATGCGCTGTGATCTCTATGATCCTGTGAGTTCCAAATGATCTGTCCTATATTAAAGATGTTTTAACATTACTGCTCTCTTTTGTGTTTTACTGTCTACAGAGCCCCTTCTAGCTTGTTATGAGCCGATCGCCATCCACAGTCTGCCTATCTGTGACCACCAACATACCTTGTGCTGCATTTGAACTTTCATACATGACTCCTTGCTATAGAGAGCAGTTTAATTGCCCAATCTCTCTATCGAGCTGACGGAGCTCACTTGAGCATTCAGTCAGGTCCATAAATATTGGGACATCGACAAAATTCTAATCTTTTTGGCTCTATACACCACAACAATGGTTTTGAAATGGACAAGATGTGGTTTAACTGCAGACTTTCAGCTTTATTTGAGGGTATTTACATCCAAATCAGGTGAATGGTGTAGGAATTACAACAGTTTATATATGTGCCTCCCACTGTTTAAGGGACCCAAAGTAATGGGACAATTGGCTGCTCCATGGCTAGGTGTGTGTTATTCCCTCATTATCCCATTTACAAGGCGCAAATAAAAGGTCCAGAGTTAATTTCAAGTGTGCTATTTGCATTTGGAATCTGTTGCTGTCAACTCTCAATATGAGATCTAAAGAGCTGTCACTATCAGTGAATCAAGCCATCATTAGGCTGAAAAAACAAAACAAACTCAGCAATGCGATGAGCTCAACATCACCAGAAGACCACGGAAAACAACTGTGGTGGATGACCAAAGAATTCTTTCCCTGGTGAAGAAAACATCCTTCACAACAGTTGGCCAGATCAAGAACACTCTCCAGGAGGTAGGTGTATGTGTGTCAAAGTCAACAATCAAGAGAAGACTTCACCAGAGTGAACACAGTTTTCACCACAAGATGTAAACCCATGGTCATCAACCCGGTCTTCAGGGCCCACTAACAGGCCAGGTTTGCAGGATAACTGAAATGCATCACAGGTGATATTATTTGCTGCTCAGTGATTTCAGTATTCTAGTCTGCATCTCCCCAAGGTAATACATAAAACCTGGCCCGTTAGTGGACCCTGAGGGACAGGGTTGATGACCACGGATATAAACCATTGGTGAGACTCGAACAGGAAGGCCAGATTAGAGTTTGCCAAACAAAAATCAAATCTAAAAAAGCCTTCACAGTTCTGGAACAACATCCTATGGACAGATGAGACCAAGGTCCACTTGTACCAGAGTGCTGGGAAGAGAAGAGTATGGAGAAGGAAAGGAGCTGCTCATGATCCAAAGCATACCACCTAATCAGTGAAGCATGGTGGTGTAGTGTCATGGTGTGGGCATGTATGACTGCCAATGGAACTGGTTCTCTTGTATTTATTGATGATGTGACTGCTGACAAAAGCAGCAAGATGAATTCTGAAGTGTTTCGGGCAATATTATCTGCTCGTATTCAGCCAAAATGCTTCAGAACTCTTTGGACGGCACTTCACAGTGCAGATGGACAATGACCCGAAGCATACTGCGAAAGCAACCATAATTTTTTAAGGGAAAGAAGCGGTATGTTATGCAATGGCCAAGTCAATAACCTGACCTGAATCCGATTGAGCATACATTTCACTTGCTGAAGACAAAACTGAAGGGAAAATGCCCCAAGAACAAGTAGGAACTGAAGACAGTTTCAGTAAAGGCATGGCAGAGCATCACCAGGGGTGAAACCCAGCGTCTGGTGATGTCTATGCGTTCCAGACTTCAGGCTGTAATTGACTGCAAAGGATTTGTAACCAAGTATTAAAAAGTAAAAGTTTGATTTATGATTGTTAATCTGTCCCATTACTTTTGGTCCCTTAAAAAGTGGGAGGCACATATACAAACTGTGTAATTTCTACACTGTTCACCTGATTTGGACGTAAATACCCTCAAATTAAAGCTGAAAGTCTGCAGTTAAAGCACATCCTGTTTGTTTCATTTCAAATCCATTGTGGTGGTGCATATAGCCAAAAAGATTCAAATTGTGTCGATATCCCAATATTTATGGACCTGACTGTATGTATATAATCATGCGTTGGAATGGCCCAGTAAAAGTCCAGACCTAAATCCAATTGAGAATCTGTGGCAGGTCTTGAAAATTGCAGTTCAGACTCTCCATCCAATCTGACAGAGCTTGAGATAATTTGCAAAGAAGAATGGGCAAAAATTTTACTCTCTAGATGTGCAAAGCTGGTAGAGACATACCTAAAAAGACTTGCAGCTGTAAATGCGACAAAAGGTAGTTCTCCAAAGTATTGACTCGAGGGGCTGAATACAAAAGCAGACTTTTCAGATATTTATTTGTAAAAAAAATAAAAACCATTTATCATTTACAGTACCTTCCACTTCACAATTATGTGCCACTTTGTGTTGGTCTACTCTATAACATAAAATACGTTTACGTTTTTGGTTGTAAATTGACAACTTGTAAAATTTCAAGGGGCATGAATACTTTTTCAAGTCACTGTATAAACTGTATATCTGTCAGTTGTGTAATCTTGACCCCCAAAGGCATATGTACTGCCGGCTGGGAATTAGACCTAGAGTCGTTTATCTCTCCAGAAGACTGTCAAGAAATCTGGTCTAACTCATCAAACATCTTTAACATCCTAGCCACGGAAGCCAATTCTAAGTTGCTAATGCGATGATATTTGGTATTCGTCTATCACGTGCAATACCTGGGTATCTCTCCTGGTGCTTTAGGGGGTGCAGTGTTGATGGTACTTTTAGACATTTGGTGCCATTGCCCAAAGAGCTGTCGTTTTTGGTCTTTCATTTACCAGATATTCTATACCAGGGGTAGGCAACCTTGAAGAGGTGGAGATCTACCTGAACAACACAGGAGCATTCAAAGATCACAGGGCACAGTGTTGCCCAGTGTCACCTCCTCGCACCTGATTTAAAGCTCTAATTGCCATACTGCCGTGCCGCAATCGCATGCATTGCGCGGTAATCGTGAGCATATTGCCTCCTCACCACCTGTTAAACACACTCTGATCACTTTTCAGAGGAGCAGCAGTGCCTGCTGCACTTGTGAATAAGCCCTTATTTGTATTATGCAGCGGCATCCTTAGGGCTCATTCACGCGTAAAGTTGGGGGATGGTAAAAACCCTGTGGTTGAGTTTTCTGCCCCCAATCTCTACCTTCTTTAGCTGTTGAGCCAGTATCCAAAGGTGTAGACATGCCACAGCAGAAATTAAACCCCCCTGTGACTTTTGGTGGAGGCTACCGCCTGCCAATTTGCGACCCATTCAAGTAAATGGGGCCACTCTGCAAGCTCCCGGCAACTGAATGCTTCTGCGAGGTCCAAGGGGTTAAAGCAGGTAGTGAGGATGGGATACCATGCCTCCTCAGTGTCTGCTTTAACACCTTGATTGCTATACTGCCCAAGGTTGCAGGGCACTTGCAGAGCGGCCTCATTCAATTGAATGGCTCCTGCTGGGCAGGTGCATGTGATATGGGCACAAATAGCATCTTTATGTTGTTGTGCCCATATAGATGCTGTTGTATAGGGATGAGCTTCAAGTTCGAGTCGAACTCATGTTCGACTCGAACATTGCCTGTTCGGCGAACAACAAACAATTTGAGGTGTTCGTGGCAAATTCGAAAAGCCGCGGAACACCCTTTTGGGAGAAATCAAAAGTACTAATTTCTAAAGGCTAATATTAAGGTTATTGTAACAGCATTTTTTTCGGGAGCAGTGAATTTAATAATGCTTAAAGTGAAACAATAAAAGTGAAATATTCCTTTAAATTTCGTACCTGGGGGTACTTGGAACTGTCCCTGCACAAAGTGTCATTTCTGAAAGAAATAAAGTAATTTAAAACCAGACTTGCGGCTATAATGAATTGTCGGCTCCCGGCAATTCAGAGAGGATTCATTCATAAAAAAAATAGCGTGGGGATCCCCCCAAATTCACTACTCGCGTATTCGTTGGCTTCTGCGCGCGAGCTCGTCGGGACGGGGCTCTTTAAAAAAAAATTTGTTTGTTTTCTTATTTATTTTTATTTATTTTATTACTTTTTACACTGAAAATAAAAAATAAAAATTTGATCACTTTTATTCCTATTACAAGGAATGTAAACATCCCTTGTAATAAAAAAAAAGCATGACAGGTCCTCTTAAATATGAGATCTGGGGTCAAAAAGACCTCAGATCTCATAATTAGACTAAAATGCAAGAAAAAAAAATTGAAACTGTCATTTTTTCAAATGACAAAAAAAAAAATGTTTCTTTAAGAGGCTGGGCGAGACTGACGTTTTGACGTCACTTCCGCCCAGCAGAGCTATGGGGACGGGTGAAGGAGATTTTTCCTTCACTCGCAACCCCAGTGAACAGCCGAACGGTCCCGATCTCCTCCGCCGCTACCGACGGCTCCGGTAAGCGGCGGAGGGCGCGGGAGGGGGGGCCCCTCTCCCGCCACCGATAACGGCGATCTCTCGGCGAATCCGCCGCGAAGACCGCCGTTATCGTGTACAGGACCGCTCACACTAAAGATGGATACCTCGGTTGTGGCAGCAGCTGCTGCAGTTACTGAGATATCCATCTTTAAAAAAAGGACGTACATCGTCGTGCGCAGGTCTGGAAGTGGTTAAGGGGAACCCCGCCGTCAATTTAAAAAAAAAAATGACGTGGGGTTCCCCCCAAATATCCATTCCAGACCCTTCAGGTCTGGTGTGAATTTTAAGGGGAACTCCACCCCAATTTTTTTTTAAAAATGACGTGGAGTTCCCCCAAAAATCCACACCAGACCCCTTATCCGAGCACGTTAACCTGGCCGGCCGCAGAAAAGAGGGGGGGGGACAGAGTGCGGCCCCCCACCTCTCCTGAACCGTACCAGGCCACATGCCCTCAACATGGGGAGGATATCCCCATGTTGATGGGGACAAGGGCCTCATCCCCATAACCCTTGCCCGGTGGTTATGGGGGTCTGCGGGCGGGGGGCTCATCAGAATCTGGAAGACCCCTTTAACAAAGGGGACCCCCAGATCCTGCCCCCCCCCATGTGAATTGGTAATGGGGTACATTGTACCCCTACCATTTCACGAAGGAAGTGTAAATAGTTGTAAAAAACACACACACACAGTAGAAAAAAAGTCCTTTATTAATAAAAAAAAAGTAGAAAATAAATCCAGCGGTGGTAATCCACTCGGTCCCAGCTCCCTGCTCCAACATTGTCTGTATCCAGCGACGGGTGATCTCCTCTCCGGTCCAGCGATGAGAAGATCATCCGGTATCCAGAGCGCAGCATCGCCAGCCTCCTCTCTATGCCGGACACAGCCCGGCGAATGACGCAGCTGAAGATGTGACATTTTTTTTATTCAAAAGCAATAGAAGAAGGAAAATCACCGCTCAAGGTGGGTCTGCTATAGGGTCATACACAGGTGTAGAATTCCAAGGGTGCTGGCAGTGCACTAGGCAAGCATGGGCGTAAAATGAAGGATGGATGGCCGCACTCCAAACCAAACAGGTTGTCTTTATTTAAACGAACAGCAAAACATACCAGATCACAGCAACAGAAACAGGAGGATAACCGACGTTTCGCACTGACTTAGTGCTTATTCATGGCTAACATGCATTAAGACTGTTTAGTATATATAGAAATCAAAAGCTGACATGTGACCTGATTGAATGATTGGCTGGAGGTGGCCCGCAATCACTGGACACACCAGAAGCCAATATCAGTTCACAGACTGCTGGTGCATACCAAAAGGGAAAAAAGGAAAACATTTTTTTAAAAAGAAAAACAAAATATAAATAAACCAAAATCCAAGGTGCCAAAGTACAAACATAATCCACATAAATATATATCTGGACTAGGTATGTTTAAGTGAATAAACAAACATAGTGCAATTAAATACCATCAAACACTTATACAAAACAATATATATCAATATAGGTATAACAAAGGATTAGATTCATTGTGAGTGTGAAATAAGAGTAAATATAAATGTATGGATGGTGAGGTGCCGTCTCTAAAGTTGCCACATTGGCGACAAGCGCCAGGAGGTGTGTGTATATATCGGGAGTCAGTCTGCATGAGTGTATGAGCTCAAGAATCAGTGGCTGCAATGGTAAATCCATATAGCAGACTCTCGTCCCGATAATAGGTCAAAATTAAAGGAGGTGTATTGTAGATCATCCTATTATCTATCAAAAACCAGAGAGAAGAAAACCGAATAATATGTGAAAATGTGGAAATGCGGAGTACTACACTCTGTAAGACGTAGTAAAGATGCAGTGCACATTTATTATTTATATAAGTAAAAAAGATCTTTTAAAAGGTGAAATGCTCAATGAAGAAGTGTAAAGCGGTCGAAGACCGTGATGTGAAGTTCTGAAGAAACACAAGTGGAGGACATGTGAAAGGAAACAATTGTGACATATGCCAAAGTGTAAAAATGGATATCCGGGAACTAAATAGTTCCCTAAAAATATATATATATATGTGACCTACAGATGTCTCATAGTACAAAACCCTATGGGGATGAGATTCCATATTGCAAAAAAAAAAAATTTTTTAATGCATGGAGACATTGAATACTGAGGTTGTCTGTGTCTGCATATTAGTTAATGCACAAGTCCTGTCATATGTAATTGATAAAAAAAAGGGGGGAGGGGGGAAGGGGAGGGGGGGGGGAGAAGGAGACAAATGTCATGGAAACATAAACCCGGGCTAGACACTGAAAAAATCATAATCTGCCGCAATAGGCATCATGACTTGAGGACATTGCCCATATGGGTATGCAAATGTTGAAAATGCATTATTACCGTGGACTAAATCTGGAAGCAATGTCGCATAGCATGAATACAGGCTTAAGATACAAAATATATATGAATATATAGTTATAGAACCAGATGCTCTGGCTATAATGTAAAGAGTGGCTAGAGATACATGGGTGATAACCAATATATCTCGCCGACCTAATATTCATGTAGGTAAAGGAAAAAAGAAAAGAGAAAAATATATATGCCTGTAGAATGAAAAGTATAGCCGGGTTTGTGAACCTGGGTAAACCATGACATGAGCTCCCGCGAGATATGTCTTGGGTAAAATTGATTGAATATGTGCATGCGTATGTGTGCAGATGTATCAAGTAATAAAATTTAGCTGCACATGCATATATACAAAAAGATCTATATAAAAAAAAAAAAAAACAGAAAAATGCATGGAACAGGGTCCGCAGAGCGCGCGTAGTCGTTTAAGACTATTATCGCATTGGCAATGGATGTGTGTTAATTGGTTAAGGGGTGTATATATATATGAGACGGACATCTCTAATGCTGTATATAACACATCAATTGCTACCGTTTCCGTTGACAACTAGTTAGTCTTATCAATTCTTAAATTGCAAGTGTATGCACAAAGATAAAAAAGAGATAATAGCCAACCAAACGTGAACATATGAAAGCGCGCTGGATGTGGACACTGTAAAGCAGGGCCCCTTAAAAAATAATAATACTCTGTAAAAATGGCCAATTTATGTAATAACATAAGGCACTATATATTAATGTCAGGGGCGTATTGAAAACGAACGTGATAAAAACAGAGAAATTGGTTAAAATAAAAAGGAGTAAACAGACGAAATTGGGGATGTTTAGAAAAATACTTGGTATGAGTGCACTATGTGGCTTGTGAGTGTGTATGGTCAGAGAAAAGCATCGAATAGCTCGAAGATGGTTTTTGGAGCACTTAATGTAGGCATTGTGGACGAAAATTATTCATAATGCATAGTCACTGTCAAAACGATATGGGGTGTAATGAGTATAGTACCCTAATCATAATAATAGGAAACGTCCCATTGAAAATTTAACCCCTCAGGCATTCTAGTGCCTAAAAGAAAAATCCAAAAAACTTCTCGTCGGCAAAGCAAGCGGAATTTATCTCCCCCCCTCACTGGGCGGGTGATTTTCTCCATGCGCAGGCTAGAGACATCTTTATGATGAACCAGGTTCCAGTGTTTTGCTACATTTGTATTATTATCTTGGCTGATATCATAAAGATGGTCTCTAAGCCTGTCTTTCAACCGTCTGATCGTGCGGCCCACATATTGAACATGACATAATTCACAGCTAATGACATAAACTACATGTGCAGTGTTGCAGTTAATGAACTGCTTAATATCATGGTTCCTGTTCATTGAGTGGGAATGCACTGATGGTCCGGTTGTAATGTGTTTGCAATACCTACAACCCCCCACTCCACATCTAAAAGTGCCTTTAAATGTAAGCCAATTGTCTCCACTCGGCCTGCTGAGAAACAAACTTGGGGACAAAATGCTGCCTAGGGACGGGGCCCTCCTACTGACCGTCTTAACCCCTTGTGTCAGAATCGACTGATAAGTGGTGTCATTAAACAAGACCGGAAGGTATTTGTTAATGATATTTTTAATGCCATTAAATTCTGGACTGTAAGGTGTGGAAAAGATGGGGATGGCATCATTGAAGGATGATGCTTTGTTGTGCCATTTGTTATCAAACAAAGATGATCTAGGAATGGAGTTGACTCTAGAAAGTGCCCTATTGATGGTCTTGGCAGGGTATCCTCTATCTTTAAATCTGGACACCATATCAGAAGATTCCCGAGTAAAATCATCCGTATTGCTACACAGGCGTTTCAGTCTAAGGAATTGCCCAAAAGGGATTCCTCTGATGGTGTGCTGGGGGTGGGAAGAGTCCGCACGTAGAAGAGTATTACCCGCCGTGTCTTTTCTAAACAAGCTGGTAGAGATGAAGCCATCGGTACCGGTGAGCCTGACATCCAGAAAATCAATTGTGGTGGGCTGCAAATTACCAGTAAAGCGCAAATTAAGGCTGTTGTCATTAAGATACAGTAACCACATGTCCAGGCTGACAGACTCACCGGAACAGATGAACAGCAAGTCGTCAATGTAACGACAGTAAAACACGGTGTCTCGCCGACGGGGACTATCGCATCCAAAGATGCGGGACCTCTCCCACCATCCCATATAGAGATTGGCCAGGGAGGGGGAGAACTTGGCTCCCATGGAGGCCCCGCATCTTTGGAGGTAATAGTCCCCATCGAACATAAAAAAGTTGTGCGTGAGTAAATATTCTAGTGACAGAATAATAAATTCCTCTAATGCCAATGAGAACTTACATGACTCCCTCAAAAAATAGCCTACAGCTTGGAGACCTAAGTGATGCGGAATGCAGGAGTACAAACTCGCCACATCGCAACTGATCCACTTGTAGTGTTCTTCCCACGGAAAACTATTGAATTTCTGGAGGAGTTGTTGAGTGTCACGTAGGAAGCCGGGAAGCTCAGCTACCAAGGGTTGCAGTTGACCGTCAACCCATTCGCCCAGTCTCTCATTTAGTGACCCAATTCCTGCCACAATAGGTCTCCCTATTAAAGGGTTTAACCCCTTGTGTGTCTTTGGTAAATGATGAAAGACTGGGGTAACGGGGTGACTGGGAATGAAAAGGTGTTTGTCGGATTCCGTGATTAAACCGGCCTGTACCCCTCTATCCAAGACAGTAGTTAAAGCTTTGGTAAAAGGCACCGTGGGGTTCGTTTTAAGAAGCTGATATGTTGTGGTGTCTGACATCTGACGGACTGCCTCCTCTCTGTACATAGATGAGTCTAAAACGACTACAGAGCCCCCCTTATCGGCATTGCGAATAACAATGTTAGCATCAGTTTTCAAAGAGTTCAGGGCTTGTGTTTCCTCTAAGGACAGGTTGTTGGGGAGCTGGTCTCTGCGACAGTCGCGGGCCAGGCGTGTGAGGTCCCTCTCTACCAATGATTGGAAAGAGTCAAGATCCTTGCCCCTAGACCCCAGGGGGTAAAAACTAGATCTCATCTTAAAGGAAATAGTACTAGGGCCATCTGCTGGATCAATGGGGCCAGGATGCGACTCAATGAACAAATCTGTGAGGTCTTTTAAAGCACAGACCTCTTTGAAGAGAAGAGGAGACGAAATTAACTCACCTGACCCTTGACTGTCAGCAGAGACAAGCTCGGAACCTGATGGTGAAGACTGAAAAAAATGTTTTTTGAGGGTAAGACCCCGTGAAAATTTATTGACATCCAAAATAGTCTGAAAAAGATCGAAATGTCTGGAGGGGCAAAAGTTCAATCCCTTAGATAAAAGTTCAGTTTCAGCGGTGTTCAGAACTCTTTGTGAAACGTTGATCACGTTGGATGTCATTTCTGAATGGCTCCCCGTAGAGCATATGGGGTATTTCTTGTCCCTGTGCCTCTTCCCTCCCCGTCTGGTTTTCTTGTGGCTATATTTTTCTTTCTCGCTTCTTTGTTGGAGACACGAGGGTGTCCCCCCGACCGTGTCCCCTCACTGTTGGATGGCTTGGTAGGTATATTCCCCCGATCGGGTGAAGACTCCGAGCCCGAAGTCGCCTGGGTGTCATATGCAGCCTCGCTGTCAAAGTCCGAGAGGCTGACCTTCTTTGCTCTGTTCTTGCGGCCACGTTTGTGTTGGTACGGTAGTTGTTTCCAGACATAAACATTGTGGCTCTCGTAATCGATACGATCTCTTGTTTGCTTGCCTTTTTTTGTGTCGATCACGTGCCGTTCAAGCTTGTCTAGCTTTTTGTTTAGTTTGCCATCCAAACTGGTAAACTCAGGATGAGTTTGTAAAGGGATAAGTTATTTTTGAATGGAGTTGATCTCAGTCTGTATTTTCTCCGTCTGTTCCAAGTTAGATCTCATTAGTATATCCATCAGACCAAGTGAGCAGATGCTCAGGGTATCCGTCCATTCCTTTTTTAACTCGTTGTTACACAACTCAGAAGTGGGGAATTTTTTATCCTCCTGTTTCTGTTGCTGTGATCTGGTATGTTTTGCTGTTCGTTTAAATAAAGACAACCTGTTTGGTTTGGAGTGCGGCCATCCATCCTTCATTTTACGCCCACATTTTTTTTATTGGTGAGGCGGGGCCACCCGTCACGTGACCCCGCCCCCTCTGACGCAAGGGGGAAGCCAGGCTTCCCCAGTGACGTAGCAGAGGGGGCGGGGCCACGTGACGAGTGGCCCCGCCTCACCAATAAAAGAAATGTTACAGCTTCACCCTCGTCATTCGCCGGGCTGTGTCCGGTGGGGAGAGGAGGGGGTGGAGTTCCCCTTAAAATCCACACCAGACCTGAAGAGTCTGGAATGGATATTTGGGGGGAACCCCACGTCATTTTTTTTTTTAATTGACGGCGGGGTT
Organism: Rana temporaria; assembly: GCF_905171775.1. Classification (NCBI taxonomy): domain Eukaryota; kingdom Metazoa; phylum Chordata; class Amphibia; order Anura; family Ranidae; genus Rana; species Rana temporaria. The sequence goes on along the minus strand of NC_053494.1, from coordinate 88,103,689 downwards.
CCCCTTAATATCCATACCAGACCTGAAGGGCCTGGTAATTGAATTTGGGGGACCCTCACGCTATTTTTTTTTTTTTATGAATGAATCCTCTCTGAATTGCCGGGAGCCGACAATTCATTATAGCCGCAAGTCCGGTTTTAAATTACTTTTTTTCTTTCAGAAATGACACTTTGTGCAGTGACAGTTCTATGTAAGGGAAACATGCGCTATTTCACATGCTAACTTTACACCCCCCCTAGGTACGAAATTTAAAGGAATATTTCACTCTTATTGTTTCCCTTTTAGCATTATTAAATTCACTGCTCCCGGAAAAAACGGCCGTTTTTAAAAAAAATTCTTGCATTGATACATGTCCCAGGTCACCAAACACTTTTTAGGACAATAACTTGCATATTAGCCTTTAAAATTAGCACTTTAGATTTCAAACGTTCGAGTCCCATAGACTTTAATGGGGTTCTAAAGTTCACACGAACATTTGGTGTGTTCGCAAGTTCTGGTGCGAACCGAACAGGGGGGTGTTCGGCTCATCCCTACTGTTGTACATCTATATGGGCACAATAGCAGCTATTTAGGCACAATAGCTTAAAGATGCTAATTGTATCCATATAATTCCTATTGTGTCTATATAACTAATTTGGTGGCTATTGCAATGCTACTGTCTTCTATGATGCCCAGTGACACTGACCTTGTAGCGCTGCTGTGGATCCCACAGCTGCCAGGACTCAGAAGCGGAGTGATGCCAACAGCTTGCCTGACATTCCTGCCGGAACTTTAGAAGGCCTTGGGTTATGCCACCAGTCTCTGCGGAACTGCTGCGGCTGGTGCTGGCTGTGGGCTATGTTGTTGGAAGTAGTTCCCCCTCCTTCCCCTGCATGCTTATCCAACCTATTCGCCAGGCGATCTATCAGTCACCTTGCAACGATCGACTAGTAGATTGCGTCCCATGGGTTCCCAGATCGGGATCTATACTATTGTAGATAAGAGGAGGATAGGTCAGCAATGGCAACCTGCAGATCTAATGAACGGGTTATTTTCATATCATCTTTTTTAATGTTATATTTAAAAACAAAACCCCTAACTAAAAAGTCTTCCCTTTCAGTGGGCGCTGTGCCTGTACTGCTCATTTATGTCTAAGGGACCGCAAAAATCAGTTTCACTTGCCTGAAATTGTAATATCCACTTTTGAGCAGAAAGATACTTTGCACCACATATATAAATATCTCAATATTCATAACTTTGTTGGATTGTTTGCTCTTTTTTAAGATTAATTTTCCTGAGAAAAATTTGAATGTATCTCAGTGTTGGGAAAGGGATTTCCTATATTTTACTAAGTCTCCACTGTCTATTACACTCACAGGTTTTAAAGATACAATTTTAGTGTTGCACACATTTACTGTATCAGTAACAGGTCGATCGATAGACCTTATCTGTTTAGCTACCCATTTGGTTCTCTGAATACAGTTAGTGAGGGATAATTATGTAGTATACCTAGTATACCTATCAACTAATTTATTTCACATAAATACTGCGAACACCAAGACTGTGGTTGTGCTCTTTACAATCTACTGTAAGATTTCTCTTTTTATTTAGTGTAGTTTACTTCTAAATGGTTACTTTAGCTTGCATCCTAACCAGTCTGTCATTGTATATAGATCAATTGTTTGCAGTATTAACTGCTTATCTATAATGCTTTTGTCTTAAAATATCCAATGATAATGTGTTCTATTTATATTAAAGTGACCTATTGTCTACTGGCCAATAAAATGGGAATTAATTCCACTTTTATTTTCCTATCTAGTATCCAGGATGCCCTGACTACAGCATTTTGTCATTTATGGGTGGTTTTCATGGACGAACTATGGGTAAGAGCAAGATTTCTTCTGTTGTCAACATTTCACAATATGTAATGATTCTACATTATCTAATGTAATACATATATTGACACTCCATCCCTGAATCCTATGGACTAGCTATTTGGTTGCCCTAGGGTTTCCCCCGGGTTCACCTTCATCCTGGGCTCGATAGACTCTACACTGGTTGGACTGCCGAGCTCCGTATGTTTCGCAAACCATTATCTGGTGCATGGCCCTCAGTGACTCCCGCCCCTCGCTTTTTTTTTTCCCCAGGTGGTAGATTAGGGCCCTTGGAATGACTGCTATATGCTATATTGTTTCCTCCACCTCATGTATGCTCTGAGCGCTGTGTATATGTACAGCCCATATCACTGTACTCCGTGTCAATTTTTGATTAATGTTAATATTCACTATCTTTTTGATAATTTTTAATAAAATTGATTAAATGTAAAATATATTGATACATAGCTAAAAAGAATGTATTTTATACTATTAAGCTTCTGTTTTCAATCCTGCTGTAAAAAACAAAGGGATACTTAAGTCTTGGAAACCTGTGTTCTGTAGATAAGCAGTAGATATTTGCTTCCAGAACACTGCTGTTTCTGATTTTTTTATTTATTTTTTTACCAGGAGACTTAAAGATTTTAGAAGCCATAGCAGCAAAAGTAACCAAAATTAGTAGGGTGATATCGGGCACACTCATCTGTTATGAGAAATTCTTTCATATTTTTATTTTACCAGAATATAATTAATTATTGAACCTTCCTTTCTGAAAATATGTATCTGATAATCGTTATGAATTCTGAATTAATTTAAATTGTATTCAATATTTTGTGCAGATCACTATGCTTTTCAATATTTTGTCCCCTTTTAGTTCTCTTAGCTTGCATACATCCGTTCGATCAGATGAATGAGTTATTTCTACACCTAATGAAAATTATCCTGAAGATGTTCACTTTACAAACAGAAACATTGCTTAAATTTACAACTGTTTTCATATAAATATTTTTTTTCCTGTTTTGCTCATGTGAGACCTTAAAGTTAAAGGGGTTGTAAATGTACAATTTTTTTTTCCTAAATAGCTTCCTTTACCTTAATACCTTAATTTAATCAGTGACTCGTCAATGCAGACAACTTGATGGGGAGTATACAAGGCTGCAAAACATTAGTTGAAGTGGTTTGAAGTGGTTTACAAGGAGCCGAATTTTAAAGAGCCAATTGAATTCGGGGTCTCCACGAGGACGACAAAGTTCATTGCTGTTGAAGTGCATGAACCGATAAATCTGCTTGTATCGTGCCCTGGCCGTGGAGGTAGAGAACACAGGCAAATGGCAAACTGAGTCAATGGACCAATATAACCTCAGCTCACTCAATTTAACTATGTCGAGGGATAGGCCCCGAAAGGTCTTAAATTCAGAAAACGTAATTGGTTTCCATTCTCTGACAAGTGAGGACTGGGGAATAGCAGCGATGAATTGACCAGCATACAAATTTGTTTGTTCAACAATAGATCTATAGAGATCTTCCGTGAAAAATGGTGAATAAAAATTCAAGTGCCGTAAAATCAACTGTTTCCACCTGAATTCTGTGTTGGCCAGTAAATAGGGGAATTACGGGTGCTGCAGAAGTGGTGGGCTCCCAATAAGGATTGGCGAATTCTGCAGGAAGGACACTATGGGCATGACGGTCGTTTCTTTGTCTTCTTGGTGGCAGTGGGGCACTACTTGTGCTTGCCACCTTGCCAGCTTGAACTGCACTTATGGGACTTGCCACGTCACCAAGTGTTACTGCAGTGCTGGATTTAGGACCAGGGTGTACTAGGCTGCTGGTGCTTGCCAGTTCACCAGAAAGATGAGCGGCACCAGTACTTCTCTGCTACATACGAGTGCCCTGCGGTTCTTGCACCTCAACAGCAGAAGAATGGGGTCGGGTACGCCTGACCTTGGCAGTGACCTCAACTTCGTCGTCAGTGCTATCTGTCATGTATCCACTGTCGTCTACAGGATCGTATTCTCAGCCTGAATCTAACAGAAGAGTGACCTCCTCTTCACTATCTGTTATGGTCAGAAACGTGTAGGCCTCTTCACTAGTGTACCTTCTAATTGCCATTTTGGGCTCTAAATTTACAGGTAAAAAAGCTCCTTGTCGAACGCTACCAAAAAAACTGTTAGCGATCGCAGGGATCAGGCCTGACTCTGCGAACTCTGCAGTTATGTGTTTAGTGTTTTGTAAGTGACAGTGATCCATACTGCACTTGGGTGGGCTGGGCGGAGGGGCAAAACGCAGGTGCTAGCAGGTATCTGAGCTGATCCTGCTAACACGTTTTTGGGAACTCTGGGGATGCTAGTATAGATCTGATCAGGTCAGATATTGATCTGTTCAGATACTATACCACTAAGGGATGCGTTCCACTCAGCTGATGCCACAAACCAACGGGACAGGAAGTTGCCATGGATGCGTGTGTGACCAGGTACCGCCTCAACGTACGTTTCGTAATCTACGTCCTCAGGAAGCACTTCCTGAGGACGTAGATTACGAAACATACGTCGAGGCGGTACCTGGTCACGCACGCATCCATCGCAACTTCCTGTCCCGTTGGTCTATGGCGTCAGCTGAGTGGAACGCACGCACACCACTACAGACAACCAGCCGGGACCTTGTTCCCTTTGTGGACATGCGATTAAGCCTCAGTGCCGGGTTCGGGGCACTTTTAAAGTAAGCAGCCATTTGGCTCCTTTGTTGTTACCCTTATTTATACATTAAATAGTTTTACACTATGTTGGCATTATTTTTGTTTTTACATATCCGACTGGGAAACATCTGACATTAAGGGATACAGGTGCAAGGATCCATGCAACCAAACAGGTTAACCTGTTAAAGCTTATTTGACTCCTTTTTTTATATCAATTAAGGGTCATCTCCATCTGGTAAGGAGCCATCCATTTATAGATCACTTTGGGTGTTCATATTTTTGTTGGTGAAGGTGGAACGGTACATTGTTCATCTGATTCTGATTTGCACAGGAACTTCTATGGACTTTTTCTTTGATGGATTGTTCTATGTTTATCAGTATTCCTAGTCATCTTTTCTAATATATTATACACTTTGTTTAGTGTTTCATATTTAGTGGAACATTCCATGTAGGGATTGTGTTTGAATTCCTATATTGGTCACTTATGTATATGTTTATTTTTCACTTAATAGCACTTTGTTATATGGTGTTTTTGAAATTTATACACTTTACTTAGTATATTTATTACATAGTCATTTTTATATTGAGGTACACTTAATGAGCACCCCCACCCCCACATATACTACTGTTTATAATCAATTTGATTATTTGTGGAGCAGCTGACATTTATTTATTTATAGTTTTTGTAATTTTTGCCCGAGATATTCTTTTCTTTCACTTATACGGTGATCACTGGTGAAAGGGTTAACTAGGGGGCAATCATGGGGTTAAAACCTTTCTTAGGTAATATATGGGGGTACCTGACACTATTAAAACCTGGCTGTGAACCTAAATAGCTAACTGGCTAACTAGCATCACCAGTGACATTTATACAGTGATCACTGGTGAAAGGGTTAACTAGGGGGCAATCGGGATGTTAAAACCCTTTATTTTAGTTAGTATATGGGGGTACCTGACTCTAGAAAAACCTGACGTGAACCTAAATAACTAACAGGTTACCTAGCATCACCCGCAACACTAATACGGCGATCAAAAAAAAGATTGCTTAGTGACACTGGCGACGGGGTGAAAGGGTTACCTTGGGGGCAATCAAGGGGGTTAAACCTTTATTAGGGGGGTTAGGGGGCCTAACACTAACTGCCCTGACACTTTTTACAGTCACAAATGACACTGCATGCAGTGATCAGTAAATAAATGACCACTGCAATCTGTGACTGGGGGTGCAGGGGTGATCTGGGGGGTGATTTGTGTGCCTATGTGTACCGGTGTCGGTGTAGTGTTGGTGCAACTTACTTGATGTCTTCTCTCCTCAGGCTCCGGACGATAAGACCGCTGCGAGGAGAGATGACATTGCTTCGTCTGTGTTTACAATGCACAGACAGAAGAAGCTTCCTCATTCGCCAGGAGCGATCGTGAGGGGGTGGCCATGAATCAATGGCCGTCCCCTCGTCACAGATCGCTCCTGGAGGGATTCCGAACGCTGCGGGCACCGGGGGGCTTGATTGAGCCCCCTACCCGCTGGTAGGCAGGGACGTATATATACGACCATTTGCCTGCCCGTGCCATTCTGTCTACGTATATCGTCGCGTGGCAGTCAACAAGTGGTTAAACTTAGCTGATCAGATCATTTTTGCAGTTTTTCCTTTGCTTTATTTTTCACTTATATATTTGCTTTGTAAAAGACCCCCCCAACCATATATTTTCTGAAAGCACATGACCAGTAGACTAGAAGGTGCTACTTATTTTTAAGGTGCCACGAAATTTGCGCAAATGTTTATCCAAACAATATTTCTTTATCGTACACCACGGGACACAGAGCCATTCATTACATAATGGGTTAAGGGACACCAGCAGTGATTGGACACTGGCACAACCAATTGAAGACAGTTCCCCTCCATATAACCCCTCCCACCTGTCTAAGGTGTGGATGCGTGTAGGATGTGCTAAGGAAAGCTCTGCCAAAGAGACCCTCTGGGGGTATAAAAAGCTATGCTTTTTGATCCATCCAAGATGCCAAGTAAATTACGCTGAAACTGGATGGGATCCGGGCCTCATGCACGAGGCGTCGCCTGTAATGTCTCTCTTCGGAGGACTGGGCTCTAGGGTCCAGCACTTTCGCTCCATACACTGGGGTGTGCTAAAGTGTACATCTATGGAGGGCTGTGTTTACCTGCATGGTGATACACAGGTATTGGGACTGTCTGCACAGGAATGCACGGAACTCCTGTGCATTCCCTTGCAGCTGCTGTGTTCCAGTTGACATCAATAAGACTGCCAGCATAGGGATACACCGAACACCTGTGCATCCCTGTGCAGCTAAACATGACCCTGTAGTAGTATTCCCTGCGCGGACAAGGCCTTGGGCTTTGTTTAGATTTGCAGTTGGGGGGGGGGGTGGGGGGAGTGCATGATTTAGCCACATTTCTGCCACCCACCAGTTACACCCCTTAAGCTGTAATAGGCAGCGGACGGGGGTGTTTACGCCCCATGGCAATGTCGCCTGCCGAACGCTACACATTCAAATTATTGGGGAAGCGCTACACACGCAATGCATGCAGTTGCACCACATTTGTTGTAAAAAATGGGGTTAAAGCAGGCGGTGGCCTAGGGCTTCAGAGGCAAGGGTGATTTAGACGCATGTCTAAATCTACCCTTGGGGCCCTTTCACACAGGCTGTCTGATCAAGTTCACCTGTCAGTTTTTCAGGCGGACTTGATCAGACCCTCCAGTCTCCCCTATGGAGTGGCGTCCGAACAGACGGATGGTGGTCCTATTTCTCTTTCGTTCATGGACGGACACAGCTCCAAATAATCTTAACAGTAGGCTTATGTTCCATCTATCAGGAGAGGACTAGGCAGACATGTTAAATGGTTAAAAAAACATGTAATACAGCAAAGCCCAACAGCACAGCCCAGGGGGCGGGCCCTCTGATCATAACCTCTCACTCTGTAGTCAGTAGCTCAGTTTTTTTCTGCCTAGCATAGAAGGACCTGGCTCCCTGGGGACTGGGAGCTACTGCAGTCCGTGTCACGGTGGGCCGTGGCTAACGGCTACCCCATACTATATGGCGGTGGGTCTGTCAGGAACGCGTCCAGCAGTCCTCGCATGGATGGGTAAGTAGGTTCTTCGTACTCTGGCAGGATGGAGCTTTCCTGGGGTGGTCGTTTAGGGGGTCTCTCGCCCCCTCTCTTTCCTTTCTGCCACCCTCCCCTCCTACCCATGCGTTGCTGGGCCTGCTGTTATCCGGGTCCCTGGGGGGGCTCCGGGTCCTGTACTGGGGACTGTGTGCTGTGGTGGGGTCCGCTGACTGTGTGGGGTAGTCTGCCATTAGGGGGGCCTCCGTTCGGAGGCTCTGCATTGCGGCCTTCTTTTACCTCAGATTTGCGCCGGCGCCATTTTCTTGGGGCCGCACTGTTTCTATTGTAATTTGCAGTCGGGGGCCATTTTCTTGTAGCTCGCTCTCTTTTTTCATGAGGCGAACGGCGGCCATTTTGTTGTGGCTTTTATTGGTTTTGGTCTCTAGTGTTCAGATGGCTCTTTCTACACGGCGCGAACGGCAGATCGCCTCAGAGACTGCTAGTGGCGGACCGCAGCGCTAACAGTCGGGGCAGTGAATCCTCTGGGGTTAACCCCTCGGTCTCTGGCAGCATGGAGGGTGGGGTGTTCGTTTTCAGATACCTTGACTTGATCCCTGTGTGGCTGTCAGGTGAGCGGTATGGCGTCAGAGGCTGGCACTGCTTCCCCAGAAATACCAGTGATAGCAACTGGTCCCCCAGCACCTGCAATACAGGTGGACGCTTTGTCAGCGGTCCTGGAATCATTGGTTGCCAGGGTAGAAGCGGTGTACGGGCGTAAGGGGGGTAAAAAGCGCCGCTCCCCCCACCATTGTCTGGGACCGCTCTGATTCAGACTCGGGCCTGCCTGTAGCGCAGGGTCCCTGTTCAGAGGTGTCAGAGGACGCGGACCGTGACCTTTCTGACAGTTAGGAGGACTCTGTGTCCCGGGCAGCACAGGAGAAGGCACTTATGGAGGTACTTATTACTGCGGTGCGGGAAACCCCCAAATTGAAGGATGTGCCTGGGGCATCTGCTGAAGTGCGGGTCCGTTTTGGACCCTGCAAGTCGACACTCACTACTAAGATTTTTCCTTATCTGTCATATTTAGACAAATTTATAGACAAAAAGTGGGAAAAGGCCACAGAGGACCTTTGCGGTCCCAAAATGCATGATGGTCCGTTACCCTTATGAGGAAAGCCTTTTGAAAAAATGGGCATCCCCCCGGTGTCTAGGTTGAACAAGTTCACCACAATTCTGGTGGAAGGGACCCCTGCATTTAAGGACACTACTGACAGGAGGTCCGAAGCGGTGGCCCGATCCATGTTCACCATGCTAGGGTCTGCATTACGACCAGTATTGGCCTTGGCCCTGGTGTCACAGACTCTTACCAAGTGGGCTAAATTGTTGCACCGCGAGCTGGAGAAGCAACAGGCTTCCCCGGTCTTTGTGGAGTTGGCTGATGAATTGGTGCATGGTCTTGCGTATGTCGTAGGTCAGGGCCCTCCTTCTCTGCTCAGAAGAAGTATTTTTGTCAGTCTGGGACCGCAGGTAAGAGCCAGCTGAGGGACAAAGGTGTCCCTGGATTCGTAAGCAGAACAAGCCTGCGAACAAATCTGTGACAGGCTGAAGGTTTGCCTCCTCCAAACTTTCGGGTTGGGGGTCGCCTTCGTGAGTTTGCAGCTTGATGGACCTCCCTACTTTCCGACCAGTGGGTTTGCAAAGTGGTTTTATCAGGGTACAAAGTAGTTACTTTCCTGCCCAACAAACTGATTTTTTCTCTCATACCTTCATCTTCTTCCGGCTCTTCGGACCGCCCTATTGGGGGCAGTGGAGGACCTGCTGAGACGCGGGATAATACTACCTGTGCCGCTGCCGGAAAGGTTTCAGGGGTTTTACTCCAATCTGTTTGTAGTCCCGAAAAACAATGGAGTCCATCCAATCTTGGATCTCCAGGCCCTCAACGCCTTTGTGAGGGTATGAAAATTCAGGATGGAATCAATTCGCTCAGTGGTCGCTGTACTTCATCCGGGGGACTTTCTGGCATCCTTGAACATCAAGGACGCATACTTGCATGTTCCCATATATTCCAAGCACTAGAAATGTCTGCGATTGGCAGTAGGGGACAGCCACTAGCAATTCGTGGCTCTCCCTTTCGGTCTGGCATCAGCACCAATTCTAGCCTTGCTGAGACAGCAAGAAATCGCTATCGTGGGTACTAAATCTACAAAAGTCAGTCTTGGTGCCGACTCAACGCTTGGAGTATCTGGGGTTAATTCTGGACTACTCATAGGTTAGAGTTTACCTCCCTTTGGAGAAGTTGCAAACTCTTCAGTCGGTGGTGAAGCTACTGGCATCTCGCAGGTGGTTGAAGCTGCGCTTCTGCATGCAAGTCCTGGGGTTTATGGTGGCCACCTCCGAGGCGGTACCACATGCTCAATTCCACACATGTCTTGCAGAAGGAAATCCTGTCCAAATGGGACAAGTCTCTGTTGTTAAATCCGGGTGAGTCAACTAGTCAGGGCTTCCCTGTTATGGTGGCTGAGGTCTCCGGCCCTTCAGTTCAGGAAGTCGTCGTTCCTTCCTTTTCACTGGACGGTGATCATGACGGACGCCAGCGTGTCTGGGGTGTTTGGTCAACACAGGGTCGATGAACGCAAGAGGAATCCCGTCTACCGATCAATGTGTTGGAACTTCGGGCGATCAGACTATGCCTCTCCACTTGGTCTCTGAGGCTTCAGGGACATCCAGTCAGGATCCAGTCGGACAAAGCCACGGCGGTGGCGTATGTCAACCAAGGAACAAGAAGCTTGGCTGCAGCATTGGTGGTCGCTAACATCCTTTGGTGGGCAGAACGGAGCATGCCGGCTGTATACCTTCCGGGCATAAAAAAACTGGCAAGCATGCTACCTAAGACTACCTAAGTCATCAGATGTTGGACCAAGGAGAATGGTCACTACACTCGGATATGTTTCAGCTACTTTGCAGACGATGGGGCACGCTAGACGTGGATCTCCTGGCTTCTCTACTTAATCGAAAAGTCAGTATCGGCTGATATATGCCTTCCCCCCCGCTGAAGCTTCTTCCTTGTCTGCTTTGCAGGGTGGAGATCGAGGGGATCCCGGTGATTCTAATTGCTCCAGATTGGCCTTGGCGCCCTTGTTACGCCTACCTTGTACGCCTGGTGGCGGATGTCCCTTGGCGACTGCCAATGCAGGAGGACCTTCTGTCGCAAAAGTCCTATTCTTCATCCTGCTTTACAGTCACTGACTTTAACGGCATGGCTGTTGAAAGTCAGGTACTGAGGGACCGGGGTCTGTCTGACTTGTTAATTTCCACCATGCTGAGGGAACAGAAATCTTCTAGGAAGATTTATCATTGCACATGGAAGGCCTACATCTCCATGTGTGAGGAGATGGAGTGGCGCCCATAGGCTTATTCGGTTTCCAGAATCCTGCTGTTTTTGCAGCGTGGGGTGGATCAAAGTCCATGCACTAAGCACTATAAAGGGGCAGATTTCAGCCTTGAATATATTGTGTGTCACCGGCGCAAAATTATTTTATTTAAATTTATATTAAAATTTTGTGTATACTATGGATCTGCTGCAGTCCTGTGTACACACCCAATATAGTGAAGTGTGTAGTGATAAATGTGAAAAATAGTGTTACTGCGCCAATCCTTCAATCTAATTATGGTGAACCCAATATAATTATTATTTGTGCTGTATACACAAAAAAGTGTGTGTGTGTGTATACATATATACACACTGTCATATACCCAATATCAGTATTGAGTAAATTAGATAAACGGTGTCCATAAAGAAAGTCCAATAATAAAAAGAAAATGAATCCAATGGTGCTCCGTGCTGTAATAAATGACTTCTACTCCACAAAATCGTGCCACCGTCACCAACTTCTGAAGTGGGCACTCACCAGAACTAAGTATAAAGTATGCCTGTAGTTTTTATCTCCTCTCCCCGCGGCCAATCCGCAATCCTCCTTCACCAATGCACTCCTCTCATATGGGTTCCTGGTTGCTACTTTTTCTTGTAAAAATATAAAATGTGAAATCTCACTCACAAATTATGGTGCCTCCAGACCCGCACCAGATCTTTCCAGCAGTGCAGAGCGAAAGGCACTCACTAGTGTGTGGATCCTTCTGGCCAGCGTGTGCTCCACGCCTTCGTAGCTGTGCGGGTCAATGGCAGGAGGTGACCTTTGACGTAAGCTGTCCAATATGTTACCCAGAAGCCTCTACGCATTTCGCAATCCACTGTGCGTCGTCGGAAAGCTCATTTCAGCCTTGGCTGTTTTCATTCAGCGTCCCTTGGCGGCTCATCCACTGGTGAGAACGTTTGTGTAAGGGGTTCGACATGTGGCCCCTCCAGTTCGGCCACCCCATAATCTGGTGCTCTCGGCACTTCAGAAACCTCCCTTTGAGAACATCAGAGAGATTCCCCTTTTGACACTCTCTCAGAAGGTGGCCTTTCTGGTGGCCATTACATCTGTCAGGAGGGTTTCTAAATTGGCCGCCTTGTCTTGCAAGTCTCCCTACTTGATCCTCCACAAGGATAAGGAGGTGCTACGCCCGCAGCCTTCTTTTCTTCCAAAGGTTGTTTCGTCCTTTCATCTTAATGAAGACATAGTGCTTTCGTCCCTGTGTCCTCGGCCGTCGCATCCAAAAGAGGTTGTTCTACATTCCTTGGATGTTGTCCGAGCTCTGTGAGTATATCTCTCTGCTACGGCTCCGTCCTGGAGGTCAGACTCACTGTTTGTTTGTATAGGTGACTGGTCCAAAGAAGGGTCTGGCGGTCTCATCGGCCACCATTTCTCTGTGGATCAGACGGATCGTGATTCGAGCCTATGCCCTACAGGGGCGGGCGCCTCCCTTTCCTGTCACGGCGCATTCAATCAAAAGTTCATTTATTTCACTAATGCAACTTAAAAGGTGAAACTAATATGTGAGATAGACTCATTACATGATAGTTCAAGCTGTGATTTGTCATAATTACTCCAAATCCACAATCTCAGAAAATTAGAATATTACATGCAATCAATAAAACAAGGATTGTACATAGAACAATATCGGACCTCTGAAAAGTATAAGCATGCATATGTACTCAGTACTTGGTTTGGGCCCCTTTTGCAGCAATTACTTCCTCAATGCGGCGTGGCATGGAAGCTATCAGCCTGTGGCACTGCTGAGGTGTTATGGAAGACCAGGTTGCTTCAATAGCGGCCTTCAGCTCTTCTGCATTGTTCAGTCTCATGTCTCTCATCTTTCTCTTGACAATGTCCCATAGATTCTCTATGGGGTTCAGGTCAGGCGAGTTTGCTGGCCAATCAAGCACAGTAATCCCATGGTCATTGAACCAGGTTTTGGTGCTTTTGGCAGTGTGGGCAGGTGCCAAGTCCTGCTGAAAAATGAAGTGAGCATCCCCATAGAACTCGTCTGTGGAAGGAAGCATGAAGTGCTCAAAAATCTTCTGGTAGACGGTTGCGTTGACCCTGGACTTTATGAAGCACAGTGGACCAACACCAGAAGATAACATGGCTCCCCAAATCAACACATACTGTGGAAACTTCACACTGGACTTCAAGCATCTTGCAGTGTGTGCCTCTACATTCCTCCTCCATCTGGCTCCTTGGTTTCCAAATGAGATGCAAAATTTGCTCTCATCAGAAAAGAGGACTTTGGACCACTGAGCAGACCAGGTCTTTTTTTCTTTAGCCCAGGTAAGACGCTTCTGATGTTTGTTGTTCAGGAGTATAAAAAATAAAAAATAATAAATCTGCGCTATCAAAATAACAAGCGGCTACATACAGTCCAGTGAAAAAGGAAAGCAATACAAACAGAAAAACAAAAAATGCAGCGCTGAAAAATAAAAAATAAACAATAATGTCTATATAAACACATATAAGTGTGAACAAAAGTATAAAGGACTATAAATGGATGCAAATAGTCCTTAAATTGAAAATGTCAATCAGTGTGTTGAGAACACTGTAAGCATTGATTACACTCTCAATAAAAATAAAAGTCCATAAAAATAAACATGAAAGTAAAAGTGAAATAGTCAATCGAATGACAGTGATACGACACCCACGGTGATTCAGAATAAACTGAAATGTTAGTGATAACGCCCGCCACCATTGGAGGCTTACCGGATGCGATGGACCCTAGTGAGCTTATGCCCAAAGGATCAATAAAGCTTATATATAGGTTGAATGGGAGGATAAACCGAACCACACCAAAAACGTACAGCCAGCAGACAACGATGAAGTATTCACTGGATGGCAGATGGAAAGGATAACACCAGCTGTGAAATATCTCATGGAAGTAGAGGAACTTGCCCAGAGTATGTGGAGGAAAATAAAAGGCACATAGCGTAACTCCGCAAAAAAAGGGGAACTTTAATACTGATTAAAAACACTTACAGTTATGTAGGCATAAAAGGACATCAATGTAAAATAGTGCATGGCAGCAGTAGAGTCCCGACGCGTTTCGCTACAAATAGCATTGTCTGATTCAGTTTATTCTGAATCATTATAGTCCTTTATACTTTTGTTCACACTTATATGTGTTTATATAGACATTATTGTTTATTTTTTATTTTTCAGCGCTGCATTTTTTGTTTTTCTGTTGTTCAGGAGTGGCTTGACAAGAGGAATACAACATTTAAAACCCATGTCCAGGATCCGTCTGTGTGTGGTGGCTCTTGATGCACTGTTTCCAGCCTTACTCCACTCCTTGTGAAAGTCCCCAACACTTTTGAATGGCCTTTTCCTGACAATCCTCTCCAGGCATCCCTGCTGCTTGTGCACTTTTTTCTTACACACTTTTCCCTTTCACATAACTTTCTATTAATGTGCTTTGATACAGCACTTTGGGAACATCCAAGTTCTTTTGCAATTACCTTTTGAGGCTTTCCCTCCTTATGGAGGGTGTCAATGATGGTTTTCTGCACAACTGTCAGGTCAGCAGTCTTTCCCATGATTGTGATTCCTACTGAACCAGACTGAGAGACCATTTAAAGGCTCAGGAACACTTTGCAGGTGTTATGGCTTAATTGGCTGATTAGAGTGGGACACTTTAGAATATTGCACCTTTTCACAATATTCAAATTTTCTGAGATTGTGGATTTGGGGTTCTCATGAGCTGTAAGCCATAATCCTCACAATTATGACAAATCACGGCTTGAACCATCTTGCTTTGCATGCAATGAGTCTCATATATTAGTTTCACCTTTTAAGTTGTATTAGTGAAATAAATTAACTTTTGCACAATATTCAAATTTTTCTAGTTTCACCTGTAGCTGTTCAGCCCCTCTATTTTAACTAGGTCTTTTTGTAAAGTTGTTTTATAATGTTTTGAAGGCATTGTCCTGTTTTAGTATTGTATCATGAGCAAATGCTGAAACATTTATTTATTCCAACCTCTATATGATTTAAACCAGTTAAATGGAATTGGTCCTGGGACAGAGCCCTGGGTTATCCCACCTACAACTCTAGACTATTTAGAAAATATGCCATTAAAAACCACCCTATGGACACGCTCTTCCAGTTTTCTGTTTATGTATATATAAACAATGTGTGCTATTTTAAATGTACTTTTAAATGTACTTCAAATGTGAATACAACTGCAGCTTACCAAAAAAGTTCTCTATCTAACACTTTATAAAATCAGATGCAGTACAATGTCCAAAACCAAAACAGTATAACAATAATAATAAAAATACTAATAAGAATAAACCCTCTACACAGTAAAATTAATTCAGTGAAAAATGATATATGTGAAAAGTCTCCATAAATCAGCCTTTTGTATTTAACTGCTTGAAAACATGCCAACCTTCAACGTGTGTGTCTACCACCTGGGTAGAGTTATCCACTCACCAGAATTATGTGACCTTACTATTATTTCAGGTCTCATATGTTGTTGGTGGTGTATCCACCTCGCAATGTATCCAGACAGCATGTAAAAAAAAAAAAAAAATATGCAGTGCTCCAAATAGAATTATACTAGTAAAAACACTTTAGTTAAAATCGCAAATAAAAATACCATTGTTGTATGCACTCACGTTTTATGTTGCAACAGTCTGCACTAATATGACAAACATAATTTGATTCAACCTGTGTGCCGCTGCGACTAATGCATCTCAGTTGTATCAAGTGTCTGTCTCTACCTGCCCGATACCTCTGCATGTCTACTTGGCTCCAACGCTCCAGTACGTGCTCTAGCCACACCACCTGATGCAGCATTTGGTCACAACAGGACTTTGTCTAGTTGTAGCCATCTTGAGTAAGTACAGATGATTCATGTAGCATTTATTTCAGGATGTCCAAGCAGGATGTGCTTGGCTGTGAAAGCACCAAGAAAATTCATGGGATTAGGACACTGACCTAGGCAAGAAACCAGGAAGCAACAAATATAATATAAAATAATATATCTTCCTATTGATTTACTAATGCTACCAGTATAAGGATTACAAATCGTTAATGTTGATCAACAGCGTTTCATTCCACTTTAAATGCAATATTCCCTCCAAGTACTTTGTATATATCACTATCCCTCAGTAACTAGTCATTTCTGCTAAAAAATCATTATCTACCAGCACTATCACTCTCCCTTTGCCCGCTGGTCAGTACCACCAAATTCTTCCTTTCATTAAGTACCTTAATCCCTTTGTTATAAAATACTTCAATATATGAGAATATCTCCCAATACCATCTCCTTAAAGGTAGCTGTAACTTTATTCCCATCGTTTTATGGGTTCATTATTGGGGCATTTGCTATTTTGCCATGTACAAACCTGTTCTGAACGCTCCTAGTTACAGGGACAGAAAATATTTATTAATTAATCTAGCTAATAAATAAAAAAATAGACCAGATCTACCCTCAAAAGCATCTGCTCAAACCGAGATCAGTTTGAGCTAAAGCCATGATCCTGGTATCCGTGCTATGGATACGTCCTAAGGACGGCAAGTGGTTAAGAACCCATTCACATCTATCTGTTGCAGTAATGTGCTGATCTTCAGGGATAAATATGTTGGATATCTTCTGATTTTGCTCAGCATTTTCTTGTTTTTTTCACCACACTTTTGAGAACTTAAACGTGCCATTGCCATGGAGATGTTCTGATGCTACCTGTGCTCATGGAGGTGCTATCGCAGCAGGCTTCTGTTGCTGCTTGGCTTCTGTCTGTGTTGGCTTTAAAGGCAGCCTCCTGGCTCTCCCCAGCAGATACATCCTTCCCCAGCCATTGGCTTTCTTCTGATTCCAGCACTTGAAGAGTGGGTTCCTCCCGGCAGGTCCCTTAGCAGTGTAAGTGCCTTGATTCTCCTCCTCCAGCGATATCCCGACTCCCCATGTGTCATCCCTTGGGTCACCTTCCCTGGCTGAGCACACCTTACATCTATCCCAATTCCCCCTCCTTTCATCTGAAAGTGTGTTTCACCTAGCGGCGGCTCTCAGCATGGTGGGCGGCTCTGCTAGTATCCTCCTTCTTTTCCCCTCTGCTGACAGCTCTAGCTCCCTGCCTCTCTGGCCAATAGGTAAGGAGACAACATCCAGACAAGACTCCTCCATTAGGATCACAGGTGGCTGTGTTTTTACACGTAAACAATGCTACTTTTAACAGGTATTGGAGTTTTTCCAATTGTCACAACATTGGACCCTGGGCAGCTTACGTTTGGTGGCTGTACATCAAGCTCCTTTAAGGAGTGATCGGCTGCAGCAGGCATCCAACTGACTTGATTGGGCTGCATTTGGGTGGACTCCTGGTCTGAATCAATTATTGTGGACTTTGCTGACTTGCAATATTGAACATTATTGATTGTAACCATTCTTTTCATCCCCTTTTAACACAACATTTTAGTGCCATTTAGGGCTGTGTTTGCACTGGGTTGTATTTTACATTATCATACTGCTAATCCTTATGCATATTTTTGTCAGTTTTCTTTTGTACTGCATATTTATATTTTATTTTACCTTTATAGGTTGTCTAGCTACAACACATTCTAAAGCCATTCACAAGCTAGATATTCCTTCTTTCGACTGGCCTATTGCACCTTTTCCAAGACTAAAGTACCCACTAGAGCAGTTTGCAAAGGAAAACCAGGATGAAGAGGCTCGCTGTTTGGAAGAGGTAACTGGTAGTGTATATATAATTAAAATGGGAATTTTCTCAGGCAATGTGATTTCGCTAAAATTCTCCCCACTACCTAATGCTAGTTTAAATACAACTTTACCCAAACCATGGCCACTGCTATGTGAGCATTGGTGTGATGTCGTAAATGGCTACTTGTATGTGTGTGTGTGTGTGTAGAGATATATACAGTGCTCAGCATAAATAAGTACACCCCAACAGATTTGTCAGAAAACCTTTACTGTCTTTTCAGAATCCCTATTTTCTATCCCACAAATGCAGGCAATTGATTGCAACCAAGATTTGTTAATTTGCACACACACAAAAAATAATTTTCCTAACAAATTCATTCAAGACCATGTTGCAAAAATGAATACACCCCAATGGAAGTCTTGGGAGCAAAGCTAAATTTTAGACAACAAAATTCTAATTAACAAGAATTCAACTACAGGTGAGTCAAATAATTCATTAAACAGGTGTCCAGCAGACAGTAGATTATAAAAAGGTGTTGTTTAACGAAGAAAACCCCTTCCCATTTCATGCTGTCAGCAATGGAACTGCATGAGAGGTAAATTTCACAAGGCCTGTGTAAAGAAATTATTTTCTTTCTCAAGAAAGGTGAAGGCTACAAGAAAATCAGCAAAGCTTTACTTGTCAGTCAGAATGCTGTAGCAAAAGTGATACAAAAATGTAACAACAATGAAACTGCAACCATCTCAGAGACGTGCAGGCCGTCCACTGAAGTTCATGCCTCAACATGGGCGTCTTCTGATGAGAAGGGTTGAAGTAAATAAGTAGAAAGCCAAACTGGGGTGATTGTTTTCCATGACACAATATGGCATACACTACAGAGGGATGGCATGCATAGGTGTCATCAACGAAGGAAGCCTCTCCTAAAGCCCGTGCACAAAAAGTCCACCTAGAATTTGCCAGGGCCCATGCTGAAAAAAGACTACTGGGAATCTATACCCTGGAGTGATGAGACCAAGATAAATGTTTTTGGAACTAATGGCTTCAAAACTGTATGGTGTCGCAAAGGTGAGGTATACAAAGAAAAATGCATGGTACCTACAGTGAAACATGGTGGTGGCAGTGTCCTTCTGTGGGGCTGCATGAGTGCTGCTGGTATCAGGAAACTGCATTTCATTGATGGTATCATGAATTCACAGATGTACTGCTCTATACTGAAAGAGAAGATGCTACGATCATTCCGTGCCCTTGGTCGTCGTGCACTTTTACAACACAACAATGATCCAAAACACACATCTAAGGCCACTGATGCATTTCTGAAGAACAGGGTGAAGGTGATTCAGTGGCCAAGTACTGTATGTCTCCTGATTTGAACCCAATCGAACACCTATGGGGAATTCTAAAGAGACAAGTTGAGCATTACTCTTTATCCAGCATCCAAGCTCTAAAAGAGTCTTGAAAAATGGAAAGATAGATGTTGGCAACTTGTTTATTCCATGCCTAGAAGACTTGGTGCTGTCCTTACAAATCATGAAGGTCATACAAAATACTAGATGTAGTAGCTTTTGTTGTGGGGTGTATTCATTTTTGCATCAACAGATTTGAGTAAAACTGAAGGTTTTGTAATCTAAGTTATATTTTTAACCTTACTTTCAACTTTAACCACTTAACCCCCAGACCATATTGCTGGTCAAAGACCAGAGCACTTTTTGCGATTCGGCACTGCGTCGCTTTACCTGACAATTGCGCGGCCGTGCGACGTGGCTCCCAAACAAAATTGGCGTCCTTTTTTCCCCACAAATAGAGCTTTCTTTTGGTGGTATTTGATCACCTCTGCGTTTTTTTGTTTTTGCGCTATAAACAAAAATAGAGCGACAATTTAAAAAATATATATATTTTTTGCTATAATAAATAACCCCCAAAAATATATAAAAAAAACTTTTTTTTTCCTCAATTTAGGCCGATACGTATTCTTCTACGTAAAAAAAAATCGCAATAAGCGTTTATTGATTGGTTTGCGCAAAAGTTATAGCGTTTACAAAATAGGGGGTATTTTTATGGCATTTTTATTAATATTTTTTTTTTATTAGTAATGGCGGCGATCAGCGTTTTTTTTTCCGGTACTGCGACATTATGGCGGACACTTTTGACACATTTTTGGGACCATTGCCATTTTTATAGCGATCAGTGCTATAAAAATGCATTGGATTACTATAAAAATGCCACTGGCAGTGAAGGGGTTAACACTAGGGGGCAGGGAAGGGGTTAAGTATGTTCCCTGGGCATGTTCTAACTGTAGGGGGGGGGTGGACTGACATGGGGAAATGACTGATCTTCTGTTCATACATTGTATGAACAGAAGATCAGCATTTCTCTCCCTGACAGGACCCCGGTTTACACACACAGCTCCCGGTCCTCGCTCTGTAACGAGCGATCGCGTGTGCCCGGCGGCGATCGCAACCGCCGGGCAGGAGCACGGGAGTCGGGGGCGAGCGGGGGGTGCCCCTAGTGGCCTGCGCGAGAGGCGACGTATAGCTACGGGCTCTCGCGCAGGGGAGCCGACCTGCTGTAAAACGACGGCGGCTGGTCGGCAACCAGTTAAACAAATATTCTATAAAACTCAGTTTTGTCAAAATTTGGGAAATTGTTCTTGTGTTCATTGAGATATATATATATATATATATATATATATATATATATATATATATATATATATATATATATATATATATATATATATATATATAATATAATATAATATACACACATACACACACACACACACACACACACACTCAGCGTCCACTTTATTAGGTACACCTTGCTAATACCAGGTCGGGACCCCGTTTTGCCTTCAGAACTGTCTTAATTTTTTGTGGCATATATTCTACGAGGCGTTTGAAAAATTCCTCCGAGATTTTGGTCAATATTGGCACAATAGCATCACGCAGTTGCAGATTTGTCAGCCAGACATCCATGATGCGAATCTCCCTTTCCACCGCATCCCAAAGGTGCTCTATTGGATTAAGATCTGGTGACTATGGAGACCATTAGAGTACAGTGAACTCATTGTCTTGTTCAAAAAAACAGTTTGAGATCATTTGAGCTTTGTGACATTATGGTGCATTATCCTGCTGGCAGTAGCCATCGGAAGATGGGTACACTGTAGTCATAAAGGGATGGATATGGTCAGCAACAATACTCAGGTAGGCCGTGGTGTTTAAACGATGCTCAATTGGTACTAAGGGGCCCAAAATGTGTCAAAAAAATATCCCTCACACCATCACCAGAACCTAAACCATTGATACAAGGCAGGATGGATCAGAGCTTTTATGTTTATGCCAAATTCTGAATGTTACAGCTGAAATTGAGACTCATCGTATCAGGCAACGTTTTTCCATTCTTCTATTGTCCAATTTTGGTGAGCCTGTGCGAATTGTAGCCTCAGTTTTCTGTTCTTGGATGACAGGGGTAGCACCAGGCCTTCTGCTGCGGTAGCCCATCTGCTTCAAGGTTTGATGTGCTGTGCATTCAGACAATATTCTGCATACAAGTAGTTATTTGAGTTACAGTTGCCTTTCTATCATCTTAAACCAGTCTGCCCATTCTCTGTCATCAACAAGGCATTTTCTGTCCACGCAACTGCAGCTCACTGGATATTTTCTCTTTTTCAGACCATTCTCTATAAACCCTAGAGATGGTTGTGCTTCTAAATCCCAGTAGATCAGCCGTTTTTTAAATACTCAGACCACCCCGTCTGGCACGAACAAACCATGCCATGTTCAAAGTCGCTTAAATCCCCTCTCTTCACCATTCTGATGCTTGGTTTGAACTTCATCTTCACCACATCTAGATGCATAAATGCATTAAGCTGCTGCCATGTGATTGGATGATTAGCAGTTTGTGTTATCAACCAATTTAACAGGGGTACCCAATAAAGTGGCCGATGGGTATACAAGTGTGTGTGTGTGTGTGTGTGTGTGTGTATGTATGTATGTATATATATATATATATATATATATATATATATATATATATATATATATATATATATATATATATACACACATAAAAAAACTTCCCTTACTCCTAAGTTGTCTCTGAAAAAAGTATCCTTAAGTAATATCACACCCACCAGGGATATCCCTGCTCCTCACAGACTTGTCTACCAGCTATGTTACAAAACATTTACATCAGGGGTGTCCAAACTTTTTTTCAAAGAGGGCCAGATTTGATTAGGTGAACATGCATGAGGGCCGACCATTTTGCCTGAAATTTTTTGAACCATTAAAATTTGGTCTAAGTGTGTTTGTCTGAGCACTAATACACTGCCCAACAAGAATGATCTTGCCTTTGTGGCTGTGTGTGGTGAAGAGATGAGCTTTGGCGTGTTATTTGGATATACCGTATTTATTGGTGTATAACACGCACCTTCACTTTAAGAGGTAAGTTTCAGATAAAAAAATAATAATAATTAAATTAAGAACTGTTAAGCAAAATAAGGGTCAGTGCCCATGAATGCAGCCTAATCAGTGCCCATGAATGCAGCCTCACCATTTCCATAAATGCAGCCTCTGAATGCAGCCTCACCATTGCCATGAATGCAGCCTCACAAGTGCCTGAATGCAGCCTCACCATTGCCATCAGTGCAGCCTGATCGATGCCCATCTGCAGCTTTGGATGGAACAGGGAGGAGGGTGGGACGAGCGCCAACAGATTGCATACAGGAGAATCTCCTGTTTACACGGCAGCCTCTATAATACAAAGTCCTGCCTCCTATGATAGACAGAACAGTCATCCAATGGCAGCCCAGGAGACGGGACTTCCTATTACGGATGCCACAGAGTAAACAGGAGATACTCCTGTATGTAATCTGGCGGCACTCATCCCGCACCTCTCCCTGTCCCAAGGCAGTGCCGATAAATACAGTATATATCTTTTGTGGCCCTGGGGGCCACAAAATATATATATATCCAAATTACCAGGGGGACCAAATTAAACCAGAATGTGGGCCGCAATTGGCCCCTGGGCCAGACTGTGGACATGCCTTATTTACATAATAAAACATTAACCACTTGCTTACTGGGCACATATACTCCCTTCCTGCTCAGGCGAAATTTCAGCTTTCAGCTTTCAGCACTGTCACGCTTTGAATGACAATTGCGCGGTCGTGCGACGTGGCTCCCAAACAAAATTGACGTGCTTTTTTCCCCACAAATAGAGCTTTCTTTTGGTGGTATTTGATCACCTCTGTGGTTTTTATTTTTTGCGATATAAATAAAAATAGAGCGACAATTGTGAAAAAAATATTTTTTTTGCTATAATAAATATCAAATTAAAAAAAAAAAGAATTGACTTTTTTTTTTTTTTTTTTTTACTAGTACTGGCGGCCATCTGCGATTTTTGTCACGACTGTGATATTACGGCGGACACTTTTGACACATTTTTGGGACCATTCACATTTATACAGCGAACAGTGCTATAAATATGCACTGATTACTGTATAAATGTGACTGGCAGGGAAGGGGTTAACACCAGGGGGCAAGAAAGGGGTTAATGTGTGCCCTGCATAGTGTTTCTAACTGTGGGGGGAGGGGGAGTGACTGGGGGAGGTGACCGATGGTTATCCCTATATACAAGGGACACACCATCGGTCTCCTCTCCCTGACAGGACGTGGATCTCTGTGTTTACACACAGAGATCCATGTCCCTGTCTCTGTGACTGCCGATCGCGGGTGCCTGGCAGACATCGCGGCCCCAGGCACGCGCATCAGCACCTAAGTGACGCGGCGGGCGCCCCCCAGTGGCCTCCTGGCAATTAAGATCCACATTGCGGCCGTAAAAATGACAAAAAAGGAAACATACAACAATGGATTGCTACTCTTGGAATATCTTTTCTGGTGATTTTGGTAGCACAACCGATCTACCTAAACTTGCCCATGTAGCTCAAGCCTTAACCAAACTACCTTGTACTCCTGGAAATATCAAATAAAAAAATAAAATGTGAGTTGATTCAGCAAAAAATGTTTTATTCAAGATCATTTAGGTTTAACAGGCCCATACAAATTCTAAAGAAAAATCTGTCATTCTGTGTGTTTATGTAGGTTGAAGACTTGATTGTAAAATACAGGAAAAAGAAAAAAACTGTTGCTGGAATTGTTGTAGAGCCAATCCAATCAGAAGGAGGAGACAACCATGCATCTGATGACTTCTTTAGAAAACTGAGAGATATTGCTCGTAAGGTTGTAAAGCTTTCAACTTATTATTTATCAAAATTTTAACATAAAGAATTCTCTCATTCTCTTTAAGTAAATTTATTTAGTTAAAGCGGGGGTTCACCCTAAAAAAAAATTCTAACATTACATCCAGGATACTTACAACATTTACAGTATGCAGGTCTTTTTTTTTTTTTACCGCCGTACATACCGTTATATTGTGATTTTCTCCCCGGATTCCGGGTTCTGATTCCTGCAGGACTGGGCGTTCCTATCCCTGGGTTAGATGATTGACGTCTGGTGAAACAGTTCCCATGTCGCACAAGGCGCGTCACCAGATTTCCGTAAATAGCCAAGCTGCGAGTCGGCGCTATATGGCGCCTGCGCAGGCAGCTCTACACGGCAGGCGCAGGCGCCGTATAGCGACATGGGAACTGTTTCACCAGACGTCAATCATCTAATCCAGGGATAGGAACGCCCAGTCCCGCGGGAATCAGAACCCGGAAGCCGGGGAGAAAATCTCAATCTAACGGTATGTACGGCGATAAAAAAAAAAAAAAGACATGCATACTGTAAATGTCGTTGGTATGCTGGATGTAATGTTTGAAAATTGTTTTTAGGGTGAACCCCCGCTTTAAATTAACATCCATGGATAAAATTGTAAAGGTATTGCAGTTTTATTGTAGAGGTAACCAGTCTGTAAAGATCAAAATCTGGGCCATTTCAAATATGTCTAAAGTATCAAACCCAATCTACTGAAACTGCTCTGTTTTTTTTCCCATTAATTCTTATTAACTAATAAATCAATCAATTCAGAATTGTAATTTTGGTGTTTAATGGATGCTAAAATGTTAAACTGCTTCCTATACCCATAAGTGAATCCAGTAATTTCTGCGGTGGAGTTCCTAGTCTCCCCACCTACCATTACATTATGAACGGGTTCCAATCTTTACCTTGGACATTTTATTTATGGAGAATGCAATTGGAGGAGATGAAATTCCCAAATAGACAAGACAGGAACGGGGCCAAAAAGGCATCTCTAAGTGATAAAAGAACACTTTCCCCTATCTCCTAGCAAACTTTTTGTAGTGTACACTGCATATGGCACATATACAGGGAAGTTTAAACTCTTGACCCATTCTCTATATCTCCAAGAATGGAGATAGCTTCTGGGACTATGTATCTTTTACGTCCAGTATCTGCCCAAAGACCTAAAAGGAGTGACTGATATTTTGAAGAAGATGGCGAGGGACAGCTATAATCTGTCAGGGCTGGAGGAAGACAAACAACCAGGCAAATAACTAAGCATGTGTGCTGTGCATAAATACAATATTTAACAAAATCCTCCCAGCCTTTAAGCTGTGGCCCCACTGCCCTCCTGAAGGTCCTTGCCTCTTCTGATGGCTGTAGCCTTCCGCACTCTCTGGAGTCTGGCCAGTAAAACTCTAGTATCAAGCTGCCCACCCTACCCTTTGTACTAAAATTTCCTAGATTTGAACAGGACACACATGTACTGTAGGAGCAATGTCCTATTCAAGTTACAAAACGTTTACATAATAAAACATTAACCACTTCAGCCACAGAATATTTTACCCCCTTAAAGGGGTTGTAAAGGTAAAAAAAAATCCTAAATAGCTTCCTTTACCTTAGTGCAGTCCTCCTTCACTTACCTCATCCTTAGATTTTTCTTTTAAATGTCCTTATTTCTTCTGAGAAATCCTCACTTCGTTCTTCTGTCTGTAACTTCACACAGTAATGCGAGGCTTTCTCCCTGCTGTGGAGTGTCGTGCTCGCCCCCTCCCTTAAGGGGGGAGGGGGCGAGCAGAAGAGTCAGGACACTCTCTACATTGCAGATAAAGGAGCTGTGTGTTAGTGGGTGTCCTGACTCTCCTGCTCGCCCCCTCCCCCCTCAAGGGAGGGGGCGAGCATGACACTCCACACTAGGGAGAAAGCCTTGCATTACTGTGTGGAGTTACAGACAGAAGAACAGGAAGTGAGGATTTCTCAGATGAAATAAAGACATTTAAAAGCAAAATCAAAGGATGAGGTACGTGAAGGAGGACTGCACTAAGGTAAAGGAAGCTATTTAGGGAAAAATAATTGTACCTTTACAACCCCTTTAATGACCAGAGCATTTTTTTTGTGATACAGCACTGCGTCGCTTTAACTGACAATTACGCGGTCATGCGACGCTGTACCCAAACAAAATTGATGTCCTTTTTTTCCCCACAAATAAAGCTTTCTTTTGGTGGTACTTGATCACTGTTGCGATTTTATTTATTTTTTTTATTTATTTTTTTTGGGCTATAAACAAAAAAATCGAATAAAAAAAAAAAGCAATATTTTTTACTTTTTGCTATAACTATGCCCTAAAAATATATAAAAAAACTAATTTCTTCCTCAGTTTAGAGACTATTTTTGGACCATTGACGTTTATACAGCGATCAGAGCTAAAAATAGCCACTGATTTCTGTATAAATGTCACTGGCAGAGAAGGGGTTAAATACTAGGGGCGGATCAAAGTGTTAAGTGTGTTTCCTCAGCATGTTCTAACTGTAGGGGGGATGAGCTACCACTGACATGACAGATCAATGTTCCCAATGACACGGAACAGAAGATCCCTGTGATGTCACTAGACAAAACAGGGAAATGCCTTGTTTACATAGACATTTCCTCGTTCTGCCTCTCCTCGCTGAGATCGTGAGTCCGCAGGAACCACGGGCACGCTTCCGCACCTACTGTCCTGCTTTTGCGGACTGACGTACAGGTACGTCAGTTTGCGCAGGAGTGCCATTCTGCTGACGTATATCGGCGTCAGCCGGTCGGAAAGCGGTTAATTAGATGTAATTTTCAAGTACATAGAAGATGTACAAAACATACTTGCTACAAACTCTGTGTCTTCTGAAGTAAGAGTCCAAAAGAAAACTACTGTATGCTTATCTAGTTCAGTTAAATGTCATGTATGCACCAGAACAGGAATAGAGGTGAAATCTTCCAACGAGAATACTTATTCTGGTGACAACCAAGTTAAAAAAATGTCCTCACTTTGTAGGGATTTCCTCTCACTTCCAGTTTTGGATTTGGGACAAGATCTGAAGGGAAAGCTACCCAATGGAACACATGTGGCAAAAAGCTAACAGGAATTATAATTCTCCCTTGCTCAATCCAAATGGGAAAAAAAAGTTTTGCCTTTAGTTCTACTTTAACCCTGATTATCTGTTTAGTCATACAAAACTAAAAATTGTCAGTTAGAATCTATTACTTTGGGTCCTCTTGTGTCATTCTACTGTCCATAACTGTAACTTTAACTTCAGTCAAAAATGTAAAAATCAGGCCAACCATAGGTATTAATGCCTTGCATATTAGAAACCTTTAGATACTGAGGAAATCTAATTTATTCACACCACAAGAATATTTTTATACCAAAATTCCTTCTAAAAATTCCTGATGAATTTGAATTAGATGTATTTCAGTTTTTTGTAATGGTAAATTTGCATTATCACTTGTTTTAATCCATCCTAATCTTAAATATTTACAGCATGGATGTGCATTTTTAGTGGATGAGGTTCAAACTGGAGGAGGAGCAACTGGGAAATTTTGGGCCCATGAACATTGGGGCTTGGATGATCCAGCTGATGTTGTATCCTTCAGTAAGAAAATGATAACAGGAGGGTTTTTCTATAAAGAGGAACTTCGTCCCGATGCAGTAAGTATTCAGACTATTATTACCTAATACTGCTAAAAAAAAATATTGTTGTACCTATAATTCTTGTGTGTTCGCTCCCATTTTCAACATTCAGGTCAATTCACTAAAATGACCTTAGGGTTACTTTAACCACATTTCTTCAAAATGGTTATTTCACAAACATAAATATCCTTTGATCCCCACTAAGGCTCAAGAACCAGTCAGAGTGGTTCCCCTTCCTTAAAGCGGAGTTCCACCCATAAATTTTTATTTTTTTTTAACTTTTTTCTGCCTGTTGCTAAGAGGTGCTTTGTAATCTGCCTCCTCCTCTCCCTGGCGCCTGACGTCATTTTCCTCGGCGCCTGGAAGTGACGCGGGAAAAGGCTCAGTCTCGTATCTCTGTTTCGTTTATCTTCGTTGCCATCACAACGGGGCGGGCACTTCCGACACCGCCGCCTGTTGTGATGGCAACGTCAGAAGTGTACGGCGCGGCAAGCTATACATACTGCACATGCGCAAGAACAGGTGGTGCATGCTGGTCGTCGCTCAGCTGCACCGTGTCCTGGAAGATGGTGCTTGTGGGCTTCACATGACCCAGTTAAACAGTTGGAACTCCACTTTAATAGTAATCACATGCAAGCTGAATGCTTTATTTAGAAAACATGATTTCAGCTTGCAGAGGCCACTGTAACCTATAGATGGCAGTGCCTAGGTATTAATATTGCTATTGTGGGATACAATATTATTTAAAAAAAAAATGAAATATATATATTTCATTTTTTTTGTGCACTTGTCAGCCTATAATAATAAAAACCCTTGGGGCTCTTATCAAAATTGTGTACTAAATGGGCTTCAATTACCTCTAGGCTTCTAGCAAACACATTTTACTTTCCACTCCCTTACTGATTTTACTACTGGTAGTTCATGTGACTCAAGTCTTAAAACTGTTCACATTTACAAGAGTCAGCACAATACAATTATGCCCTACTAAAGTACCTGGTGAACAGTGAGGTTTTAAAACTGAAAATGTCAGTATCGTGCAACATAACTTCTAATTGGATTTATTATTCCACATGATTTAACTTTCTATATACAGTTGTGCTCAAGTTATAGCGTCTACAAAATAGGTGATAGTTTTATGGCATTTTTATTATTAATTTTTTTTCACTAGTAATGATCAGCGATTTTTATTGTGACTGCGACATTATGGCGGACACTTTTGACACCATTTTGGAACCATTGTCATTTTCACAGTAATTAGTGCTATAAAAACGCACTGATTACTGTGAAAATGACACTGGCAGTGAAGGGGTTAACCACTAGGGGGAGCTGAAGGGGTTAAGTGTTCCCTAGGAACGGATTCTTACTGTGTGTGGGGGCGTGGCCTGGTGTGACATGTCACTGATCGTCTGTTCTGCTGAGAGGGAACAGAAGATCACTGACCCTGCCACTAGGAAGAACGGGGGTAAGGTTTGTTTACACTTGCCTCTCCCCGTTCTTCAGCTCTATGACCCAATCGCGAGCGCGACCCACGGCTGGGCATCTTAAAGGAGACGTACAGGTACGTGAATATGCCCAGCCGTGCTGCTCTGCCGACGTATATCGGCGTGAGGCGGTCCTTAAGTGGATAATACCCTGTATTGCCCCCTTTTAACATCAATGACAGCTTGAAGCCTTTTGTTGGTAAGGCACTTTATCTTCTCAGATGGTAAAGCTGCCCATTCCTCTTGACAAAAAAGCCTCCAGTTCCTGTAAATTATTGGGATGTCTTGCATGAGCTGCACATTTGAGATCTCCCCAGAGTGGCTCAATGATATTGAGGTCAGGACACTGAGATGGCCACTCCAGAACCTTCACTTTATTCTGCTGTAGCCAATGACAGGTTGACTTGGCCTTGTGTTTTGGATCATTGTCATGTTGGAATGTCCAAGTACGTCCCATGTGGAGATTCCTGGCTGATCAATGCAAATGTTCCTCCAGTATTTTTTTATAACATGCTGCATTCACCTTGTCATAAATTTTGACCAAATTTCCGTGGCCTTTGTAGCTCACACATCCCCAAAACATCAGCGATCCACCTTCGTGTTTCACAGTAGGAATGGTGTACCTTTCATTATAGGCCTTGTTGACTGCTCTCCAAAAGTAGCGTTTATTGGTTGTGGCCAAAAAGTGAAATTTTGGTCTTATCGCTCCAAATGACTTTGTGCCAGAAGGTTTGAGGCTTGTCACCGTGCTGTTTGGCGTATTGTAAGTGGGATACTTTGTGGCATTCGCGTAGCAATGGCTTTCTTCTGGCAACTTGACCATGCAGCCCATCTTTCTTCAAGTGTCTTTTTATTGTGCATCTTAAAATAGCCACACCATATGTTTTTAGGGAGTCCTTTATTTTGCCGGATGTTATTTGTGGGTTTTTCTTTGCATCCCGAACAATTTTCCTTGCAGTTGTGGCTGAAGTTTTAGTTGGTCTACTTTATCGTGGTTTGGTTTCAACAAAACCCCTCATTTTCCACTTCTTGAACACTGCTGATTGGCATTCTAAATTCCTTGGATATCTTTCTATATCACTTTCCTGTTTTATACAGTTCAACTACCTTTTCCCGCAGATCCTTTGACAATTCTTTTGCTTTCCCCGTGGCTCAGAATCCAGAAACATCAGTGCAGCACTGGATGAAAGATGCACACACACTAATTAATTACTAGCAAACAGATCACAGGTGAGGATGGTTACCTTGTGTCAACTTGTGTGCATATTATCAGGCCAAAAACACCAGGGTATGTAACGTTTTAAACTGGGTCATTTGGGTAGTTTTCTGTTGTCATTATGATTTAAAAAGAGTAAACACAGTTGATTGATAATAAATGGCTTCAACCAAACACTAACTATGAGTGAAAGAAATGTTTTTGTGCTATCATTTATATTCTTTAAAAAATGGCCAAGAAATCATAAATTCTGCCAGGGTATGTAAATTTATGAGCACAAATATTCTATCTTGCAGTAACAATGTGCTTGCACTTTTCCTTCATAAGCCTTACAGAATTTTCAACACCTGGCTTGGTGACCCCTCCAAAACACTTCTGTTGGCTGAA
The DNA here is from genome assembly GCF_905171775.1 of Rana temporaria. Classification (NCBI taxonomy): domain Eukaryota; kingdom Metazoa; phylum Chordata; class Amphibia; order Anura; family Ranidae; genus Rana; species Rana temporaria. The sequence continues at coordinate 88,072,993 of NC_053494.1, read as the reverse complement.
GTTTTAAATGTCATGAAGCGAGAGGCTCTCCTAAACAACGCTGTCCAAGCTGGAAAAGTTCTTTTAGATGGCCTTTTGGATATCCAGGTAATCTTTAATTATATTTTCCATTACATCTGTCTATAGTTTGCTTTTATACCAATACTCGTGTAAGTTTTTGTAAATTAAAACATTTTTCGGATCTGAAAACTTTTTGCAAGGTGCATCTTATTAACCTCTTCCCTACCAGCGTTGAGGGAAATGATGCCGGCAGCACGTGGATAAGGCGTGTCCCTTGGGACACAGCTCACCCCCGATCAGGGTAAAGAGCCAATGAAAGTACCTGTCTCCAGACCCATCCGAGTAGTTGCCTGTCTCCAGACCCATCCGAGTAGTTGCCTGTCTCCAGACCCATCCGAGTAGTTGCCTGTCTCCAGACCCATCCGAGTAGTTGCCTGTCTCCAGACCCATCCGAGTAGTTGCCTGTCTCCAGACCCATCCGAGTAGTTGCCTGTCTCCAGACCCATCCGAGTAGTTGCCTGTCTCCAGACCCATCCGAGTAGTTGCCTGTCTCCAGACCCATCCGAGTAGTTGCCTGTCTCCAGACCCATCCGAGTAGTTGCCTGTCTCCAGACCCATCCGAGTAGTTGCCTGTCTCCAGACCCATCCGAGTAGTTGCCTGTCTCCAGACCCATCCGAGTAGTTGCCTGTCTCCAGACCCATCCGAGTAGTTGCCTGTCTCCAGACCCATCCGAGTAGTTGCCTGTCTCCAGACCCATCCGAGTAGTTGCCTGTCTCCAGACCCATCCGAGTAGTTGCCTGTCTCCAGACCCATCCGAGTAGTTGCCTGTCTCCAGACCCATCCGAGTAGTTGCCTGTCTCCAGACCCATCCGAGTAGTTGCCTGTCTCCAGACCCATCCGAGTAGTTGCCTGTCTCCAGACCCATCCGAGTAGTTGCCTGTCTCCAGACCCATCCGAGTAGTTGCCTGTCTCCAGACCCATCCGAGTAGTTGCCTGTCTCCAGACCCATCCGAGTAGTTGCCTGTCTCCAGACCCATCCGAGTAGTTGCCTGTCTCCAGACCCATCCGAGTAGTTGCCTGTCTCCAGACCCATCCGAGTAGTTGCCTGTCTCCAGACCCATCCGAGTAGTTGCCTGTCTCCAGACCCATCCGAGTAGTTGCCTGTCTCCAGACCCATCCGAGTAGTTGCCTGTCTCCAGACCCATCCGAGTAGTTGCCTGTCTCCAGACCCATCCGAGTAGTTGCCTGTCTCCAGACCCATCCGAGTAGTTGCCTGTCTCCAGACCCATCCGAGTAGTTGCCTGTCTCCAGACCCATCCGAGTAGTTGCCTGTCTCCAGACCCATCCGAGTAGTTGCCTGTCTCCAGACCCATCCGAGTAGTTGCCTGTCTCCAGACCCATCCGAGTAGTTGCCTGTCTCCAGACCCATCCGAGTAGTTGCCTGTCTCCAGACCCATCCGAGTAGTTGCCTGTCTCCAGACCCATCCGAGTAGTTGCCTGTCTCCAGACCCATCCGAGTAGTTGCCTGTCTCCAGACCCATCCGAGTAGTTGCCTGTCTCCAGACCCATCCGAGTAGTTGCCTGTCTCCAGACCCATCCGAGTAGTTGCCGGTCTCCAGACCCATCCGAGTAGTTGCCGGTCTCCAGACCCATCCGAGTAGTTGCCGGTCTCCAGACCCATCCGAGTAGTTGCCGGTCTCCAGACCTATCCGAGTAGTTTCCAGGTCTCCAGACCCATCCGAGTAGTTGTCTTTTGGGATCATTTTGTGGGCGTTTTATATTGTCCTTGTGCTCCAGGGCCTTTACAGTGATAGGTAGTCAGGAAATGATATGTGTAATTTATGCTCTTAGAATGCCTGGAGGGTGCTACTTGGATCTTGGGGCTCTGTATGTGGCTAGGCTGTGTAAAAGTCTCACATGTGGTATCGCCATACTCTGGAGGAGTAGCAGAATGTATTTTGGGGTGTAATTCTTGGTATGTACATGCTATGTGTTAGAAATATCTTATAAATTTACAACTTTGTGTTAAAAGAAAAAACAAGTTTTGATTTTCTTTCCAAATTTTGTGGAAAAAAGTTACCTATTCAAAAATTATTCTCATTATGCTTCATAGAATATATGTTGGGGTGTTTGCTTTCCAGGCACTTCAAAGGTGTCATAGGTATGCCTTTAGGACGCCTGACGGTGATCCCTGCATGATGGGCCTCTCCATGGCAAGGCTGTGTAAAAGTCTTGCACATGTGGTATCGCCATACTCAGGAGGAGTAGCAGAATGAATTTTGGGGTGTCATTGCAAGTTGTCTATGTCGTGTGTGTGTGAGAAATAACTTGTTGAATAATTTCTTACCCCCCAGAAATCCAGGGTTTAGGTCTTTCTAAAATTACCTAAAGCTCCTGAGGGGGTGCTATACATGGCCCAAGGCAGTGGAACCCTGTTTCAGGGACCGCGTCTTTGAAGGTTTGGCTAAACACGGAGGTCCCGCTATGTACCGCCGCTATGATTGGCAGGCTGTTTTTTCTCTGTGCCTCACTGCAGTCTCCGCTAAACCCCCCCCCCCCCCCCCCCCCTCTCGTGTTCTGGTCTGGGACCCGTAGTGCCGCGCTAAGGCACAGGAAAACACTTTTTTTTTTTTATGAAAAATTGGGCGGAATTTTTTCAGAGGGGGTGGGGCCTAAACGCAGTGCCGCAAAAACGTCCACGAGACACACGCAGGATGGAAACAAAAGGAAAGCTGTGTCAGCTGTGTCAGTCTCTCAAGCTGTATTTCCACGCTGTCATCCCCGCCTGAATCGCCAAGTATGGCAACTCAGGATGACTATTGGAACAAATTGATGGTGCAGCTGTCTCTCACATCTCAGCACCTGTATACGTGACTGAAGATGCCCTTTCCTCCTCCCTCCAGGGTTTGGAAGAAAGATTAGCGGCTTTAATCGCATCCAAGTATGGCAACTCAGGATGAGCTATTGGAACAAATTGATGGTGCAGCTGTCTCTCACATCTCAGCACCTGTATACGTGACTGAAGATGCCCTTTCCTCCTCCCTCCAGGGTTTGGAAGAAAGATTAGCGGCTTTAATCGCATCCTCTATTCAGATGGATAAGAAACGTACAAGGTCCCCTTCCCCCACTCCAGCTTTGCTAGGGGAACAGTGGACTCACGATGAGGTGTTACCCTCAATCGATCAGGAAGAAAAACAAACCGATGATTCCTCAATAGAGGAGACAACGGTAGATGAACCTTTTTCAGCTTCCCAAACTGAGAAATTGCTGATACAATCTCTTACAGAAATGGTTTGTTCCACCTTCATGCTGCCTCTAACAGAGGCTCATGAAAACCCGGCCTCTTCCTTAGGTTCTTTAAAACCTTCCCATGCTTTGCATGCGTTTCCAACACATGCATTGCTAGAACAGCTTATTTTTTCGGCATGGGATCATCTGGATAAGCACTTTCTCCCTCATAAGAGTTTTGCAACTCGCTATCCTCTGGAGGAAAAATTCCCCAAAAGATGGAAAGTACCAGCAATTGACGCTGCAATTTCCAATGTGAATAATAACTTAAAGGAACATTAAAAGCAAAAATGATTTTTTTTTTTTAAATAACAAACATGTTATACTTACCTCCACTGTCCAGCTTGTTTTGCACAGAGTGTCCCCGAATCCTGTCTTCTGGGGCCTCTGTCATCAGATTCTAGACTAGAGGAAGACCTCGGGGTCAGACCCAGGCTCAAAAGAAGCCCTGGGGTAGGAAATCTGCAAAACAGAATTTTAAATCCTCGTCATGAAGAGGCAACCCCCACTCACCAAGACTTTTGCACTTTTCAGAAGTCTGGAAAAAGGAAATTCAGGATACATGGGTCATCTCCACGGTAACGCTGGGATACAAGCTGGAATTCCGGAACTTTCCACCATCTCATTTCCTAAGATCAAGCATGCCCAAAGATCCAGAGAAAAGACCATATCTGTTTCAGGCACTAGACCGATTAATATCTCAAGGGGTGATCATACAGATCCCCACAAAGGAGCAAGGTCTGGGGTATTCTTCAAATCTTTTCATGGTACCAAAACCAAATGGAGACATCAGACCCATTCTAGATCTAAGAAAGCTAAATCAATCCCTGAAGATCCGCTCCTTTCGCATGGAGACAATCAGATCAGTAGTTTCCATCCTTCTAGGAGGAGAACCTCTTGTGTCAATCGACATCAAGGATGCATACCTGCATGTTCCTATATTTCCTGCTCATCAAAAGTTCCTGCGATTCGAATTGAAACAGCAGCATTTCCAGTTTGTAGCCCTGCCCTTTGGGCTAGCCACAGCACCTTGGGTGTTCACCAAAGTGCTGGCCCCACCTCTAGCCAGGTTAAGGGCCCAGGGCATAACAATCATAGCATACCTAGATGATCTATTACTTATAGATCAATCGTAAGCACTACAACCAATTATCTGAAAGCATTAGGTTGGATTCTTAACCTAGAGAAATCTTCCTATGGCTATGACGGCAGTCCTGGAGGCGTTTCTCGCCAGGATTGAAGCGACTAGTGGCCAGAAGGGGGGTAAAAAGCACCCCCTCCTTGAGCATGCTTCTGGGGATGTCTCTGACACAGAATCAAGGCCCTGCTATTGCGTCTGGTTCTGTCATGTCAGATGATGCGGGCTTAACCCACGCGGACAGTGAGGATGACTCTGCTTCAGGGTCAGTGAATGATGAGGAATTTGTTGGAGCTCTTATCACTGCGGTGCGGGATACTCAGAAACTTGAGGATTTGGCGGAGGCATCGGATGTGCTGGTCCCTTTTGGGTTCCGCAAGCCACCCCGCACCGCAAGAGTGTTTCCTTGTATTCCATATTTGGACAAATTGTTATACAAGGAATGGGATACGCCGCAGAATGTTTTTGCTGTTCCAAAATACTTTGCGACCCGTTATCCCTTTGAGGAGGACTTTTTGAAAAAGTGGGTCTCTCCTCCGTCAGTGGACCCTCCCGTTTCCAGATTGAGCAAAGCCACCACGTTGCCGGTGGAAGGGGCTCCCGCCTTCAAGGACCCGCAGACAGGAGGGTGGAGGCTGTGGCCCGCTCCATGTTCACAGTAGTGAGTTCGGCAGTAAGACCGGTTTTGGCCGGGACTCTGGTGTCGCAGACACTTACCGAACGGGCAACGTTTTTACTACAGGAGCTGGAGGCGCAAGGTGCTTCCAAGACCTGTGTGGACCTGGCTGAACAGTTGGTTCAGGGTCTGAAGTTTGTCTGTGAGTCGGCCCTGGATACGCTCCCCTTGCTTTCCAGGGCCTCCGCCTACACGGTGGTACTGCGCAGCCTTGTGTGGCTGAAGTGCTGGTCTGCGGACCAGTCCTCCAAGAAGGCCTTGGTGGATTTACCCTTTAAGGGTGAACGGCTTTTTGGGGCGTCCCTGGATGACATCATAAAGGATGCCACAGGTTGTAAGAGCACTCTGCATGAAGGTCTGCCCCGCCCGTGTCTCTGGTGGGGGGCCGACTTTGCGAATTCGGGGCTCGGTGGAGGTCTCTTCTTTCCGACCGTTGGGTTTGCAAAGTAGTTTCCTCGGGGTACAAGATAGAGTTTCTCTCTCTTTTCCACCAAACAGATTTTTTCCTTCCAACCTCCAGCTTCCTCTGGATCGCCAGAAGGATCTGTCAGGGGCTGTCCAGGATCTTCTGGTCAGGGGAGTGATTGTGCCGGTTCCCTCGATGGAACAGTTTCAGGGGTTTTACTCCAATCTGTTTGTAGTCCCCAAGAAGGAAGGGGTCCGTCCAATCCTGGACCTCAAGGCCCTCAATTGTTATGTCAAAGTGCAAAAATTCAGGATGGAGTCGATTCGCTCGGTGGTGGCAGCGCTCCATCAGGGGGACTTTCTGGTGTCATTGGATATCATGGACGCATACCTACATGTTCCCATTTGCACAAAGCACCAGAGGTTTCTGCGCTTTGCGATCGGGAAGGACCACTTTCAATGTGTGGCCCTCCCGTTTGGCCTGGCCTCGGCACCACGGGTTTTCACCAAGGTGCTCGCCCCGATCCCAGCCCTGCTGAGGCAGCACGGGATCGCTATTGTAGGATATCTGGATGACCTTCTCCTGAGAGCTTCCTCAAGCTCAGAGTTAGAAGAGGACGTGTCTATCACGTGTCAGACTCTCCGAGTTCGGCTGGCCTTTGAATATCCAGAAGTCAGTCTTTGGTTCGGTCTCAGCGACTGGAATACCTGGGGTTAATCCTGGATTCTGCGGAAGGCGAGAGTTTTTCTCCCAACAGAGAAACTTCAGACACTGCAATCTGCGGTGCAGCAGTTGTCGACCCAGAAGTGGTCATCTCTTCGATTCTGCATGAGGGTTCTGGGTCTGATGGTGGCCTCTTTCGAGGCAGTTCCGTATGCCCAATTCCACACCCGAGTGCTACAGAAGGAAATTCTGTCAAGTTGGGACAAGCTCCCTTCATCTCTGGATTTCCAGATTCAGACGAGTCACCTGGTCAAGTCCTCCCTGGTGTGGTGGCTGACGGTGCTTCGGACCGGGAAGTCGTTTCTGCCGTGCCATTGGACAGTGGTCACGACGGATGCCAGCCTCTCCGGCTGGGGGGGGGCGTTTGGGGCACCCAGTCAGCCCAGGGGCGCTGGACTCAGGAGGAATCCCGCCTTCCGATCAATGTACTGGAGCTCCGAGCAATTAAGTCGTGCCTTGCCAGGTGGTCCCTGGAGCTGCAGGATCCAGTCAGACAACGCCACGGCCGTGGCGTACATCAATCATCAGGGAGGCACACGGAGCTCAGCTACAGCGATGGAGGTCGCGCACATCCTTCGGTGGGCCGAAAGGTCCATTCCGGCTCTGTCGGCCGTGTACATTTCGGGAGTACAGAATTGGCAGGCCGACTACCTAAGTCGCCAAACACTAGACCAAGGAGAGTGGTCACTCCACCCGGAGGTGTTTCAGAGTCTGTGTCAAAAGACCTTCTAGCGTCCCGTCTCAATCGGAAGGTGCCACGGTTCGTGGCCAGGTCGAAGGACCCATGGGCGGACGCGTCAGACGTTGGCACCTTGGGGTCACTATCGCCTACTTTACGCCTTCCCTCCTCTGAAACTTCTTCCTCGCCTGCTGCGCAGAGTGGAAGCTGAAGGGATTCCAACAATCCTGATTGCCCCAGATTGGCCGCGCCGCTCCTGGTACGCGGACCTGGTGCGTCTGGTGGCAGACGTCCCTTGGCGTCTACCCCTGAGAGAAGATCTTCTGTCGCAGGGTCCGATCTTCCACCCTGCTTTACAGTCGCTGGCTTTAACGGCGTGGCTGTTGAGAGGCAGGTACTAAAGGACCGGGGCCTGTCAGGCTCGGTGGTCTCTACCATGCTGCGTGCACGGAAGTCTACTTCACAAAAGATTTACCATTGTACGTGGAAAGCCTACATCTCTGTGTGAAGAGATGAAGTGGCACCCCCGTACATACGTGATGTCCCGGATTCTGCTGTTCTTACAGCGTGGGGTGGATCAGGCTCTCGCCTTGAGTACGGTTAAGAGTCAGATTTCGGCTCTAGCTGTTTACTTTCAGCGACCCTTGGCAGCGCACTCCTTGGTGCTTACGTTTGTGCAGGGGGTTCGGCATGTGGCCCCTCCTGTGCGTCTGTCACAGAAGGTGGTTTTTCTGGTAGCTATTACCTCAGTCAGACGGGTGTCTGAACTGGCGGCCTTGTCTTGCAAGGCTTCCTACTTGCTCATCCATGAGGATAAGGTGGTGCTGCGGCCGCAGCCATCTTTTCTCCCAAAGGTCGTTTCGGCTTTTCACATTAATGAGGACATTGTGTTACCATCCTTGTGTCCTCGGCCGAAAAACCCGAAGGAGGCCATTTTACATTCCCTGGATGTGGTTCGGGCCATACATGTGTACTTATCTGCTACGGCTCCGTTCTGGAAGTCGGACTCACTGTTTGTGTCGGTGAATGGTCCTAAAAAAGGTCTGGCGGTCTCGTCGGCCACCATTTCTAGGTGAATCAGACAGGTTGTACTTCAGGCCTATGCCCTGAAGGGGCGGGCACCTCCCTTTCAAGGTATGGCGCATTCGACCAGGGCGATCGGTGCCTCTTGGGCTTTCCGTCATCAAGCCTCTGTGTTACAGGTGTGTAAGGCAGCGACCTGGTCGTCGATACACACCTTCTCAAAATGTTACAAGGTGGATGTGAGTGCATCTTCGGATGCCTCCTTCGGCCACAAGTTGTTACAGGCGGCAGTTTAAGGTTGGAGTTCCTCTGTTGAGAAACTCTGGTTTTTGTTTGGGGTGTAGCTTGGTTTGCTGTGTTGTTTTCCCACCCCTCAAATTTTTTTGACACTGCTTGGGGACGTCCCTAAGGTCAAAGGCTGCTGTGTCCGTCCATGAATGGAAGAGAAAATATGATTTTTGTACTCACCGTAAAATCCATTTCTCTGAGTTCATGGACAGACACAGCACCCACCCCTCCTTTTTGTTTGTACTACTTGTTGCGAACTGGAGCTGCTGAGGCAGAGTGTGGGTTATAAGTGGGTTAACACTTAAAGTGCTGCTTTCTGCCTAATCTCTCCTAGAAGGAAGGTGCATAATACCCTAAGGTCAAAGGCTGCTGTGTTCGTCCATGAACTCGGAGACATGGATTTTACGGTGAGTACAAAAATCCTATTTTTTTCATCGTTTGCCTTCTTTACTGTGCGGATTGCACTAGCTGCCCATTTGCATCAGGGATGTCCTTGCATTGTTTGCTAACTGGTGCAGAGTTTCTCCTGTGCTATGGAGTCACAACATGAGCTACAGTTCTAGGTACCTTTTGTTTTCTTTTCTTTTTGGTTTTGCCTATGTTCTTTAGTCTTTTTCAAATCTGCAGGTGGATTTATTTATTTATTTTTTGGACTTCTGCAGATGACTTTTGTGTGCTAATCTACTAGCCACCGTCCAGTGACTGTTCATATGGGTTCTGGGTATAAGCTGTATCCCAGTTTTTTTTTTTTTTGTTAGGTATTACAGCAGGGTATGTTTCTATCAGTTTTCTGGTGCCATTGTGTGGGGAAGCTGTACAATTAAACCATCTTAACTAGTCTGTTTTGCAACTACTTTTCTTGTTTCCAGGAGCCATCTTGTGGGGACTACATGCAACTATATCATGTTATCTGTGTTTTGCTTTACAGCTTCTCAGGAATACATATCTTGGTGGGGTCTTTAAACTGTACTAATGGCTATATCGGTTAATGTACTGTCCTGGAATATACGGGGCCTTAATTATAAAGTTAAAAGGGCAGCTATGTTTGCTTATCTGAAGGCAGCCAGACCGCATATTCTTCTGCAGGAGATTAATTTGGACGGAAGCAAGGTCTTGACTTTACGTAGGCAATGAATACAGAAAATGTATCATGCCTCTTACTCCTCTTTTGCCAGAGGGGTGACTATTTTACTTAGCAAGAGTGTCCCTTGCACAGTTCAATGGGTCATCTCTGACCCAGAAGGGCGATACATTGTCTTAGTGCTAGAAATTTTCCAGATAAGGATGGTATTAGCCTGTCTGTATGTTCCTCCTCCTTTTCATGCTCAACTATTGTGTGACATGTTGGTTGTGTTGGCTCGATTTATGCACCTCCCTCTACTTCTGGCTGGTGATTTTAATGCCATTCTAGATGGAGGGCTAGATGCTACTAATCCACTGATTTTTTTATTTTTTTTTAACATAGGTGTCTACTGCTCAACTTATTGAGTTGTGGCGGTGGAAAAATCTGGGGGTTAGAGGCTACTCCTGTCTATCTCGCACACACAAAACTGCATCAAGAATCAATCTTGCTTTCGCTAATCTCAAATGCTTACATCTGCTTTCACTTATTTGTCAGGGGGGTTACGGGATCCTGACCCTTTCTTAGTCACCCTCTCACTGGGGGCTAGGACTGGAAGAGGTTCATTGGAGGTCAATACCTAGTTGGCTACAGGTGGAGCAGGTGACACAACATGTACAAATGCCCATGTCTGAGTTCTGGGAAAATAATGCTTCCTCTGCTGTGAATACGGTGGTCTGGGACACTATATTTCTGCCATTAAGGCGGTCCGTAAGGCAGACACTGCAGAGAGGGAAAGGTTGCAGTCGGAGGAGCGCAGTTGGAGATGGAATTTGCGGCTGCTCCTGGGATGCCACTTTTGCATCCTTGGAGGCAGCTAAGCATCAGTTTGCTTTGTTAGACACAAACCTCACGCAACACTATCTTGCTACATAGGACTGAATCACGCTTTGAAAAGGGCAAGTTATTGGCCATGCTGGCGGCAGATCAGAGGTCTCCTGTTGGGGTACCCTGTATTCGTTCTCAGGTGAGGGATATGCTTACTGACCCTGAGGCTATTATGCATCAGTTTGTTGGGTACTATTCGGATCTATATTCTCTTATACCGTCTCATGATGGGGGAGAATAAATAGATCTTTTGTCAAGCCTTTCTGCCCCAAGTTTGGAGGATGATGATGGAACATGGTTGGATCAGGATATTACGCTCAATGAAATCGAAAAGGCCATTCTGTTATTTCCTTTAAACAAATCTCCAGGCCTGGGTAGTTTTCCAGTGGAGTGGTACAGGCAATATTTGGACACACTGGGTGCACGATTGGAAACTTTTATTCATCCTGTTTTGAAAATGGGGCTTGGCCACCTTCTATGCTGGATGCTTATGTGCTCATACCTAAGCTGGGTAAGGATCCAACATGTTGCTCTTCATATAGACCAATAGCACTCCTTAATGCTGATCTTAAAGTTCTTACAAAGGTTTTGGCCACTAGATTATCTATAGTACTCCCATCCCTGGTTGATGTGGACCAAACTGGCTTTATGTCGGGGAAGTTCACGGACACCAATTTACGTCACCTTTTTACCCATTTTCAGATCTCTCACAATACCACTGGGACTAGGGCTGTGGTTTCCTTTAGATATTGTCAAAACCTTTGATTCTGTTGATTGGGGTTATATGGCCATGGTGTTGGAGCCAAAGTATTGTTATACAGTAAACCTAGAATAGCGTTAAAGATTGGATCTTCCCTCTCTCCCTTTTTTGACGTGGGTAGGGGAACCAGGCAGGGTTGCCCTCTATCCCCATTCCTGTTCTTCCTAATGATTGAACCATTGGCAGTGGCAGTGCGCTTCTCTCATGCAGTCGGGTCCTTAGAAATTGGGAACATTAAACAATGTTTGGTGCTGTGTGCAGATGACATGCTCCTGTATTTAAAGATATATCTCTTGGTGCAGTCCTTGGTATTTTGGATAATTTTGTGTTATTTTTCATTTTTTTTTCTGGTAAGATTCTGATACCAGAGCTGCAGCGGATCCTGAGTTGCCATTACAGTGGGGTAATCAGTTTACATATCTGCTAGGGTTGTGGACTATTTTCATCTGAATGTGCAGCCCTTGTAAGATCTTTTGAAGAGGAAAATTGAGATATGGAAGAATCTTCCTCTTTCTGTGATGGGGCGCGTAAACCTTCTAAAAATTAAGATAATTACAGTTTTCTTATATTTTTTACGCAACTCGCCTGTTTGAATCCCACGCTCTTTTTTTTTTTTTTCGTCGAGCCCATGGCATCTTTGGTTCTTTCAAATGTGGGAACTCCCCTCCCAGAATAGGCCTTGTGGCACCACAGAAGCTCTAGGGACAGGGAGACCTAGCATTTTCTAATCTCTTTAAATACTTTTTGGCTGGCCAGAGAGTTTTTGCCTGCAAAAGGCTTCTTGGAGACGATAGGGACACTGCCATGATTTTAGAGGCAGCGATGCTCTCCTTGTTAGGGGGCCTGGGGCTTTGTTTCCTCCGACTGGCACAATGAAAGCCACTGTGAAGGCTTGGGAAGGTGTTCAGAGGTGCTACTTCTACCACCACATTACTGGCCTCGCCTTTGTGAAGGAACCCCCATTTTCCCTATCTGCTCACTAATAATAGTGCTCACCCAATAATATGGGTGTCCTGAGGGATTAAAACTTTGGGTGACATCACCAGCTTCGTCCTGCTTTTGTGTTCGTTTGGCTCCGCTAAGCTGGATCTTAGACCCTCAATTTTGGAGAATGTTCTCTTGGATAACTGATAAAAAAATGTTAGCTGAATTATATAAGGAGCTGTTTCCTGTCTCGCCTCCTTCGGTGATCAAATGTAGGGAGCAGTGGGTGTAGGAGGTCCCAGATTTGGTTGGAGAAGAGAGGGACGATATGTGGAGCATTCCCTTCACTCACTTAGTTTCCGCTTGAGATTGATTAATTCAATTTAAAATCCGGCACAGGATATATTACACCCCAGCAAAGTTATCAAAAATGTACCCAGACACATCGACTGAATGCTGGCGCATTGCCAAGTGGTCAAGAAGTTTTGGTCCGATGTTGGGCGCTGTGTAACGGAGATTACATCTATACCTGTTCCCTTGATGGTGGAGACATGCTTACTTGGCTTTGTACCTACTAGGGCCCAACGTATCTTACTTAGCCTATTACTGTTTTATGCACGTAAGGCACTGATACTTTATTGGAAAAAAACTATGATGCCCTCACCGTCCAACTGGTATGGGCTTGTAAACAGAGTAATTTCGTTCTGTATAGAAACATACCTGAGCAGAGGATGTCCAAAATATTTGACAAGGTTTGGAAGATTTTATTAGACCGTGATCTTTCTGTAGCCTAATGACTATATAGACTTCCCTGAGCTGGAAAGGGAGGTCTACCTAGACCAGAACATTGGCATATAGGGCTCTGTTGTTCCTGCATTCCCACCGGGATTATTTGGAGATTGACTGCTGTTACAATGGCTGTATGTAGAGATGATTACTGGACTCATTACTATAAGCACTGTACAGTTGCTATATTAATGTCTTTAATATGATGTTGATATGTTTACCCCTATTGGTCTGGGGACCTTACATCCGGGAGGGCTGATTTGCCCACAGGGTGGTGAACCTGGATTTTGAGAAGGGGGGGGGTGTTGTGATGTTTCCTGCCCTGCGTGACAAGGTGTTTTTTTTCTCTCTCTCTCTCTCTCTCTCTCTCTTTTTGTACTATGCAAAAATGAATTAAAAGAAATTGGCAAAAAAAAAGATATATTAGTCTTGTTAGAGAAGCATTTACATATTCACTCCGAAAGGTTCTACCCCTTCATAACCAGGGCATTTTTTGCTATTCAGCACTGCTCTAATTTATCTGCAAATTGTGCAGTCATACAACACTGTATGAAAAAAAATTTTTTTCACACAAATAGAGCATTTTTTTGTGGTATTTAAATCACTATTTGGTTCTTATTCTATTTTTTGCACTATAAATGAAAAATAAACTAAAAATGTCAGACTCGTGCTGAACCTAAACCTGGAAGAAAGCCAGTGATGTACAGGTATGTTGTCAAGCCTGCTTGTGCCACTCACCCATTGTGAAACTACTGTGGGAGGGCAGCAAATAGTTAAACCTTGTTATCGTGTTATTATTTTAATATATTTTTCTATAAAATATAGTCTGTTACTGTGCCTACAAAGTCCTTAAAATAGCCCCTCTATTTTTTCCTTTCTATAACTTCATATAAGGACGTGGCACATATTATATCTGGATGTATCCACAGTGCCACTCTGTGACATGATACATTTGTTCCATTGTTTCAAACCTTGTTATCTGGCATTTATTTTATTGTATTTTCAACTGAAGTGCTTTAGCCCTGATTTTAGAAGGTCAAATAATTAGTAGTATATGCCATTTCTTACAGTCCCGGTATCCACATCTTGTGAGCAGAGTTAGAGGTAGAGGGACATTCTGCGCTTTTGATGCTCCAAATGATGCAACCCGTGTTAAGTTCATATCACAAGCAAGAAATAAAGGTAAGTTGACATTATAATCTCCAGACAATGTACCTTTATTTAAAAATCCAGTTTTAGAGTGGACTGACCATTCAATATAGTAATAGCAGTGCAATCATCACTGTACTACACACAGCCTGTGCAGATAATAGAACTTTGAGAGGCACCCAGCAGGTCCAACCAATGCAGACTGCCTGCAGAACAGTACAGGGGGCGGCTACAAGATCACACAGAGAGCACAGCAGTGACAGGTCTTTATTGCTGGATGTTCCAGGACATAGACATTGTGGTTGATTTACCAAAGCTGGAGTGAAAACTCTAGTGCAGCTCTGCATAGAAACCAATCAGCTTCCAGGTACAAGCTGAAGTTAGAAGCTGATTGGCTACTATGCACACCTGCACCAGATTTTGCACTCCCCAGTTTTGGTAAAGCCTTGTACACACAATAAGAATATCGGTGGATGATCATCTGTTTCGTTGTTTTTTTTTGCATGCTAGTCTCATATCGAAAACCAATAGGTTACCAAAGACAGAATACAACGTTGGAAGTAATGTAATGTATTCTTTCATTTCTGAGCATGTTTGGTCTTGGTCACATGATTTATTTATTTTCTTCGTACAAATGGCATACTGATTACACAAAAATTGTTTGTTCTGTTGGATGAGAAAAATTCTAGTGCTTGTCTCTTCAGATATTTTTGCGTGAACTGTCATGATAGGCTCTTTAAAAGCTGTGTACCAATGATCAGATTATCGGACGATCGCTCCGAAAGCGTTATTTGTCGTTCGATTTTCTCATCGTGTTCACTAGGCATTAATCACAATGGTTCACACTGAATTACTGCACAAATCTGGAAGAAATACACACAGGATACTAAGATAAAAAAAATTAAATGCAAATTTATTTATATGATATTTGCTTATTCCAAAGTTCAGCTTTAGGAATAAGTATGTTAAAACACTCTGCATGAGAAAAAAATATACTCCAACTTCCTAATCTACATTGACCATTCAGCTTTGCAATGCAGAAAAATATGTCAGTGAAAATACAGAAACATTTGGTTGAGTCACTAACCCATGCCTAAAATAAACATTTCTAATTGGTGCTCACATACAGTGAGGAAAATAAGTATTTGAACACCCTGCTATTTTGCAAGTTCTCCCACTTGGAAATCATGGAGGGGTCTGAAATTGTTATCGTAGGTGCATGTCCACTGTGAGAGACATAATCAAAAAAAAAAATCCAGAAATCACAATGTATGATTTTTTTAACTATTTATTTGTATGATACAGCTGCAAATAAGTATTTGAACACCTGAGAAAATCATTGTTAATATTTGGTACAGTAGCCTTTGTTTGCAATTACAGAGGTCAAACGTTTCTTGTAGTTTTTCACCAGGTTTGCACACACTGGAGGAGGGATTTTGGCCCACTCCTCCACACAGATCCTCTCTAGATCAGTCAGGTTTCTGGGCTGTCGCTGAGAAACACGGAGTTTGAGCTCCCTCCAAAGATTCTCTATTGGGTTTAGGTCTGGAGACTGGCTAGGCCACGCCAGAACCTTCATATGCTTCTTACAGAGCCACTCCTTGGTTATCCTGGCTGTGTGCTTCGGGTCATTGTCATGTTGGAAGACCCAGCCTCGACCCATCTTCAAAGCTCTAACTGAGGGAAGGAGGTTGTTGCCCAAAATCTCGCAATACATGGCCCCGGTCATCCTCTCCTTAATACAGTGCAGTCGCCCTGTCCCATGTGCAGAAAAACACCCCCAAAGCATGATTCTACCACCCCCATGCTTCACAATAGGGATGGTGTTCTTGGGATGGTACTCATCATTCTTCTTCCTCCAAACACGGTTAGTGGAATTATGACCAAAAAGTTCTATTTTGGTCTCATCTGACCACATGACTTTCTCCCATGACTCCTCTGGATCATCCAAATGGTCATTGGCAAACTTAAGACGGGCCTTTACATGTGCTGGTTTAAGCAGGGGAACCTTCCGTGCCATGCATGATTTCAAACCATGACGTCTTAGTGTATTACCAACAGTAACCTTGGAAACGGTGGTCCCAGCTCTTTTCAGGTCATTGACCAGCTCCTCCCGTGTAGTCCTGGGCTGAGTTCTCACCTTTCTTAGGATCATTGAGACCCCACGAGGTGAGATTTTGTATGGAGCCCCAGTCCGAGGGAGATTGACAGTCATGTTTAGCTTCTTTCATTTTCTAATGATTGCTCCAACAGTGGAACTTTTTTCACCAAGCTGCTTGGCAATTTCCCCGTAGCCCTTTCCAGCCTTGTGGAGGTGTACAATTTTGTCTCTAGTGTCTTTGGACAGCTCTTTGGTCTTGGCCATGTTAGTAGTTGGATTCTTACTGATTGTATGGGGTGGACAGGTGTCTTTATGCAGCTAATGACCTCAAACAGGTGCATCCAATTTAGGATAACAAATGGAGTGGAGGTGGACATTTTAAAGGCAGGCTAACAGGTCTTTGAGGGTCAGAATTCTAGCTGATAGACAGGTGTTCAAATACTTATTTGCAGCTGTATCATACAAATAAATAGTTAAAAAATCATAAATTGTGTTTTCTGGAATTTTTTTTTGGATTATGTCTCTCACAGTGGACATGCACCTACGATGACAATTTCAGACCCCTCCATGATTTCCAAGTGGGAGAACTTGCAAAATAGCAGGGTGTTCAAATACTTATTTTCCTCACTGTATATACATATACTCGCATATATTCCAGGCTTTATTAGCTTAAAGCAGAGTTCCACCAAAAAGTGGAACTTCCACATTAAGTACTCCTCGCCCCCTTACGTGCCACATTTGGCATATAATTTTTTTTGAGGGGTGGGGTGGGTGTCTGGTTTTGAGTGCCCCACAGTCTCAATGGAGGTGCCGCAGAGAGGAGCGAGGCTCCATGCAGCTGGACCGTGGGACAGGTGAGTGGCTGTTTAGTCAGCAGCTAAACTTTTTTGTAGCTGTTGACTTTTAATAAACAAAAAAAGTCTGGAACTCCGCTTTAAAAATGTAAAACCCTGTGCTGAAAATATACTTTTTTTCCTCTCCCCAAACACCTTCCAGCAAATCGCCTCCGAGCCACCTGTTAACTGGCTCTGAAAGGCATTCCACTGAGGAGCCTAATAATGTCTGAAAATATTCAATTGGGCCCCTTTCACACTGGGGCGGGAGGTGCGGTGGCGGTATAGCGCCGCTATTTTTAACGGCTCTATACCGTCGGAATTGCGGCGGTATTCAGCCGCTAGTGGTGCGGTTTTAACCCCGCTAGTGGCCTGGAAAAGGGTTAATGCCGCCCGCAATGCGCCTCTGCAGAGGTGCATTTCCGGTGGTGTACCTGCGGTTTCCCATTGCTTTCAATGGAAAGGAGCGGTAAACACACCGCTTCTCTCACCACTCCAAAGATGTGTGCTAGCAGGACTTTTGGAGCGGTCCTGCTAGCGCACTGCTCCAGTGTGAAAGCCCTTGGGCTTTCACACTGGAGAAACAGCAGCCGCTGTTTAGGGTTGGTTTGCGATAGTGCCTGCAAACCGACCCAGTGTAAAAGGGGTCTAAAGGTGCTTGAAAGCTTTACATTAACTTGCTGTACACTGTTCATATGTAGAAAGCCTTAAAGCGTGTTACCCACAACACTTCATATTCCTGATATGTGCCTGTTGTACCATGTACTTGTATGAGAAAGTATCCTGTTCTTTGTATTGCTTCCTTTATGTGAAATTCCTTGTGTTACTACTAGTTCCTCTGCTTTCCTATTTAAAACTGACCACACTAGGTAGGAGAACACACTCATGGTCAGTTCTCTAGCCATGCTAGGAACTCGGTGTACTCTCATCCAATGTCACATTAGTGTTTGGTCTAAAGCATGGGTCTTCAAACTACGGCCCTCCAGTTGTTCAGGAACTACAATTCCCATCATGCCTAGTCATGTCTGTGAATGTCAGTGTGTTACAATGCCTCATGGGAGGTGTAGTTCTACAACAGAAAAGAAGGTGCAGTGAAAAAGGCCTACTGCTGCACTTCCGGCGCCAGGTAGCGAATTGACCCTTCAACCAAAGTGATAGTGAGGTGGTGACACACTATCTATAGGTGTAGAGACAATACCAGTATGTGAGTGGTGGTGTTCTAAAAAGCAGCTATTTAAAATAAATGGAGAACCATCTATAAAGTAAATACTAAAAAATTATCAAATAAACGTGAACGGTTGTTCAGAGTGATAAAAACAGCGCTATGAACAGAGTTTACCTGTTCATAGCGCTGTTTTTATCACTCTGAACAACCGTTCACATTTATTTGATAATTTTTTAGTAGTTCTACAACAGCTGGAGGGCCGTAGTTTGAGGATCCCTGGTCTAAAGTTTCCATGGTGCTGCACATGTGGTTAGTTATGACACCAGTTATTTAGTGGCTTGAGAGTTCAGTTGAGAGCACAAGCTACTGTGACAGTAAATGTTAATGGCATGCCTTGAACGGTTTTGGGAAACCATTAAATTGGTTTAGTTCCACTTTAAAGTCACATGTAAAGCATTAAAGCGAATCAAATCGTGTCCAGTTCCATGTTTTATCTATCATGAGAGTAAAAACAGGGGCTGCAATTGTTGGGAATACTATTTGCTTGGCTGTGGCTGCCTTCGATATTTCTGTTTTCTTTTTTATTTCTTTTTTTTATTTTACAGACTTAGGGCCAGATCCACAGAAGAATTACGCCGGCGTATCTATTGATACGCCGCGTAATTTTAAAGTTCCCGCGTCGTATCTTTGTTTTGTATCTACAAAACAAGATACGACTGCATCTGGGCTCGATCCGACTGGCGTACGTCTTAGTACGCCGTCGGATCGTAGGTGCATTTTTACGCCGGCCGCTAGGTGGCGATTCCGTCGAATTCCGCGTTGAGTATGCAAATTAGCTAGATACGGCGATACACGAACGTACGTCCGGCAATTTCAAGCATGCGCACTGGGATACCCCCACGGACGACGCATGCGCAGTTGAAAAAAAAAGTCATTTACGTCGGGTCAAGACGTATTTACATAAAACACGCCCCCATCACATCCATTTGAATTGCGCGCCCTTACGCCGCCAAAGATACACTACGCCGCCGTAACTTACGGCGCGCTTTCTTTGAGGATACCAACAAAAAAAAAGTAAGTTACGCATCTTTGAAATCTTACTACTTCAGTGCGATTTCAAAGCTGATGGTCAGTTCAATTTCATGTGCGGCTTTCTGAAAACTGTGCGACTTCATTCACAGATGTCAATGCAACTCGCACATGAAATGGCCAAAATAGTGCAGAAACCAAGTCAGAGTTGCACCAATATGAACAGTTCCATAGGCACAAATAGGGTGCAACGTGTCATGCATTTTTAAAATGTCAAATCACATGACAAGTCACACTGGTGTGAATGGGGTCTAAATAATACAAACTGTTAACATGCAATGTTCCAAAATGTAAGGAAGCAAGAATGTACTAATGACCATTTTGTCCTCTTAGGTGTTGTGCTAGGAGGTTGTGGTGACCGATCCATCCGCTTTAGGCCAACCTTGGTCTTCAAAGATCATCATGCACATCTGTTCTTGAACATCTTCAATGACATCCTGAGGGATTTCAAATAGAAACTGATTCTGCTGAGCTGCCTTAGTCAAAAGAAGGAAGGAAATCATGCAATCTGTTTTTATTAAGCTCTACTACTCTATACGCACAGTTCAGGTCTAACTTTATTGAAGGAAGATTATTTTTGCTCTTGAGCCAAAACAGTGTTCCCATATAAATCCGTTTTAATGCCCTGCAATGCCTATTTTCATGGGAAAACAGATTTTTTTCTAGTGTATAGCATATAGTGTTCAGGGATGTTATCACAATAAAACCTTTCAATACAAAATACTTATTAATAGTGTATAATAATGAAGAAGTTGTGTAACAAAGAGACTGTGAAATTGTTTTTCTTTTCTCCCATTCAATTACCTTATTGCTTTCAAAGTGTCAGCACTGTGTTGAGTTTCATAATGTAGGTTCAGTGTATGTGTTTTATCAATGTAAGTGTTAAGGATTAGGAAAAATGGTAGGAATTGTTTGGCCTGCCTTGCACCATTCATTGTCCCCACAGTGTGAGATGAGTTATCTACAACATTGGATTTATAGTTAGATACTAGATTAGATTAGAAATTACATAATGTTCAAGTAGCACTAGATAAATGACCCCACTTTAAATATATTTGCATGTTATGACGTATAGAGAAAAAAAAAAATTGTCTTTAATTATATGTAACCTATTTCTCTTCGCTGGACCTTTGAATATAAAATCCTCTACATAATGGTCATAAAGACAAATATCTTTCAGCCTCTTAAATAACGAATTTTCCTAAATCAGTGTAGTCTTTAAAGTGGTATCAAATATAACTTTTAATTGTTTTTATCAGTGATCCGTACTTTGCTCTCCAAAGCATTTAATTTTGCTTTATTTTGCCAGTATGAGTTGATTTTATTTATTTTTTTCTAATTAATAAGCCATCTTGTCATTGTCTATTCCTGATGATAAATTAATGCTAGTTTCTCTTTAACTCAGGTTATCCATGTAATTAGCCTATTTGTTGCATACCTTATTAAATGACCACTAATCTGAAAAATTATTATATGAAAGAGGTACAAAAATGTATATCAGAGTACTACATGTACAGAAATGGAGATATTTGCTACTTATTGGACATTTCATAGCTTTACTGTGCAGCCTATGGCAAGATATCAATAAATATTTGGTGGTTGTTTTTCTCAATAAGAGTATTGGACAGGAAGACAAGTGTGGGCTCCCATGTGACTATAGTTTTAATTGTCTTCTCTTCTAACCCAAATATTTTCCTAGCACACTGTTAGTCTCCATTTAGCAGAGATCACGTATAGTGCCACAAGTCACAGCAGTTGATGCATACATGTAGTGACTATGAGTGAATCTGTCTGGGTTCAGTTTGCTAACGTTTTCGACAACAAACATCATTGCCTACACAGAACTTTCAGCTCACCCCAAGCTCTCCAACACACAATGAAATGATGCCTGCTGACCCCCCCCCCCCCTTTTATTAAAAACCGAGCCGGGTTATCCATTCCTTAAAGGTAATGGCTTTTGTGACTCATCTGAGCAAGGTCAAAGGCTATGCACTGCATTATAGGTATTCCTTATCTCTTGTGGGGAAGCTGCAAAGTTCTTGACCAAAAGTTCGTGTTTCCCAGGGATTCATCGCAAACCGGCTGTAGCCACGAACCTGAACCTTGCTTACCTCGTGTGAATAGATGAACACATGTATAAGTGTTCAGAAGCAAAAGATATTTTGGCTGTAGAATCCTTAAATGTCTGACCACCATCTGATGTGTGTGGCTGAAATGACAAACCATTTGAAACCACTTGAACCCTATAGACTTCGCCAAATGTTTGTGTGTATGTGTAACTAATATTTAAATTGACGTTCTATACCGGAGCCAAATAGATCTATATTGTGATAAGCTGCCCATAGAAATGCATACCAACTGTAAAACGTAATTTAGATTTTCTTTGATGATAAAGCATATAGATTTTTTTTAATTATAGATATGCTCTTATATATTGCCTGGGTGAAATGCAGATTTTTAGAGTGTCTCATTTGTGTATGGGTCACCTGTATACTTTCCTCCAAACTTTATGTAAGATTGTTGCCTACTTGGACAGTCTGTATCTTTCACATTTGGTATTCTGACAGACGCAGTCATCTCATGACATTTTTTACATTGGATCTGCAGGGGTAAATTTTAATCCACATAGTAACTATTTTGGTATATTATGAATAAATCATAATTGAGTGAATGTGGATACTCAAGTATGAACCAGAAGCCTAATAATATTGAAAGTAGCTGTTCTGGACTGAAAATTGTCAGCTAATGCTCTCCCAGGAAGCTATAGCTTCCTTTCACCCATCCTTGCATGAGCTAGCTGAGAACGCATATGCACTACAATCCTTAAAGGGCAAGTTCAACTTTTACAGAAAAAAACTTGTAAGGTGAACCTAGACAGGACGCCCTCCTCAACCCACCCCTCCCGTTACCGGACCGGGGCTTAGAAATCCCCTCGACTTAATCTCCAAAACATCCCACGGTCAGAAGGGACGCATCAGAGCATTCTAATTGGTCGTAGCCTGTTCTGTCAATGGGAAAGATGTAGAGAGAATGCAGAGGGTATTTCTAAGCCGCAGTCCGGTGAGGCGGCTATACCAGGACTCCTAACGGGTGCTGCATGTCAGCAGGATTGGGGGTAAGGAGGGGATCCTGTGTAAGTTCACCTTACAGATTTTTCTGTAAAGGAGAACTTACACTTTAAGAAACTTTGAGAACAGTGCACACACTGCACTCTGATCTTTTACTTTGCAGTAATGAACAGCTTTAACTGCTGGACAAAGGCTTTAACCACACCCATAATTGCACTGTGAAACTTGATATTGCCCAAAAGCACAAGCGTAACATTCAAGCTGTTTTTATAAAGTTTTTAGAGAAAAAAGCTCTGCCATTCATTGGGCTCGATCTATTGAGTGGCAACTGTTCAAGTACAGTACACTTTTCTATGATTATTGGGTATTCTGAGACTACATTAAAACCAGTGGTTGAAATTTTACTACCTATCTTTTTTTTAATTCCCTCAAGGCAATGTATAAAGTCAATATATAATGTAGGGTAATAAAGTAGAATAAATATCATCTCTGTAAACTTTTTCATGCTATACTAATCGTAGACATTTATTTTTATAACGTTATTTTAAAGAAAAGACACTATTGTCATAGACTTATACCATTTAATAAACCATTTATTTGAGCTTTAAACATACGTAAATATAGACTTCTATGGTAAAATATATTTTTAGTGAGCGATTTAAATGAGCAGATAGGTCTACAACAGATCTTGTATAAAGGTACTAGGATAACTGTCTTGGCCTTTGTTTAGTTTAGTACATGTTCAAACGTATTGACTTTTAATTAGTAGCTTTTAGCCTAGGTTATGTTCAGATGTCTCTGAAATTGCCGCTGAAATCGGGACTGTCATGTCGGAGTAAAATCGTGCGCGTTCAGCTGAACTTGCACAGCTTCATTCCCGCAGCACAGTGTGCTGTGCTGTGGGAATGAAGCCGCGCAAGTTCAGCTGAACGCGCACGATTTCACTCCTGCACGACAGTCCCAATTTCAGCGGCAATTTCAGAGACATCTGTGCAGGTTACTGCACAGATGTCAATGAAAAGCGCACCCCGAAATCGCAAAAAGTAGTACAGAAACTACTTTTTGAAATTGGTACAGTGTTGTATCGATTAGGACAGTGCCATTGCCTGAAATTGCCACAGATTTGACATTTTAAATTGCACCAATATGAACCAGGGCTTGAACAGTGAAATAGAGGGCCAGCATCTACTGCTTTCCCGTTTACTCATTCTGTGGTTATAAACCCTTCAGTGCGCATGCAAATACAGGGGATATCTCCTAAACAGTTCAGGTTTAGGAGATATTCAGGGTAGCTACAGGTAAGCCTTATTATAGGCTTACCTGTAGCAAAAAGTGTGTTGTAAGGGTTTACAACCACTTTAATGCATTAATCTTTTAATTTTCAGAACTATGAATATGATGCAGGTGTACCACAGAAATTACTGTTGTGTGCCACTTGCATATCTTTGGTGGGTTAGAAATTATAATCAACTTCTAATGACAAATATATGGAAACGGCATCTGTATAGTTTGTGAACATTACAGTCATGGAGTGATTTCACCATGCTCTCTGATCAGGGTAAAATTCCAGTGTCTTATTTTGAGTAGCATACACACAAACGTGTGCCAACCTGTAGTAATGCTGACCGTTGGCTCACAAGGTTGTTAATGCACCAGAGTAAGGGGTGTCCAAATTGATGGTAAGTAGTTTAAAAAAAGGAAAAAACTCTCTTGTTTCCAAGTTGGGATTTGATGAGAGAACCTTGGTGCTTTGAAATGCATTATCCCATTGGTGAGAGAGCATTTATGGGTTCACTCCCCCCCCCCCCCGAAACTACTGCCCAGTCTGACACCAGCATCTCCTGTCATCTACGGGGCAGCCTGTGACGACATATCTGGGTTCCAGACCTCACACAGCACGGCCATTTCCCTGGTGTTCCGGTTTGCAGTGCACAGAGTCTGACATCCATGTGACCACCAGCAGCCGCCTCTTGGAGTGAACCACCTGGATCCTCCGGCTGATATGTGTTCACTGGCTTGCAGCTTCACTCAATTAATGCTGGGAATTGTGAGTGTTCAGAGCTGGTTTGTGATCCATTTTTATACAAGACTGTGAAATTATCCTTATAAGTAAACAATAAAAGGCTGTAACTGACTTTTTTGGCATTGATTGTCTTGGATGCAAGAGTTTCTTTCCTTTTAACTACTGAACACTTGCCATCTATTTGGAGACCCCTTGTTTTTCAGTGTCCAGCACATTTGCTTTGTGTGGTTGACTATGTCCATTTCTCTAGTGGTTTGCTATCAGCACGGTACTGTGGGACCAATAATTAATCATAGAATTTCTTAGCCGAACAGTGAATTAGCACCTTTAGTCCTGTGTTCGTTTTTAGTGTCCCAGAGTTGTAGCCTGTTGGTGAATGTGTGCATGACTTTGCAGGTTCTATAAAAGTTTTGTGCTTCATCTTAAATGTCTACATATGCAACCTAATTATTGAGAGACCCATAACTAATGGGATTATTTCACATGCTCTTTCTGCTCTGTTCAGCAGGGTATCTGTGAACAGGTTGGATGTCACTTTTGTGACACCCATGCCCATTCAGTTTTTTGGCTGCATTTTGACACCAGACTGTGGCAGACCTGTGTTGGATCTAGGGGTGCCAAATGTAAACAAATTTGTGTCTGTTTACTTCAGACTATCTCTGATATTTGGATCCAAAAAAAAGAAAATGATGCATTCCTTTTTAATTTTTGTTTCCTGGATGAATTCAGAGGTAAGCGGATGTAGGCCTGCTCATAGGGTCGCATGGAGCTTCTAATCAGGTCTGCTGAAAAACTGACAGGCGAACCTGATCGGTACCACCCATGAAAGTGGCACATAAGGCTAATAAATCTACTGGATATAGAAAGTTCAGAATAGTTAACGTAGTCATACAAAGACTGCTTCTGCTCTTTTGTGCACTCCTCATTTGTCCAACACGCACCATAGAAGTTCAGCTCAGGAGCCATGAGTATGGCGTAGTGAGATTTTTCTGTTTGCTAGAATCCATGATGTTGGTGTTTGGTAGAGATGGCTTGACCTTTGTACCTTATAGAGACCATATCAGATAAAGGTTGAATATACAGTATAGTGCCACAGAGGGTGAGAACATGAATGTACCATACAGAAGAAATTAAATTAGCATCTTAAAGAGGAACTGCAGTCTGCTCACATAATTTGTAAAAACAACAACATATTTGCCATTCTGAAGCTTCCATCCAACCACTTTGCATATTATTTTATATATACTGTGATTCTGTACTTGCCAATTATGCTACAGAAATCTCCCTCCACTGACACACAGAGGCACACCTCCAGCTCTGCAGCCCTGAAACTTTCATTGGCCCTCTTATGACTCATCACCACTCCCCTCCTGAGAGAGAGAGTTGTGCGTGATGTCATAAGCCTAGGTATTTTACCAGACACGAAACAGGAATTGGGCTGTATAAGGTATTTACTGGCAGAAAAAAAAAATACTATCCAAAGTTAAAACAACAAGGGCAGAAGATTAAATGGATGGAAAGATGAAAAAAATTCTAAAGTTCTGCTTTAAATTGTCATAATTATATATTGATATGTGAAAAATATACAATAACTGCATTAAGCTAATACTTCTAGAAGTAAGTGAACCTTTTTAAATATGAATAGTAACTGAACAGATATTCTTGTAGGAATGGGATAAAGTTGTTAAATGTTTCAGATCCATTGAGATTAACGTGTATGCAGCATATTCTGTAGATCTGTTCATTTACAAATACGTAATTTGTGCATTTTTTATTTTTTTTGTTTGTTTTTCTTCTTTTCACACTTATTTTGTATACCAAACATATAGGAAGCTATAATTTAAAAAAAAAACAATATAATTATGACTGATAAATAGGGTGCTCATGAAAGGAATCTGAACTATTGTTTACAGTGTTATATAGTGCCAAACATGTTATGACTAACTGTACTTCTGTATTCATGTTAAAAAAAAAAAAAAATCTGTTATTTTAACTGCTGTGTGTGTTAATTATAAATAAAATGTATTTGTAAATTTAAAATAGAACGCGTTTATTTTTCTTTGTAATTTTAACAGTGTGGAGCATGCTAGCTCTTCCTTCCTGACATCTTTGAGACATGGGGGAAGGATAAGTACACTAAATTTCAAAAGAGACAGCTTTAGGCCTCATGCACACTGGACATTTTTACAGCTTCAGGCATTTTTTGTTTTTTTGTTTTTTTACAGCCAGTAAACTCCCCAGCATTTTATCCTATGTGTCCATGCACACATAAGCTTTTATCAGCTTTTTTCGGCAGGGGCATTTTCTGGCTGGAAAAAAAACAAGTGGGTTTGAAGAGGGGTTCTTAACTTGTAAAAAACGCTGAAAAAACTTGACTATTTGGCATTTATGTGCATTTTTGAGCTATAAGGAGGGTGGAAGGGAGATAAATCTTTTATATTGACCACTTTAGCCCCGGAGGATTTGGCTGCCCAATGACCGGGCCATTCTTTGCGATTCGGCACTGCATCGCTTTAACTGACAATTGCGTGGCCGTGAGATGCTGCTTTAAAAACCCACCGGTTTAGGCTGATATGTATTATTCTACATAATTTTTGTTAAAAAAAATCGCAATAAGTAGTTATTGATTGGTTTGTGCAAAAGTTATAGCGTCTACAAAATAGGGGATAGATTTATGGCATTTTTATGAGTATTTCTTTTTTTTACTAGTAATGGCAGTGATCTGCGATTTTTACCATGACTGCGACATTGTGGCGGACAGATCGGACACTTTTGACACTATTTTGGGACCATTGTCATTTATACAGCGATCAGTGCTATAAAAATGCACTAATTACTGTGTAAATGACACTGGCAGGGAATGGGGTTAAACACTAGGGGGCAATCAAGGGGTTAAGTGTGTCTTAAAGATTGATTCTAACTGTGGGGGGATGGGCTACCACTGACATGACAGCGATCACTGCTCCCGATGACAGGGAGCAGTAGATCCCTGTCATTTCACTAGGCAAAACACGGAAATGCCTTGTTTACTCCCCATTCTGCCTCTCCGTGTCATGATCGCGGGCCGCCGGCAAACAGAGTTTGCAGGGCCTGCAGGCATGCTCACGGAGTCCCCGGTGGGTGCTACACTGCAAATTAAAGGGGACGTACAGGTACGCCTATTTGTTCACCGCTGCCATTGTGCCAACGTATATCAGCGTGCAGTGGTTGGCAAGTGGTTAAAGTGTTTTTTCTTTTTTTTAAAACAAGTTATATTTACCTGCTCTGTGTAATAGTTTTTGCACACTGCAGCCCTGATTCTCCTCTTCTGGGGTCCCCTACCAACGCTTCTGGCTCCTCCTGCCTTCAGATTGCCCCAATAGCAAGCTGCAAAGTATAGAGTACCCCTGTAGCAAGGTAAAAAAAAAACTTCTGGCTTTAGAATCGCTCACTTCCTATCCAAGACTACATGTCTTTAGAGGGATTGTTCCTCACATATTTACATTTACAAGTTCTCAGGCACTTACTGACATGTATGGACGGTGTACTGAGCTGTATGTGTGCTTCACTGTATTTCGTAATCAGTAAACAAATAATGCATTCTGTATGCAGGCCAACTAATCGGCTGGCCGATTAATCAAATATGAAAACGATTTTCATAATCGATTAGTTGTTTAGGCCCTAAAAGTCTGTACGGGAAAAAAAAGGAAGCCGAGTGATGCCGAATTATGTGTCTGAGCTGACGGCTCTGTTGAAGAAGGCCGATTCTGATGCCGCGTACACATGGTCGTTTTTCGGCATGAAAAAAAACAACGTTTTTAAAAACGTCATTTTAAAATCATTGTGTGTGGGCTTCACATCGTTTTTCGGCTTCTGAAAAACGAAGAAAAAAAAATTCAAACATGCTGCATTTTTTAACGTCGTTTTTTAAATTGTCGTTTTTCGGGTTGTAAAAAATTATCGTGTGTGGGCTAAAACGACGTTTTAAACCCGCGCATGCCGAGAAGCGAGTTATGAGACGGGAGCACTCGCTCAGGTAAAACTACCATTCATAATGGAGTAAGCACATTCATCACGCTGTAACAGACAAAAAAGCGTGAATCGTCTTTTACTAACAAGGAATCCGCTAAAAGCAGCCCAAAGGCGAATAGAACTTCCCCTTCAGAGTGCCGTTGTACATCACCACTCTTTGTTCATCATTTTTCAAAAACGATGGTGTGTGGGCAACATCGTTTTTAATGATGAAGTTGGAAAAACTTAGTTTTTTGGACATGCTGAAAAACGACCGTGTGTACGTGGCATCAGTCTTCAGAAAGACAAGGTAGTATGCCCAAGGCCATCTTTTCTTTCTAAGGTGGAGGTCTTCCACCTCAATGAAGTCTTCTACCTTAATGAAGACAATTTTTCCATCTATGTGCCTGCTCCGAAACACCCATGGAAATTACTTTCCATTGCCTCGGTGTAGTCAGACCCATCATAGTCTACCTCCAAAGAAAGGGCTTCCATGAGGAAGCCGTCCTCCCTATTTGTCCTACCCTCAGGATATCACAAGAGACATCCTGCTTCAAAATCCACCATCCTTGGATAAGACAACTCATCACCAGTGCTTACATTCTAAGCTCTACCAGTGGGGTCAGTGGGGGTTTTGTGGGCATTCCAGCACCAAGTCTTTGTAGCTTAGCTTTAAAAGGCTGCCACCTGGTCCTCTGTGTGTACCTTTTCAAAATTAAACCAGATAAATATCCAGTCTCTGCAGCTTTCGGTCGCAAGGTTCGTGTAGCTGCATTGTGAAGTTGGGTCTATTGACACTTGTTATTGTTATGGGGCCTGCTGGCATAGTTCGTTTTGCCTATTTGCTGCCCACCCTTCTCATTCATTGCTTGGGGGCTTCCCGGGTTCTGTGTATATTTTGTCTGTCTGGTACTGTACAGTTAAGATGAGAGGAATTTTGACATGTAATATCCCCATATCTTTGAGTACAGTACAGGACACAGGCAACCTCCCTTTTTTCCTTGGTTACTCTGGCTTGTTTGCTACACAACTTAGGAGTCACAATGTGGGATAAGGACATAGGGGAGATGCTGAGGGGGTGTGTCCTCAAGACTGCCTTATTCGCAGTTCATTACTTGGGGACTACCCAGGGTATATAAATACTCGTCCTGTACTGTACTCAAATATATATTAACAGGTAAGTCAAAGTTCCTCTTTTTTTTTTTTTTTACATACTTTTTTAACCACTTCCAGCCCAAGGACGTCATATGACATCCTTGACTTTCAGTGGGAATATCTAAATGTCATTATTTTCTGCCGGCGATTCTATGCACAGTAAGAACAATCATAGCGGCAGTTCAGCCGCTTGATCATTCTTACAGGCGACAGTAGGGGACATCCCCCTTCTCTCCACCTTCCGGTGCCTTTCCAGGCTCTCCCATGCCATCGGGGACCCAGAGAAAGAATCTGCCACAGTCCGATGAAGAGCATAGACATTTTCCAGTGACCAGTCATTTCTATGACAGTGGGAGGCCTGGGCCTGATGTTATGACGCCACGTTCGGGCCGCGGATGTCAACAAAGCTGCTATTTTTTTTTTTTTTTTAACCACTTAAGGACCCCTTCACGCCGATATACGTCGCCAGAATGGCACGGCTGGGCACATCAACTTATATGTACGTTGTCCTTTAAGCCCAGCCGTGGGGTCGCGGGCGCGCTCCCACGACCCAGTCCGAAGCTCCAAGACCGTGACCGCGGGACTCGCGGACCCGATCGCCGCTGGAGTCCCGCGATCGGTCCCCGGAGCTGAAGAACGGGGAGAGCAACACGGCTTCCCCGTTCTTCACTGTGGCGGCGTCATCCATCGTGTGATTCCTTTTATAGGGGGACACAATCGATGACGTCACACCTACAGCCACACCCCCCTACAGTTGTAAACACACTTCAGGTCACACATAACCCCATCAGCGCCCCCTTGTGGTTAACCCCCAAACTGCAATTGTCATTTTCACAATAAACAATGCATTTCAATTGCATTTTTTGCTGTGAAAATGACAATGGTCCCAAAAATGTGTCAAAATTGTCCGAAGTGTCCGCCATAATGTCGCAGTCATGAAAAAAATCGCTGATCGCCGCCATTAGTAGTAAAAAAAAATATATAAAAATGCAATAAAACCAAACCCCCTATTTTGTAAACGCTATAAATTGTGCGCAAAACAACCAATAAACGCTTATTGCGGTTTTTTTTATACCAAAAATAGGTAGAAGAATACGTATCGGCCTAAACTGAGGAAAAAACTTTTTTTTTATATATTTTTGGGGGATATTTATTATAGCAAAAATTAAAAGATATTGCATTTTTTTCAAAATTGTCGCTCTATTTTTGTTTATAGCGCAAAAAAAAACGCAGAGGTGATCAAATACCACCAAAAGAAAGCTCTATTTGTAGGAAAAAAAGGACGCCAATTTTGTTTGGGAGCCACGTCGCACGACCGCGCAATTGTCCGTTAAAGCGACGCAGTGCCGAATCGCAAAAAGGGGCAAGGTCCTTTTAGCTGCAAAATAAAAATAATAATAGTAAAATAAAGTTACAATAAAATAAACAATAAAAAAAATATATAAAGCGCCCCTGTCCCGTGTGCTTGCGCACAGAAACGAACGCACACGTATGTAAATGCCCTTCAAACCACACAGGTATTGTTGCGTGGTGGTGGTGCACGTGTCCAGGAATCAGTCACTGGGTGTTTTTTGTTTATGTAATTGGTGTTAATATTTAAGTGCCACCATATATACCTAAAAAACATCTGAGTTAGACAGTATCACGCTATGGTCTTCCTTTTTTGATTTTGGATCGATTGATATACCATACTTACGGAGCTCAAGGTGTCCAGGAGCGAGTGAGAAACTTGTATAGCGCGACACATGCGAACTGAATCGCCTCGGGGCACTTGGTATTCATTTCCTACTATATTTTTCCTTCAGAATAGATGGGTTTTAAGTTTTTTTTCTGAAGGCCTGGTGATTCACTTCCCTTCGAATGCTGTTTGGTAAAGCGTTCCACAGTCTAGGTCCTTGAACTGCAAATCTTCGTTCTCCTTTGGACTTGTATCTGGTCTTGGGTATCTGGAGTAGATTTTGGTTAGTAGAACGGAGAACGCGATTGGGGTTGTGACATTTTATTTTTTCACATAGATATTGGGGCGCACTTCCTTGTACACATTTGTGCGTCAGGCATAGTGCCTTAAAGTTAATTTGGTCTTTTACGGGCAACCAGTGAAGGGATCTCAGGGAGGGAGAGATTGATTCCCAGGGTTTTTTCCCTGTTACAAGTCGTGCCTATGGGATCTCTGCTGTTACCTACAAGGATAAAAGGCCTAGGCTGGGTGTAAAAGCCATCTGCTTACCTGGCTTGCTATCTAGTAAGCAGGTTCTCTCTATAAGGTGGTGGCACACCTGCATACAATCCATTCACTGGGTGTTGTCTTAATAAGTCAAGCATCTATGCAAGATTGTCTTTATCATCAAAACATTTTTTGGATATTTTAGCGCAATTTTTTCTTTTCTAATATAGGTTTATTCAGTTCCTTGTTATTGCGTATGTTTTGTTATCATTGATAACTTTTGAATAAAAAAACTATACTTAAAAAAAAAAAAAAAAAAAAGAAGTGGAAAATTAGGGATTCTGTTGAAACCAAACCATGGTCAAGTAGACCAACTAAAATTTCAGCCACAACTGCCAGGAAAATTGTTCAGGATGCATAGAAAAACCCATAAATAACTTCAGGTGAAACTACAGGACTCCCTGAGAACTTGTGGTGTGGCTGTTTCAAGATGCACAATAAGAAGGCACTTGCACATTAATTGGACTAAGTCCTCTTTGCTGCTGCTTGATCAAAGGCCTCTCCTACCCATACATACTATTCAGGATATCCCGGTCTCCGAATCTTTTCGGTACCTTGGTGTCCAGGTTACGGCATGCCCGCTAGACTACGTCAGACTCAACCTCACCCCCTTGCTTAATCGCTGTAGGGACCGGGTCAAGGTGTGGAGCAAACTTAAACTGTCACCGGTTGGGAGGGTGAACTTGATAAAGATGATTCTTATGCCACAATTACTATACATATTGCACAACTCCCCGATGGTCATCCCTCTGAAAAAGTTCAGAATCATTAATTCTATTTTCCGCTCTTTAATTTGGCTAGCAAAGCCCCCCAGGGTCAAACTTGAACAACTGCAATGTCCAAAAGAGGCCGGCGGATTGGCATTGCCCAATCCCTGGCTCTACTATTTGGCCTCCCAGGCGCAGCATATTGCGAGGGTGGTTGGCCCTCAACAGGACCTCCAGCTGAATCTGAGGGACTCATCGGTTCGGCTGCTCAGATTCACGACCGGGGGGGAAGTGATAGAAGGACTAGAGGCCTTGCGGTATGCGAAATCCAACAAACGGTTTCCCACATATGTACTCATGCAGAAAGTCTGGAACAAGGTCAGGATGATGCAGGGTGTGACAGGGTACACTAAATATAGCCCCATATGGGATAATTTACACTACCGTGAGATAGCGAAAATACCGTATGGTTCGAGGTGGAAACAACATGGCATATCCCTCATGTCACACATTGTAAGGGCAGGCCGGCTGAGACCTTTCGCTGAGCTCAGGGCTGACTTTCAGCTCCCGACATCCATGCACTTTTATTACCTACAACTCAAACATGCATTTGAAGCTCAGCGGGAGGATGACATATGGGTCATGGATGTGGCACCGGTCTTTAATTACCTATCGGACGTGTCCTCCTACAAGGGATTTATATCCAGTTGCTATGCTATGCTGCTAAACCTCTTCTTACCGGGTGCCCCTCACAAGGCGGTGGCGCTGTGGGAACGGGACGTAGGAGCATTTGAGGATCAGCAGTGGGAGGAGGCCTTGCAGGCGGTTCCCGCTTGCTCCCTGAACGTGGCACAGAGACTTTCACAACTTTACATACTCCTACGGGTTCACTACACGCCGGCCAGGCTGGCGAGGATGGGACTGGGGGTAGACCCCTGCTGTACTAGATGCTGTAGAGACCATGGAGATCTCATTCACCTCCTGTGGCGATGCCTGAAGCTCCATCTGTACTGGTCAGGGGTGGTGGACACGATTAACAGGGCCTTTCAGGCTCAGGTTCCTTTGGAGCCCAAGGTGTGTCTCCTGGGGATCACGGAGGGTCTCCTGGTAGAGGATATCCCTAGACAGGCTATAGGCAGAGCTCTGTTCCAGGCTCGCTTGACAATACTGAGACACTGGAAGGACACTGAACCACCAACAGTGCAGGAATGGGTTAAACAAATGGGGGTCACTCTGAGGTTGGAGAAGGTGGTGTATCAGAAACAAGGGACAAGCGGTAAATATGAGAAGTTATGGGCCCAGTGGCTGGATGTTCCTGGGCTTGCCCCAATAGATTTGGTATACGACAGATTATTTTAGAACCTCTTCCAGTCGGGTTGGGAGCAACCTCATAAGCCCCGCAGGGGGAGGAGACGGGAATAGTTGCAGGGAATTTTACCACGATGCGGAGATTTGACTGTAGTACAAAGTTTTGTTTTATGTGTACTCTCCCATGTGATTTTCAATGTGAATATGCTCTGGAGATTGTAAACTGTTTTATTTTTTATATATGCTCAATAAAAAACCTTTGTTTAAAAAAAAAAAAAAAAAAAGAAGGCACTTGCAGCCCAAAGATGGGCTGCATGGTCGAATCACCAGAAGAAAACCTTTACTACGAAAATGCCACAAAGTATCCCGCTTACAATACGTCAAACAGCACAGAGACAAGTCTCAAACCTTCTGACACTAAGTAATTTGGAGCGATGAGACCAAAATTTAGCATTTTGGCCACAACCATAAACGCTACATTTGGAGAGGAGTAGTCAACAAGGCCTATGATAAAATGTATGGAGGTAGATCACTGATGTTTTGGGGATGTGTGAGCTACAAAGGCACAGGAAATGTGGTCATAATTGATGGCAAGATGAATGCAGTATGTTATCGAAACATTCCAACATGACAATGATCCAAAACACAAGGCCAAGTCGACCTGTCATTGGCTACAGCAAAATAAAGTGAAGGTTATGGAGTGGCCATCTCCGTCTCCTGATCTCAATATCATTGAGCAACTCTCGGGAGATCTCAAACGTGCAGTTCATACAAGACAGCCCTAAGGGACCCCAGAAGACGAGGATCGGGGCCACTCTGTGCAAAACAAACTGCACAGTGAAGATAAGTATGGTATGTTTGTTATTTAAAAAATAAAATAAACCTTTATAATCCCTTTAACCAGTGCAGGTTGGCACTGCTGCGCAAATCGCAGTAGCTGTACGGTGCTCGGTGGGCAATCAGATTCGCTTCAGAACCGATCACTGCCCAGGCCCAGGCCAATGATTTCTGGCCTGGACCTGGTGATCAGTTCTAGCGAATGAGAAACTGTCCTATGTGTAATGTAAACACAGGCAGAGGAAGTGATGTCATCTCCCCCCGTGGAACCCTTTTGGTTCCAGAGAGTGGACATCTAAAAGTAAGTTGCACCAACACTACACTAACACCGGTACACACAGGCACACTTTTCACCCCCCGATCGCTCCCCCCCCCCTCATTTACCTTCTTCACTCCCTGTCATTGTGTCATCAAGTGCAGTTTTCAGATTTTTTACTGATCACTGTACTGGTGTCACTTGTGACACTAAACAGCGTTAGGGCCATTAGTAGTAGTGCCAGGTAGGTCTAGGGTACCCCCCATTAACTCCCTAATAAAGGTTTATCCCCTTGCTTACCCCCATTAACCCTTTCACCTCCTGTCACCAGTGTCACCAATCTAGTGTACAGATATATATTCTGATTGCCGTTTTAGTGTCACAGGTGACGCTAGTTAGTTTAGTTTCACCGTCAAGTCTTTTACAGCGTGAGGGTACCCCCATATATTACCGAATAAAGGTTTAACCCCTTGATCGCCCCCAGTTATCCCTTTCATCTCATCACAGTGATCACTTTATTAGTGTCACGGGTGACGCTGGTTAGTTTGTTTTTTTATAGTGTCAGGGTACCCACCGTATATTACCAAATAAAAAATGTAACCCCCTAATCGCCCAGTGGGTGACATCAGTTAGGTATTAGCGTCAGCGTCAGTCCCAGGGAGTGTCTAATCGGATCAATATCTTTGATCTCATCGGATCTATACTAGTGTCCCCAATAGTTTAGTGTTCCCAAAAATGCGGCGTTAGCAGGATCAGCCTGTACACATTCGAGCACCTGCATTTAGACCCTCGGCCCAGCCATGCCCAC
This sequence comes from Rana temporaria, assembly GCF_905171775.1. Classification (NCBI taxonomy): domain Eukaryota; kingdom Metazoa; phylum Chordata; class Amphibia; order Anura; family Ranidae; genus Rana; species Rana temporaria. Next base: position 88,037,640 of record NC_053494.1, on the reverse strand, counting down.
CCAAGTGCAGCATCAATCGATCACTGTCACTTAAAAAACACAACACGCATAACTGCAGTGTTCACAGAGTCACGCCTGATCCCTGTGAACGCTAACAGTTCATTTTTGGTAGTGATTGAAGCAGGCTCTGACAATCGGGTGCTCCTTTGCCTGTGAGTCGCACTAGCTGTACCTACAAATTTAGAGGCCGAAATGTCCCAACAAAGGTACACTAGAAAGGAGGCCTACACGTTGCTGAGCATGACAGATGAGAGCGAAGTGGAAGCCGCCTCACTGTCGGATTCAGGCTCAGTATACGAACTGGTAGGGAGCAGCGGCGCTCTGATGATGGAGTAGTGGTCCCTGCTAAGCTCAGGCATACCCAAGCCTGTTCTTCTGTTTCTGAGGTGCAACAACTGCAGGGCTCTCGCATGGAGCAGAAAACCAGTACTAGTGCCACTCATCCTGGTGAACTGGCAAGCACAAGCGGCCTAGTGCACCCTGGTCATAGACAAACCAGCACTGCAGTAACACTCGTGATGTGGTGAGTCCCAAAAGTGAAGTTCAAGCCACCAAGAAGACAAAGGCAGGCCTGTCAAGCCCATAGTGCCCTTCCCACTGCGTTTGCCATTTCTGAACTTCCTGAAGATGGCCAATCTGATAGGCCGAAATGCATAGAGGTTGAGTCACGTGATCATGACACATTTCCACCTAGATGTCCAAACCAGGAAATCGTGCCCTCATAGTGACAGCTGCTTCATGTATTGATCGGGAAGTTTTCATGGATGACTTTTTTACCTGCTGTTTACTCCGGGTGCCAGGATATCAGGCACTCTTACATGTGAGTTGAATACCTTCTTTTAATCTTTTGGAATAATGTTTTTTAAACAGTATTGCGCAATGAGGCTTTTTCTATTATATCTATCCACATGAGGATTATTTACCATATCCAACCACCGGTCCAGAGAATACCTACAGGGGTCGCTCCACAAACGCACTTGACCTAACTAGTGATAGTTGGTCCAACTCCCAAGGGTGAGTGCACATCTACTAGGGGGGGGGCACCCTATTTAAGCACATAAGGAGTACAGAATTTTTCATCCATATTTCAAGTCACAGCACTGTGTATGAGACCTTCAATACTGTTCCAACAGCATAAGCACTTTTTTCACTGGGGACTTTTTCCAGCGATTGTTGTTTTTTAGTGCGTTTTTTTTAATTTAGTGTTTCATTATTAACTTTGTATGTAGCATTTAGCGCAGTTTATTATTTATAATCCTGATTGGGAGCCCACCACTTTTGCAGCACCCACACTTCCCCGCATTCTATGGCCAACCCGGAATTCAGGTGAAAACTGTTAATTTTACGTCACTTGATTTTTATTCACTGTTTTTCACAGAAGATCTCTATAGATCTATTGTGGACCAAAGTAATTTGTATGCTGGTTAATTTATCCCCGCTAATCGCCATTTGACCCTTGCCAGAGAATGGAAACATATTACATTTTCCGAATTTAAGACCTTTCTGGGCCTATCCCTCCTCATGGGCATAACTGAGTCGTGGTCATATTTGTCCACTGACCCAATTCATCATATGCCCGTGTTTTCTGCTTGCATGACCAGGGCTAGATACAAGCAGATCTTGCGGTTTATGCACTTCAACGACAATGAACTCTGTCATCCCCGGGATGATCCTGGATTTGATCGGCTTCACAAAATTCTGCCCCTCGTAAACCACTATAACCAACAGTTTGCAGCCTTGTTTATTCCTGATCAAGCTGGCTGCTTGTCTTTCAAACAGTATCTCCCCAGAAAGCGTGCCGGATATGGAGTTAAGATGTATAAGCTCTATGACAGGGCCACAGGCTATACATAGTAGGTTGAAAAAAAAAACAAGTCCATCAAGTTCAACCTATGTGTGTGATTATATTTCAGTAAAGGCATCAAATTACAGATTAGAAATTCTTATAATATGTCAATAAAAGTTAGATAATATTTCCATCATTTACACTTTCAAAATTACAGAAAACAAAAAAATGACATCTGCAAAAGTTTGGGCACCCTGCAGAATTTATAGCATGCACTGCCCCCTTTGCAAAGCTGAGACCTGCCAGTGTCATGGATTGTTCTCAATCATCGTCTGGGAAGACCAGGTGATGTCAATCTCAAAGGTTTAAAATGCCCAGACTCATCTGACCTTGCCCCAACAATCAGCACCATGAGTTCTTCTAAGCAGTTGTCTAGAAAACTGAAACTGAAAATAGTTGACGCTCACAAAGCTGGAGAAGGCTATAAGAAGATAGCAAAGCGTTTTGCAGTCATCAGGAACAGTGGAAGTTAAAGCAAGATCTGGAAGACCAAGAAAAATATCAGACAGAACAGCTCGCAGGATTGTGAGAAAAGCAATTTAAAACCCACGTTTGACTGCACGATCCCTCCAGAAAGATCTGGCAGACACTGGAGTTGTGGTACACTATTCCACTATAAAGAGATACTTGTACAAATATGGTCTTCATGGAAGAGTCATCAGAAGAATACCTCTTCAACGTCCTCACCACAAAAATCAGCGTTTGAACTTTGCAAATGAACATATAGACAAGCCTGATGCATTTTGGAAACAAGTTCTGTGGACCGATGAGGTTAAAATAGAACTTTTTGGCCGGAATGAGCAAAGGTACGTTTGGAGAAGAAAGGGCATAGAATTTAATGAAAAGAACATCTGTCCAACTGTTAAGCATGGGGGTGGATCAATCATGCTTTGGGGTTGTATTGCAGCCAGTGGCACAGGGAACATTTAATGAGTAGAAGGAAAAATGGATTCAATAAAATTTCAGCAAATTTTGGATGGTAACTTGATGCCATCTGTGAAAAAGCTGAAGTTAAAGAGAGGAAGGCTTCTAGACATGTGCACAGAAATTTTTTTCGTTTTTTTTTGTTCTGTTTCGTATCGTTCCGTAGGTTCGTTTCCGTTCGTTTTTCGGAAGACGCCCGTTTTCCTGTTCATTCCCGTTCGTTTTTCGTACGACGATATTTTTTCGTATTCCGATCGTTTCGTATTTTCGTTACCGTTTTATTTTCGTACATGCGGGATGGTTCGTTATTCTGTTTAATTCATGTTCGTTACTTGTTAGACAATAATTTTCGTGAATTTTCGTCAATGATTTGCATTCTGTGTTTTGGATTCCTTTTTCTGTTCATGTTTTCGGTCGTGTGTTCGTGTGACATCTATGACAATTTGTTGTGGATGTCATGTGGGCATGCGACTGAAGATACGAACAGAAAAAGGATTTTCGTCATTTTGTACTTTCGTAAATATATCGCAGGAATTCGCGGCACTTTCAACACGCGGCTCATCCATATTAACGATTGTTAAGCCCCATACACTTGGTCAGACTTTTTTAACAACAAACATAAAAACGATCGTTTTCCGTTCGTTCTCAGAAAATTTGTTCGTTTTTAAACTCCATCAGAAAACCATTTTTGGGTTCAAAAGTCTGGCCAACTGATCTCCCTTCAGATGAAAATCCACAGAAAAGTTTATTTGGCTTTACTGTACTACTCAGCACAAAAGAGAAGCTGCTTTACTAACTACACTCACTGCCCATTCAAAAAAACGAAAATGACATCTATAATAAAAGATTTCTATTCTGTATTTTGGGTCCTTTTTCTTTTGGTGTTTTCGGTCGTGTGTTCGTGTGACATCTGTGGCAAAAGATTTGCATTCTGTTGAATCCAAAATACGAACAGAAAAAAGGAATTCAAAATACAGGGTGCTGGTCTTTTGTTGTGGATGTCGTGTGAGCATACGACTGAGGGTGCGAACAGAGAAGGGATTCAAACAGGATACAGAATGCAAATCTTTTGTTGTGGATGTTGTGTGAACATACGGCTGAGGATACGAACAGAGAGGGGATTCAAACAGGATACAGAATGCAAATCTTTTGTTATAGATGTAATTTTTGTTCTTTATACAGAATAGAAATCTTTTATTATAGATGTCATTTTCGTTTTGTCGTATTTTCGTCAGATCGTTCGTTCGTATTTGCGGTTGTTCGTTATGCGGCTCATTCGTAATCCTGTCGTTTTCGTATTTTGGTGCTTTATTTTTTTCGTATGTACACATTATTCTGCAGGTACGAAAATGAACATTTTCGTACGAAAATAACATTCGTACGAACGGGAATGCACATATCTAAAGGCTTCTACAAATGAATAATGATCATAAACACACCTCAAAATCCACAGGGGATTACATCAAGAGGCGTAAACTGAAGGTTTTGCCATGGCCTTCACAATCTCCTGACCTCAATATAATTTAAAATCTATGGATAGACCTTAAAAGAGCAGTGCGTGACAGACCAGAAATCTCAAAGAACTGGAAGACTTTTGTAAGGAAGAATGGGCAAAGATACCTCAAACAAGAATTGAAAGACTCTTGGCTGGCTACAAAAAGTGTTTACAAGCTGTGATACTTGCCAAAGGGGGCAGTACAAGATATTAACTCTGCAGGGTGCCCTAACTTTTGCAGACACCATTTTATTGTTTTCTGTAATGTTGAAAGTGTAAATGATGGAAATAAAATCTAACTTTTTTTGACATATTATAAGAATGTCTAATCTGTAATTTGATGCCATTTGGAGATTTTTCCATCTTTCCTTGGCTTCGTTATGCACATTAATAAGAATTTTTACCTGGGGTGCCCAAACTTTCGATCCCCACTGTAATAGTTTCTTGAAAACATTGATGCCCCCCGCTGAGACCACCACCTGTGGGAGGGAATTTCACATCTTAGCCGCTCTTACAGTAAAGAACCCTCTACGTAGTTTAAGGTTAAACCTCTTTTCTTCAAATTTTAATGAGTGGCCACATATCTTGTTAAACTCCCTTCCGCAAAATATTTTTTTCCCTATTGTGGGGTCATCAGTATGGTATTTGTAAATTGAAATCATATCCCCTCTCAAGCGTCTCTTCTCCAGAGAGAATACGTTTAGTGCTCGCAACCAATATCCTCCAGACCCTTTAGCTTTGTTGCCCTTCTTTGTACTCCATTTCCAGTACATCCTTCCTGAGGACTGGTGCCCAGAACTGGACAACATACTACAGGTGCGGCCAGACCAGAGTCTTGTAGAGCGGAAGAATTATTGTTTTATCTTTGGAGTTCATCCCCTTTTTAATGCATGCCAATATTATGTTTGCTTTGTTAGCAGCAGCTTGGCATTGCATGCCATTGCTGAGCCTATCATCTACTAGGACCCCATATGCTTTTCCATCCTAGATTCCCCCAGAGGTTCTCCCCCCAGTGTATAAGTTGCATTTGTATTTTTGCCACCCAAATTAATTAATTTAAAATTTTTCTACATTGAATCTCATTTGCCATATAGTTGCTTACCCCATTAATTTCTTCAGATCTTAATGCAAGGTTTCCAAATCCTGTGGAGATGTTATTGCCCTGCTTAGCATCGTCCACAAATACAGAAATTGCACTACTTACCCCATCCTCCAGGTCGTTTATGAACAAATTTAACAGAATTTGTCCCAGCACAGATTCCTGGGGGACACCACTACCCACCCCTGACCATTCCGGGTAATCCCCATTTATCACCACCCTCTGAATTTGCCCCTTGTAGCCAGTTTTCAATCCATGGTCCATGCCAACAGACCTTATTTTGTACAGTAATCATTTATGGGGAACTGTGTCAAATGCTTTTGCAAAATCCAGATATACCACGTCCATGGGCCTTCCTTTATCTAGATGGCAACTCACCCCCTCATAGAAGGTTAATAGATTGGTTTGGCAAGAACAATTCTTCATGAATCCATGCTGATTACTGCTAATAATACCATTCTCATTACTAAAATGTTGTATATAGTCTCTTATCAATCCCTCCAAGAGCTAACATACTATTGATGTTAGGCTAACTGGTTTGCAATTCCCAGGGATATATTTTTAAATATTGGTGCTACATTGGCTTTTCCCCAATCAGCTGGTACCATTCCAGTCAGTAAAAAATAGGAAAAATGGTCTGGCAATTGCTTGACTGAATTCCCTAAGTACCCTCGATGCAAGCCATCTGGTCCCAGTGATTTATTAATGTTAAGTTTCCCAAGTCTAATTTTAATTCTGTCCTCTGTTAACCATGGAGGTGCTTCCTGTGATGTGTCATGAGGATAGACACTGCAGTCTTGGTTACTGAAGCTCCCCGATTCCCTCGTGAAGACTGAGGAGAAGAATAAATTCAATACGTCCGCCATCTCCCCATCCTTTGTAACCAGATGTCTTTCCTCATTCTTTATGGGGCCAATATGATCTCTCCTTTTTTTACTGTTTACTTAACCACTTAACGCCCGCCCACTGTATATATATGTCCTCTTTTTAAAGATGGATATCTCGGTAACGGCAGCAGCTGCTGCCACAACCGAGGTATCCATCTCTTCGGGCGGGCGTGTAAACGATTACGGCGTTCTCTGCGCGATCGCCGTTATCGGTGGCGGGAGAGGGCCCCCCTCCCGCTGCTTTTCCGCGCCCTCCGCCGCTTACCGGAGCCGTCGGTAGCGGCGGAGGAGATCGGATGCTGCCGCCTGGTGTGTGAGGACTTGAGTGAGGGCAAGATGGCCCCCACCCGTCCTCATAGCTTTGCTGGGCGGAAGTGACGTCAAAACGTCAGTCCCACCCAGCGTCTTAAAGAGACATTTTTTTTGTTGGCATTTTTTTAAATGACAAATTTTTTTTTTTTTTTTTTGCATTAAAGTCTAAATATAAGATCTGAGGTCTTTTTGACCCCAGATCTCATATTTAAGAGGACCTGTCATGCTTTTTTCTATTACAAGGGATGTTTACATTCCTTGTAATAGGAATAAAAGTGATATTTTTTTTTATTTCAGTGTAAAAAAGAATCAAATCAATAAAAATAAATAATAAAACAAAAAAAAAAATGTTTTAAAGCGCCCCGTCCCAACGAGCACGCGCGCAGAAGCGAACGCATACGCGAGTAGCGCCCGCATATGAAAACGGTGTTCAAACCACACAAGTGAGGTATCGCCGCGATCATTAGAGCGAGAGCAATAATTCTAGCCTTAGAGCTACTCTGTAGCTCAAAAAATGCAACCTATAGAATTTTTTAAATTCGCCTATCAAGATTTTTAAGGGTAAAAGTTTGACGCCATGCCACGAGCGGGCGCAATTTTAAAGCGTGACATGTTTGGTATCATTTTACTCGGCGTAACATTATCTTTCACAATATATAAAAAAATTGGGCCAAATTTATTGTTGTCTTATTTTTTAATTCAAAAAAGTGAATTTTTTCCAAAAAAAAGTGCGCTTGTAAGACCACTGCGCAAATACGGTGTTACAAAATGTATTGCGATGACCGTCATTTTATTCTCTAGGGTGTTAGAAAAAAATATATATAATGTTTGGGGGTTTTAAGTAATTTTCTAGCAAAAAAAACTGTTTTAGTCTTGTAAACACCGAATCTGAAAAACACCTTCTGTCCTTAAGTGGTTAAAGAATTTCTTGGGATTTATTTTGCTCTCCTCCACTATGTGTCTTTCATGTTCTATCTGAGCTGCCCTAATTGCACCCTGTCAGAATGTTTATACTGAAATAATAAAATAGTATTGTATTTATGAAAATATGCAAATCTTTGTTTTGAGGAGATTTACAATTTTCCACCAATACCAACAAGAAATTCAAGTTTGTTTATCCATGCTATTTTGAAGACAAGTGACACAAATGATATTGCTTAAAAATATATATTTATTAACTAAAAATACAGTGCAAATTATAGGTATATTCACATTTTAAGCTCTTATTACAAAATATCACATTTTAATACTTAAATGATACTTGTATATTTTAGACCTGGTAACTTGTGAATATCCTTCTGTGTTTTCACAGAAGGTGTAAACATATTTTGTTTACCTTAACTATGGTGTGATCTCTTCTCAAAACAAACGGACCTTCTTCTTACACTCTAAGGCCTCGTACACACGATAGGTTAACCAGAGGACAACGGTCTGAAGGACTGTTGTCCTAGGTTAACCTATGAAGCTGACTGATGGTTCGTCGTGCGTACACACCATCAGTTAAAAAACTGATCGTGTCAGAACGCGGTAATGTAAAACACGACGTGCTGAAAAAAACAAAGTTCAATGCTTAAAAGCATGCGTCGACTTGATTCTGAGCATGCGTGGATTTTTAACCGATGGTTGTGCGTACTAACGATCGGTTTTGACCTATCGGTTAGCAATCCATCGGTTAAAGTTTAAAGCAGTGAGAAAAATATGCAGCGCTGAAAATTCTTTACAAAGATGCAAATTATGCGTAGATGGAATACTCTTACCAGATGACGTGGATCTGCTTGTCAGCGACAACAGATCGTATAGCAAGCTATACCTGCACCCCATATTGCTTTTATTCTCTTTTTATACTGAAGTGATCACTTTTATGTTTTTGGTTTTATGACAATAAAACCTATCCTCTTTTACCTGCACCATCCGGAGCATTGTTTTCTTTCTTTCCCCTGCATGACCTGCTTGGATACAAAGTTTTTCAAACTCCATGTCTGTGTGCACCTTGCATCAGTGGACACCACTGTTCACATCATCATTTGTCGCTTTAAACAAGCTGACCCTCTGTTCCTGTTTTCGAATCGGAGTTGGAGCAAGTACACCTACGGTGAGGTTCCAGTCCAGGCTTACAGCCATTCATCAGGATACCCCGTGGTGAGTCTACCATTGTGCCATCGTCCAGCCGAGCAGATTCGAGTGGAGTCCTTCCATGCGTTTACAATCTGTTGTCGCTGACAAGCAGATCCACGTCATCTGGTAAGAGTATTCCATCTACTCCTGATTTTATCGTGCAGAAAGTTTTTCCAATGATGAGGATGTGGTCATACACCCCCTATTGATGGACTTTTTGTTTTGTGTTTTCTTTTGTGTTTTTCATTTCAAATTGACACTCATTCACAGGTCACTGTGATCTTATCACATTGACGCATAATTTGCATCTTTGTAAAGAATTTTCAGCGCTGCATATTTTTCTCACTGTTTCTATTTCAATTTTTGTCATATTGCTTGTGTAGCTGCTTACCTTATATTTCTAGATTAGCGCAGTTTTTTTCCCCTTTTTCACATTAAAGTTTAAAGCAAGTTGCCATTTTTTTAACCTAAGGTTAAATAACCTATGGGGCCTACACACGATCAGTTTGGACCGACGAAAACGGTCCTTCAGACCGTTGTCCTCTGGTTAACCTATCGTGTGTACGAGGCCTAAGGCTTCATTTCCATGGACGTTTTAAAAAACGGGCCGTAAAGCTAGTACAGACGCGATTTTTCCCGCGTTTTGCATTGAATTCAATGCACGTTTTGCCGCGGTAGTTTTCAGCCGCATTTTTCTGTTTCTATTCAAAATCAATGGTTCCCTATGGGAGCCCATTGATTTGAATAGAGGTCGCACCAGAAGTCGGATCAAGATGATCCGACTTGTGGGGCGACTGGTGTGCAGAGAATCTTGAAGGGGAACCCCGCGCAAATGTAAAAAAAAATTGTGTAAGGTTCCCCCCCAGGATGATACCAGACCCTTTGGTCTAGTATAGATTTTAAGGGGAACACCTACGCTGAAAACAACGACCTGGGGGTTCCCCCAAAATCCATACCAGGCCCTTTAATAAGGGGGCCCCCAGATCCCGGCCCCCCACCCTACGTGAATGAGTATGGGGTACATCGTACCCCTACCCATTCACCGGGAGGAAAAGTGTCAATAAAATAATAACACAACACAGGTTTTTATAATAATTTATTAGCCAGCTCCGGGGGTCTTCTCCACTCTCCGGGGGTCTTCTTCTGCCTTCGGGGTTCTTCTCCCGCTCTACGGTGCCGTCTTCGGGGCTTGCCGCCGCTATCTTCTTGCAGCTCTTTTACTAGCAGCGGCCAGCCCGCTCTTCCTCGTTGCCTTCTGCCTTCTTCATCCGATGTTGCCACGTCGCTCCCTCCCGCTGTAATGCCAGGTGTGCAGTGCACGATGATTTATATAGGCCTCTTATGACGTCACAGTCCCAGCATGCTCCGGGTGGTGACGACATTAGAGAAAGAAACGCAGGATGAGGCTTACAGCTCTAACGCTGGAGCTTCAGACTGCACTGGTCCTAGTTTTATTTTACAGCTTAAAAACAGGTCAGCCATCTACAGCTTAAAAACGTCATGGTGGGTATGAGGCCATAGACTAACATGGAGAGCCGTTTTTAAGCTGCAAAAAACGCTCAGAAAAGTGGCTGTAAAAACGTCCATGGAAATGAAGCCTTAAATGCACAACCAAAATTTTTTATAATGTGCACAGCTTGATAATTTCAACAAAGCTTATATTTAGATTTAGAATGAATCAATGGTTTAAGACATACTATAACCAATCCAATTCTAAAATTTTGAAGTCAGTGTTATGAGATATAACAGTATATGTATTTCCCTTGTTATAGAAGCAAAACAAATTCATACTGCAGTTAGAATTAATTTCACTCCAAAACTGAACTAACGATGGATTGGATTAGTCAAGCATATGCTCAACCAAACTTCAATTACCTAAAAAGGTATACATAAAAAAGATTTATACTTTACCAGTTCTTAAGGATTCTGTCTGTTTGAGAAGTTCCCCGTGAGGTGGTGATGATGATGAGTCCCATAGGACTCATTCCAACCTCCCTACATCTTTGCATTTTCTCCTCCTTTCTCTCATCTTACAAGACCTGCTCTAGGTAGCGAGACATAAAGAGAGATCTTCTTCCTTCCTTCATGAGATCTCTCGACAGAGATCAGACCCCTTCCGTCTCCTCCAGCTCCCTGTCTGCCATGAGTAACACCTTTTTATTCCACCCCAAAAGTGTGTGTGTGTCTCATTACTATATAATTGGTGATGTCAGATGACGATATGTTATTATGTTACCTTGACAACCAAGTTCAACGCCATCTTGAATAATTAACTATTCTCCCCACTAGGGGGCAGTCTTGTATAAGAAATAATTTCTAATGTTATTTTCATCCATGTCTGAAATAATTTACGACACCTTTTAAATCAGGCTTAGCAAAACACAATTGTCAAACTGTCAAACATGTGTCAGCTTCCCCAGCCAACCTGGCGGCTAGCCTAGATATATATAGATGTGATAATGTTCACCCACATCTAGTTAGTTGGTTTGTTGAATTCTTTGTAACTGAAGTTATTGGAAGATAACTCTTGACTTTTATTTTATAAATACAGCTTCTAATACTTTCACACTAATATAATACTGTGTTTGCAACTTTTTCATAATAATATATATATATATATATATATATATATATACCTAAATTAATTTATATAATGTTAACTAACATAGATCCATTGTAAACATATTATGAAAGAAAAACATTATTTAAAATACCCAATACAATAGGACTTAAGCCTTTTTGTTTCTGTAGCTTATTTTGGAAATACCAATTAGTTCTGCGATCTCATGGTTTCCTTATCTTGATTATTTTACTAAGTGTCTAAGGCCTGGTACACACAATAGGATTTATCCGCGGATACGGTCCGGACCGTACCGTATCCGGACCGTATCCGCGGATAAATCCTCTGCGGATTTTAATCCGATGGAGTGTACAAACCATCGGATTGAAATCCGCGCCGAATTCCCATTGCGGTGACGTGTCGCGCCGTCGCCGCGATGATGACGCGGCGACGTGCGCGGCGCTGTCATATAAGGATATCCACGCATGCGTCGAATCATTACGACGCATGCGAGGGATGGGTTCGGACGGATCGATCCGGTGAGTCTGTACAGACCACCGGATCGATCCCCTGGTTCCGATTCCAGCGGATAGATTTGTAAGCATGTCTACAAATTTTTATCTGCTGGAATTCGGAAATATCCGCGGATAAATATCAGCTGGAACGTACATACCAGGGGATCTATCCGCTGAAACCGATCCGCTGAGATTTTTCAGCGGATGGATCCTCTCGTGTGTATGGGGCCTAAATCTTTGAATTGATGGTCTGGGAGATGATACCACCAGACTCCTTGTGAAACAGAAAAACCTATATATATATATATAGATAGATATGAATATAAATTATTTTAATCCCAAATGTTCTGAAAACCCTTATATTTCTTGTTGCATCCTTTATAAAGTCTTTACATTGGAGTTAAAGCGGTTGTAAACCCGAAAAAAAAAAAATTAAAACCTGCAAGACAAAAGCACAATGAGCTAGTATGCACAGCATACTCGCTTATTATGTATTACTTACCTTAGATCGAAGTCCCCGCAGCCATCCTCGACCCCCCTCCATCCGCGGACATCTCTCCCGGAGCTTGCTTCTGGGTATCGCCGGAGCCGAGATGACGTCACTCCCACGCATGCAAGCGGGAGCCGCCGGTTACGGCACAGCTAACTGAAGCAACGGCACGATGTGCCATTGCTTCAGTGTGCATGTGCCGATCACTTTGACACATGCAGGCACAGGGGGATATCTCCTAAACTGTGCAGGTTTAGGAGATATCCAGGCTAGCTACAAGTAAGCCTTAATATAGGCTTACATGTAGCAAAACAAAAGGAGTTTACAACCACTTTAAGCCATCCAGGACTTTTGCTCGCTCTTTTAAATGTATTAACCAATGGGATGCATTGGCTAATGGCCTTATTTAATATGCTCTTCAAGCAAACCCATCTCTCCTCCGTGTTCTTTGTTCCTAAGATTTTATCCCAATTTATGCCTTCTAGCAAGGTTCGTAGTTTAGGGAAGTTGGCTCTTTTGAAATTCAGTGTCTATGTATTCCCCTTATGTTTCCTATTGTTTTGATTTATACTGAAGCCAATTGACCTGTGATCGCTATTGCCTAAATTGCCCCGTATTTCCACATCTGTGATCAGGTCTGTATTGTTGGTAATCAGTACATCCAGTAACGCTTTATTTCAAGTTGATGTGTCTACCATCTGACCCATAAAATTGTCCTGCAAGACATTTAGGAACTGGCGAGCCTTAGATCAATGTGTGGTTCGCTCCGCCCAGTCTATGTCTGGATAATTAAAATCCCCCATTATGATAACACTTCCCATCCTTGCTGCTAATCCAAATTGTAATAGGAAATCTGTCTCCCCCTCCTCCCTCAGGTTAGGGGGCCTATAGCATACTCCCAGTATAATTTGTACATATAGTTTATGAAGAAAAAGATAGTCACGTGAAGCCCTGCAACTTCCCAGGCTACATAGGGAGCGCAGGCAAGATCATTTGGGACCTGGTGTCATCCTTATTCGGAAAGGGGTAACACTTGTGCGTAGACAATTATTACACAAGCCTGTCACTTTTTAGCCACCTTTTGGATTGTGGAATTTCCGCACGTGGCACCGTGCAATCTAATCGCCAGGGCTTCCCCCAACAGCTTGTAGATTCCAGACTTGGACAGGGGGAGAGAGCCAGCTTGAGAAGTAATAATTTGCTTGCAGTGAAGTGGAAGGATAATCAGAATGTTTTTGTTCTGTCCTCCCTTCATGCACATACGACTGGCCAAAGTCCAATGGCGACTGATGTTGAGAAGCCCCTCTGTGTCCACAAATACAACCTTAATATGGAAGGGGTGGACTTCAAAGACCAGTTGATGACGCCGTACTGAATTGCCCGTAAGGCCATACGCTGGTACAAAAAGTGTCTGTATACCTATTTTTATTGACTCTGCTGAACGCTTATGTGCTATACAAAGCATCAGGACAAACTGGATCCTTCCTAAAATTCCAGGAAAAGATCATCACAACCCTTCTGTTTTTAGACTAGGGTTTGTGCCCCAACTTCCAAATGCAAATGCAGTGAGCCGGCTGCATAAGAGGCACTTCCCAGAAGTCCTGGCTGCTGCCACCAATCTCTCCCCCTCTCCTCTTACACTGTACCGATTGGTACAGAGAGGGGAAAGAGGAACCGGCATCATGACATGACGCCAGTTTGTTTACAAGTGACCTCTCCGTCATTTGACGGATCGATCATGTGGTAAAAGGCCGCTGTCAGCAGGCGTTTACCGTTATGCGCCGGGTCCTCTGGACATGGCAGTCACGGACACTCCCATGTGCGTGCCCCAGAATTAACAAACTGCCCTGTAGCCATCATTAGGCTATGGGCCAGTCGTAAAGTGGTTAAAAAAAAGAGCATATGTGCCGAAGCATGGGGGCAGGGGTGGAGGGGGGGAGTTGCCTCTAACATTAGGGCCGGATTGGCCGCATGCTTCGGTATATATTTTTTAGGCACAAATTGCAATAAAAAAAAATGGTCCTTCACTACCTATCATTTTCCAAGGCCATGAAATGCCAAGATAGCACAACCCCAACCCCCCCCCCCCAACGACCCCATTTTGGAAAGTAGACATCCAAGGTATTTGCTAAGAGGCATGGTGAGTATTTTGCAACTCTCATTTGTTTTGGAAAATGAGCCAAGACTTGATCGGGATTTAGTCTGTCAAGGGCATATACATATAGATCATATTGCGGGCATGAGAGAGATTGGGGATGCAAGTCTGGGTGGAAAATGGTGAATAATATATATGAGCTAATGTTCATGGAATATAATATTACATATAATATTAAAGTGCAGCATGCTGAACATGCAAGGGTTATATTTAAATTGTTGGATGTTGGTTTCATAAAGGGCCAGAGTCATGTGACATATTAAGCACATTAGATTTCGTGTGCATCTGGTCTTATTGGATTAGCATAATGAAACAGCATAATGAGATGGAGGCAAGCATGTGTGTATGTATACCTGTCCATACATACATATTGAGGGGGAGGGGATAAATTACAACCAAAGTTACTTTGTTGAATGATGAAGGAAGTCAAGTACATTCGATGTTGAATGTCAAGTATATTCTATGCTGAATGGAGAGTGGCATTGCCAAGTACATTCGATGTTGAATGGAAAAAGTCAGCTACATACAAGTACATACAAGTACCTGTCCATACATATACAGTGCCTTGAAAAGGTATTCACCCCTTGAAACTATGTCATGTGTGATGGAACCTCCCACACTTGGCTTGAATGCTTCAGTCAGTATATCACTTCCCAAGTCTTGAAACACAGGACCAATGGATCTGTCTATAGTAACCCCCAAGAACCAGACAACACCAGTCTTGGAGTACATCAGGAATAGCCATTTATTTGAGATCTCACACAAATATATATACACAAGGATGACAGTACAAGCTGTAACCAGAAACCTAATTAACATGAGCTAATTATCTAATACTATAGATAGCCTAGGTGACCTTTGAGTTCCTAGCCTGGCTGTCTCCTAGCTCCCTAACTACAATACACATTATCATAAATCAACACAGAACTCCTCCACACAATAGCAGATGTCAGGAAGGACATGCCAGCATCCAAAATGGCGGCTGTGGAAGACTGCCTGGAACTTCAGCTCTTGCCAGAATGCCGCTGGTGCGCACCGGTGACAGCTTTGGCGCCAGACAGGCTATTTAAACTGGGTCAGTACCCAGACTCAGATGCTGTCTGCTCTACAGCGTTTCGTGTGTTCTGTTCCCCAGTATCTTATACCTGTTCCTGTTATCTGACCCGGCTTCTTCTTGACGCTCCTGCTTTCTGCCAGCACCCGATCCGGGTCCTTGACTTCGCACCTGCCTGCTCCTTCTGCTACCTCGCTGCCAGCCTAATACCGACCCCGCCTGTACCCTGACTCCGCTCCAGCCTACGCTTCTGTTCCTGACTTGTCTGCCAGTGTATGACCCGGCCTGCCCGCACCTGCTACCTCTCCAGCCCTTCAGAGTCCTGCTGAGCATCCACCCCACCTGCAGCTACATCTGCTCATCTGTCTGTGGTGTTCCTGTACCAAGCCAGTTCCTGCTATCTGCTGACAGCTGCTCCTGGTCTTCTCCTGCACCGGTGTTACTCTGCAGTCTCTTCAGGGGTTCCAGTCCACCGCCATTATCAGCGATCCTGGCAGGCACTCGTGCGACTCTGCACTCTTTGCCTCCTGTCTGCTCTACCAGGGGTAGATGTATAAGAGAGGCTGTCCTCTGCATATCAGGCTCTACCGCCAGGTATGTAACAGCAGAGTTAATTAACACAAACTACAATGGGTGAAATACTCTTAGGGCCAGATTCACGTACAATTGCGCCGGGGAAACGTTAGCCATTTAAGTTACACCGCCGTAAGTTTTCAGGTTTAGTGCTCGATCCACAAAGCACTTACCTGGAAACTTGCGGCGGTGTATCGTAAATGCGTCTGGTGCAAGGCGGGCCAAATAGAATGGGGCGAGTACCATTTAAATTAGGCGCGCTCCCGCGCCGGACGTACTGCGCATGCTCCTGTCGCAAATTTCCGACGTGCTTAGCGCGAAATTACGACGCGCCGACGTTTTGTGAATCGCGAAGTGAAAAAAGATTTACGCCGAAAAAAAAAAAAAAAAAAAAAAAAAATCAAAAGCGACGCGGGAAAGACAGGCATACTTTAACATGGTGGAGTACTTTTACACCATGTTAAAGGTGCCCTATCTTTGCGACGGAAATCTAACACTCGCGACGACGTAACAACGGGAAAAAGCTTTGTGGATCGCCGTAACTCTTAATTTGCATACCCGACACTGGTTTACGATGCAAACTCCCCCCAGCGGCGGCCGCGGTACTGCATCCTAAGATCCGACAGTGTAAAACTATTACACCTGTCGGATCTTAGGGATATCTATGCGGAACTGATTCTATGAATCAGTCGCATAGATAGAAACAGGGATACGACGGCGTATCAGGAGAAACGCCGTGGTATCCCTTTTGTGAATCTGGCCCTTAGATCCCACACTAGCCTTATTTACAATAATCACATTATAGCAGACAACAGACAAGTGGCTGGAGTAGATGCCGTCAGCCTCTTCTATGAGCTCCAACATTATCAAGCCATCACTATAATATGGCATATACAGGATTCCCAGAGTCTGTGTGTTTTGGGGGGACATGAACTTGAATCCAAAGTAACATTACTTCAAGGTCCCCAGGCATACACCTTGCAAAGAGCCATGGGCCATGTTCCCTTAAAATCCATGGCCCATGATCGGAGGGCAAGAGGCTAGCATTCAGTCCTCTACAAAAGCCTTTGTCCTGGCTAGGTCTGTCACACATGATTACAACCAAAAACGTAAATGTATTTTATTGGCATTTTATGTGATAGACCAACACACAAAGTGGCACATAATTGTGAAGTGGAATGAAAATTATAAATGGTTTTAATTTTTTTTTACAAATACGTGAAAAGTGTGGCGTGCATTTGTATTCAGCCCCCTGAGTCAATACTTTGTAGAACCACCTTTTGCTGCAATTACAGCTGCAAGTCTTTTTGGGGATGTCTCTACCAGCTTTGTACATCTAGAGAGTGAAATTGTTGCCTATTCTTCTTTACAAAATAGCTCAAGCGCTGTCAGAATGGATGGCGAGCATCTGTGAACAGCAATTTCCAAGTCTTGTCACAGATTCTCAATTGGTTTTAGGTCTGGATTGGGCCAGTCTATCACATGAATATGCTTTGATCTAAACCATTGTAGCTCTGGCTGTATGTTTAGGGTCGTTGTCCTGTTTCAAGTCTTTTGCAGACTCTAACAGGTTTTCTTCTAAGATTGCTCTGTATTTGGCTCCATCCATCTGCCCATCATCTCTGACCAGCTTCCCTGTCCCTGCTGAGGAAAAGCACCCCCACAAAATGATGCTGCCACCACCATGTTTCACGTAGGGATAGCGTGTTCAGAGTGATGCGGAGTGTTTGTTTTCCGCCACACATAGCATTTTGCTTTTAGGCCAAAAAGTTCAATCCTGGTCTCATCTGACCAGAGAACCTTCTTCTACATGTTTGCTGTGTCTCCTACATTTCTTTTTACAAACGTCCTTACAGGATGTCTCCAATTTACAAGCCAACCTCAATGCTCTGTCTAATTGGGCGACTAAGTGGCAGATGAGGTTTAATGTTGATAAATGTAAAGTTATGCACTTGGGGGCTAAGAATATGCATGCATCATACACACTAGGGGGAATTGAACTGGGGGGATCCGTAGTGGAGAAGGATCTGGGGGTTTTAGTTGATCATAAGCTTCATAATGGCATGCAATGCCAAGCTGCGGTTTCCAAAGCGAGCAAAGTCCTTTCTTGTATTAACCACTTCATTACTGGGCACTTAAACCCCCTTCGTGCCCAGACCAATTTTCAGCTTTCAGCGCTGACGCATTTTGAATGACCATTGCGCGTTTATACAACACTGTACCCAAATTATATTTTTATCATTTTTTCCCCACAAATAGAGCTTTCTTTTGGTGGTATTTGATCACCTCTGCGATTTTTTTTTGCGCTATGATCAAAAAAAGACAGAAAATTTGGAAAAAAAACACAATATTTTTTAATTTTTGTTATAATAATATCCCATTAAAAAAAAAAAAAAAAAAATTCCCTCGGTTTAGGCCGATACGTATTCTTCTACATATTTTTGTTAAAAAAATCGCAATAAGCGTATATTGATTGGTTTGCGCAAAAGTTATAGCGCCTACAAAATAGGGGATAGATTTATGATTTTTTTTTTTACTAGTAATGGCGGCGATTTGCGATTTTTTTGTCAGGCCTGCGATATTGTGGCGGACGTATCGAACACTTTTGACACAATTTTGGGACCATTCACATTTATACAGCGATCAGTGCTATAAAAATGCACTATTTACTGTATAAATGTGACTGGCAGTGAAGGGGTTAACACTAGGGGGTGAGGAAGGGGTTAAATGTATTCCCTGGGTGTGTTCTTACTGTGTGGGGGGAGGGGACTGACTGGGGGAGGTGACCGATGCTGTGTCCCTGTGTAAAGGGACACAGATCGGTCTCCTCTCTCCCTGACAGCACGTGTAGCTCTGTGTTTACACACAGAGCTCCACGTCCTGCTGTGTCACCAACGATCGCGGGTGTCTGGCGGCGCGCACGGGGAACAACAACAACAGGACGTCCAGGGACGTCCACCCGGCACTTGAGAGCCGCGCTGTGGACGTCTTTTGTCCATATCGCGGATCCCAAGTGGTTAAGAGAGGTATGGACTCCAGAGAGAGAGAGAGAGATAATTTTGCCCCTGTACAAATCATTAGTAAGACCTCATCTGGAATATGCAGTTCAGTTTTGGGCTCCAGTTCTCAAGAAGGATATTGGGGAACTGGAGAAAGTGCAGAGAAGAGCAACCAAACTGATAAAAGGCATGGAGGAGCTCATCTATGAGGAAAGATTATAGGAACTGAATTTATTCACTCTTGAGAAGAGGAGATTAAGGGGAGATATGATCAACATGTAGAAATATATAAGGGGTCCATATAGTGAACTTGGTGTTGAGTTATTCACTTTACGGTCAACAGTGAGGACAAGGGGGCACTCTTTACATCTAGGAGGAAAAGAGATTTCACCTCCAAATACGGAAAGGTTTCTTCACAGTAAGAGCTGTGAAAATGTGGAATAGACTCCCTGCAGAGGTGGTTCTGGCCAGCTCAGTAAAGTGCTTTAACCACTTCAGATCCGCGCTATAGTCAAAATACGTCTGCAGCGCGGACCTGAAGTGCCAAGTGGCCGTCTTTAAACGGCCTGCCGTTTCTCGGCTCCCTGCGCGTCCCCGCGAGCGCGCTTCAGGGGAAAACTGTGTTGGCCGTATCCCTTGGACACAGCCAATTACAGATCGTGCTGAATGGCCAATCGCAGAGGTCATTCAGCACTCGATCTCGCCGTCCAATGAGAGATGATCTCAAATGTAAACAAATGAGATCATCTCTCATCGCCGGCTTTCTCTCCTCACACACAGACAGCATGTGAGGAGAGAGAGATCGTTCTACAGTGAGAAGTAGTGAGTGACAAAAACACTGCCCACAGTCCCTGCCAGTGCCACCAGCCAGTGCCACCTGCCAGTGCATTCTCATCAGTGCCACCTGCCCCTGCCATCAGAGCCACCTGCCCCTGCCATCAGTGCCACCTGCCCCTGCCATCAGTGCCACCTGCCCCTGCCATCAGTGCCACCTGCCATCTGCCAGTGCTGCCTGCTCGTGCCATCTGCCATCAGTGCAATCTGCCATCAGTGCCACCTGCCAGTGCAATCTGCCATCAGTGCCACCTGCCAGTGCCACCTGCCCTCAGTGCCATCTGCCCATGCCACCTGCCATCAGTGCCACCTGCCATCAGTGCCACCTGCCATCAGTGCTACCTGCCATCAGTGCTACCTGCTGTGCCATCTGCCAGTCCCATTTGCCGTCAGTGCCACCTGTCAGTGTCACCAGTGACACGTGCCATCTTTTGTCATTGCCAACGATGGCTAAAAGATCTTTTTCAGCCGAGGAGGCGTACGAAATTCTTGCGGCCGACGGGAGCAA
Organism: Rana temporaria; assembly: GCF_905171775.1. Classification (NCBI taxonomy): domain Eukaryota; kingdom Metazoa; phylum Chordata; class Amphibia; order Anura; family Ranidae; genus Rana; species Rana temporaria. Next base: position 88,017,274 of record NC_053494.1, on the reverse strand, counting down.
CGGGGAGCTCTGCGATTCGGATTCCTCCGCAAGGTCAGACGCCGAATCTGATGTTGACTATGAGCCGGTAGTTAGCAGTGAAGAGGAAGAGGAGGAGGAGGAAGAGGAAGAGGAGGAGGGTCCGCCCGCCAGACGAAGGCGTATTGCTAAGGAGGCAGTGCCATCCACCAGCACCGCGGTGCCATCCACCAGCACTGCTGTGCAATCCACCAGAACCGCTGTGCCATCCACCAGACCCGCAACATCTTGGCAAGCAAGGTCACGTACCAGTAGGTCCCATGCCAGCCTTCCCTATTCCCTTCAGAACCCCTTGTGGCTTCCTCCTAATTCAGGAGAAGCCAACATTCCCCCTTTCACTGCCCAGCCAGGAGTCCAGGTGGACACAGAAAATTTTGCCCCGATTGATTTTTTCAATTTAATTTTTACTGAGGACATGCTTGCCTCAATTGTCTCCCAGTGCAACCTTTATGCACAACAATTTATATCCAGTAACCCCACGTCCTATTATGCCCGTCCCTTCCAGTGGAGACCCGTAACAGTGGAAGAGTTTAAAACATTTTTGGGCCTTGTATTCTGTATGGGACTAAACGATAAAAACCAAGTACGATCATATTGGTCAAAACGCCCCATCTACCACATGCCCATCTTTTCCTCAAAAATGCCAAGGTCCAGATATCAAAGTATCATGAGATTCCTACACTACAATGACAATACCCAGTGCCCTCCCTGAAGTGACCCAAATTTTGATAAACTTTATAAAATTAGGCCACTACTTGATTATTTTTCTGAAATTTTCCCCCAGTTGTTTACCCCGGACCAAAACATATGCGTGGATGAGTCCCTTATAAAATTTTCTGGCAGGCTGGGCATAAAACAATTTATTCATTCCAAAAGGGCCCGCTATGGAGTGAAGCTCTATAAATTGTGCGACACACACATTCGTTACCATCAGAAGGAGGAATGGGCAAATCCCGAAAACCAAAATGAATCCACGAATACAATAAGTTCATGGGGGGTGTCGATTTCAATGATCAAATGATCGATCCCTACCTTTCCACAAGACGATCATACCAGTGGTATAAAAAAGTTTCCATTTATTTGTTTAATTTGACCATGTAAAACACCTATGTAATTTATCGAAAATCCACTCCAAGACCCAAATCCTACCTTTACTTCCAGGAGGAAATCACCACTGCCATTTTATACCCCAACAACCCACCAGCAAACATTCGATCCGATGTGGTAAGCCGACTCTACTAGCGCCACTTTCCAGATAGAGTCCCTCTCGGACCAACAGGCCGAAAATCCCCCAAAAAATGCTGGGTGTGCTCCAAAGATGGAGTGAGAAGAGACACCCGTTTTTATTGTGCCGAATGCCCTTCCAAACCAGGCCTCTGCGTAGTTGGCTGTTTCCGCCGTTATCATTCCTTACTAAATTATTAGTCACTTCCTGCCATTTACCTTTACACCCCTTATGCCTCTGCTTGCTCTGTATTTGACCCTGGCTTGTTATTTGACCACGCTTCTGCCTACCGATTCTGTTTATACCTCTGCCTGATATGGAACTGACCCTGGACTGTTATTTGACCACGCTTATGCCTACCGATTCTGTTTATACCTCTGCCTGATCTGGAACTGACCCATGACCGTTTGACCATTCTTTTTGCCTGCCTCTTGGACTGATCTTTTACCCTGCCAGTGGACTAGTGGGATTCATAGCACAGGGGTCTCACATGTGAGGGGATCCAGAATTGTTTTTCTGGATGAAGAAAACTATTGTTTTTGTTTTCTCATTCTAGATTAGGGTCTGGTTGCCCAGAGGCTTCAAAGAGATTTGGGTGGGAGAAGCCTCTACCCCTGTCCCCATTCTGTCCTGAACGAGGCCCTACTTCTGCCTGCTGCCTGTAGGACCTATGTCATCATGCCTGTACTGACTATGGACAATATCCCTGCCTGTTGCCTGGACAATCGCGTTTGCTTTTGCTGACCAAGTCCCTGCCTGCTGCCTGGACCAGTGCTATCGTCCTGTGGACAACTGCGCTACTAAAAACACAGGTACATTTTTTGTTTACCCTTTGCTTAGCATAATGTATTTTGGGGTGTAATTCTTTGCATGTGTATGCTATGTGTCCCTAGAACACCTATTGGTGTTCCTTGCATGTTGGGCCTCTGTATGTGGCCAGGCTGTGAAAAAGTCCCACACATGTGGCATCTCCATACTCAGGAGGAGTAGCAGAATGTATTTTGGGGTGTAATTTTTGCTATGTACAGGCTATGTGTTGGCAATATCTTCTAATTGAACAACTTTGCGTAAAAAAATTGTGTTTTCATTTTTTTCCACATTTTCCAAAAACGTTTGGAAAAAAATGAATCGTTCAAAAGACTCATTATGCCTCATAGATTATACATTGGGGTGTTAGCTTTCCAAAATGGGGTCATTTTGAGGGCATTTCCATTGTCCAGGTGCTCCAGGGCCTTCAAAAGTGTAATAGGTAGTCAACAAGTTAGATGTGTAATTTATGCTCCTAGAACACCTGATGGTGCTCCCTGCATATTGGGGCTCTGTATGTGGCCAGGCTGTGAAAACATACTCAGGAGGAGTAGCAGAATGTATTTTGGGGTGTCATTTGTGGTATACACATGCCATGTGAGAGAAATAACCTATTACAATGACAATTTTGTGAGGGGGAAAAAATAAATAAAAAAAATATTAATTTTGCAAAGAATTGTGGGAAAAAATTGCAACATCAAAAACCTCATCATGCATCTTACTAAATACCTTGGAATGTCTACTTTCTAAAAAGGGGTCATTTGGGGGTTTTTTGTACTTTCCTGGCGTGTTCAGGGCCCCAAGAAATGAGATAGGCACCGGTACAACAGGTGTGATTTGCACCATAGCTTGTAGACTCTCTAACTTTCACAAAGAGCAAATAATATACACTAATTTGGGTTATTTTTACCAAAGATATGTAGCGGTATAAATTGTGGCCAAAATTTATGAAGAAAAATTAATATTTTGCTAAATTTTATCGCATAAACTAAGAAAAATTCTTTTTTTTTTCAAAATTTTCCGTCTTTTTTCATTTATAGCGCAAAAAATAAAAAGTCCAGAGGTGATCAAATACCACCAAAAGAAAGCTCTGTTTGTATGAAAAAAAGGACAAAAAATTCATTTGGATACAATGTTGTATGACTAAGTAATTAACATTCAAAATGTGAGAGTGCTGAAAGCTGAAAATTGGTCCGGGAACGAAGGGGGTTTAAGTGCCCAGTAAGCAAGTGGTTAAGAAAGACCTGGATTCTTTCCTAAATGTACATAATATAACTGGGCACTAACATTTATAGGTAAAGTTGATCCGGGGAATATCCGATTGCCTCATGGGGAATCAGAAAGGAATTTTTTCCCCTGCTGTAGCAAATTGGATCATGCTTTGCTGGGGTTTTTTGCCTTTCTCTGGATCAACTGTGGGTATAGAATTGGGTATATGTGATTGTACGATATTTTTATTGTTTTATTTCTTGTGGTTGAACTTGATGGACTTGTGTCTTTTTTCAACCTGACTATGTAACTATGGAGGAGTCAGATGGGTTATCTAAATGGGAATTCCTTTGGCTTTCTTTCAACAATGGCTTTCTTCTTGCCACTCTTCCATAAAGGCCAGATTTATGTAATGCACGACTAATAGTTGTCCTGTGCACAGATTTTCCAAAAAAGGACATCAATTTTGTTTGGGTACAGCATCGCACAACCGCGCAATTGTCAGTTAAAGTGGCGCAGTGCCATATCGCAAAAAAATAGCCTGGTCATTGAACAGCCAAATCTTCAAGGGATGAAGTGGTTAAAAAAACAGGCATGATTCTATGATGGATATCACTGCATGGGCTCAGGAATATTTCCAAACGTCACTGTGAACACAGATTGCCATGCAATTCAAAAATGCAAGGTAAAGCTCTATGATACAAGGAAGAAGCCATATAAACATGATCCAGAAACTCAACCGTCTTCTCTGGGCCAATGCTTATTTGAAACGATCTGTTGCAAAATGGAAAACTGGTATGTGGTCAGCTGAATCAAAATTTGACATTCTTTTTGGCAATCATGGGTGCTGCGTCCTCCAGACTAAAGAGGAGAGGGTATGTGGGGTGTATTTCCGCGCCAAAGTGTGAAAAGTAATTAATTAAATCACCAAAGATAAAAATAACTACTTAGATTAGCAGGCTGCTCCTCTGGTTCAAAATATATGTGGATATATTGTGCAATTGGATGTAAGTATAGTAGAGGGCGCTAGTGAGAGTGATCCTACTGGTTAGGAAACATTCCCAGGGGAATCCTAATAATGAATAAATAATAGTGACTAAACAATATTAATATATTAAACGCTCAATAGGTGACAACAATATTTGCATCTCTGGGTGAGATGTCGTGAGAGTGCACATAAAGTCCAAGAATAAGACAAATATGTCAATCTAGTGCAGACCTGGGCAAACTATGGCCCGTGGGCTGTATACGGCCCGGCGGACCTTTTAATCCGGCCCATCGCCGCTGCCACGTTAATCACCGAGGCGGGGAACATTACGGACAGCTTTCGTTTGAACAGCTGTTTTCCCCGCCGCGCATAGAGACTCCCCCTTGGACGGATCTGTCCAATCGCGAGCAAGGGGGAGTCACATAGACACTCCCCCTTGCTCGCGATTGGACAGATCCGTCCAAGGGGGAGTGTCTATGCGCAGCGGGGAAAACAGCTGTTCAAACGAACGCTGTCTGTAATGTTCCCCGCCGCGGTGAGAACAGTAGGCAGGGACGGGAGGGGTCACTGTGCCCATCACACGCAGCCACTTGTGCCAACACATGCAGCCACTTGTGCCAACACATGCAGCCACTTGTGCCAACACACGCAGCCACTGTGCCACCATAAATTGTCGCCACTGTGCCAATCACATGCAGCCACTGTGCCAATCACACGTAGCCACTGTGCCAATCACACGCAGCCACTGTGCCAATCACACGAAGCCACTGTTCCCATCAAACGCAGCCACTGTGCCAATCACACGCAGCCACTGTGCAATCACACGCAGCCACTGTGCCAATCACACGTAGCCACTGTGCCAATCACACGCAGCCACTGTGCCAATCACACGCAGCCACTGTTCCCATCAAACGCAGCCACTGTGCCAATCACACGCAGCCACTGTGCAATCACATGCAGCCACTGTGCCAATCACACGCAGCCACTGTGCCAATCACACGCAGCCACTGTGCCAATCACACGCAGCCACTGTGCCAATCACACGCAGCCACTGTGCAATCAATTGTTGCCACTGTTCCCAAACACAGCCACTGTGCCAATCACATGCAGCCACTGTGCCAATCACATGCAGCCACTGTGCCAATCACACGCAGCCACTGTGCCAATCACACGCAGCCACTGTGCCAATCACAGGCAGCCACTGTGCCAATCACACGCAGCCACTGTGCCAATCACACGCAGCCACTGTGCCAATCACACGCAGCCACTGTGCAATCAATTGTTGCCACTGTTCCCAAACACAGCCACTGTGCCAATCACATGCAGCCACTGTGCCAATCACATGCAGCCACTGTGCCAATCACACGCAGCCACTGTGCCAATCACACGCAGCCACTGTGCCAATCACAGGCAGCCACTGTGCCAATCACACGCAGCCACTGTGCCAATCACACGCAGCCACTGTGCCAATCACACGCAGCCACTCTGCCCATCAAACGCAGCCACTGTGCCAATCACACGCAGCCACTGTGCCCATCAAACGCAGCCACTGTGCCATCACATACAGCCACTGTGCCAACACACGCAGTCACTGTGCCATCAATTGTTGCCACTGTGCCCATCACACGCAGCCACTGTGCCATCAATTGTCGCCACTGTGCCCATCAAACGCAACCACTGTGCCATCACACGCAGCCACTGTGCCATCACATGCAGCCACTGTTTAATCAATTGCTATTGATTAAACAGTGGCTGCCTGTCCCCCTCCTGTGTCATGTCCCCAGCATCTGTCCCCCTCCTGTGTCATGTCCCCAGCGTCTGTCCCCCTCCTGTGTCATGTCCCCAGCCTCTGTCCCCCTCCTGTGTCATGTCCCCAGCGTCTGTACCCCTCCTGTGTCATGTCCCCAGCGTCTGTCCCCCTCCTGTGTCATGTCCCCAGCGTCTGTCCCCCTCCTGTGTCATGTCCCCAGCGTCTGTCCCCCTCCTGTGTCATGTCCCCAGCGTCTGTCCCCCTCCTGTGCCATGTCCCCAGCCTCTGTCCCCCTCCTGTGCCATGTCCCCAGCCTCTGTCCCCCTCCTGTGCCATGTCCCCAGCCTCTGTCCCCCTCCTGTGCCATGTCCCCAGCCTCTGTCCCCCTCCTGTGCCATCATCCAGCCTCTGTCCCCCTCCTGTGCCATGTCCCCAGCCTCTGTCCCCCTCCTGTGCCATGTCCCCAGCCTCTGTCCCCCTCCTGTGCCATGTCCCCAGCCTCTGTCCCCCTCCTGTGCCATGTCCCCAGCCTCTGTCCCCCTCCTGTGCCATGTCCCCAGCCTCTGTCCCCCTCCTGTGCCATGTCCCCAGCCTCTGTCCCCCTCCTGTGTCATGTCCCCAGCCTCTGTCCCCCTCCTGTGCCATGTCCCCAGCCTCTGTCCCCCTCCTGTGTCATGTCCCCAGCCTCTGTCCCCCTCCTGTGTCATGTCCCCAGCCTCTGTCCCCCTCCTATGTCATGTCCCCAGCCTCTGTCCCCCTCCTGTGTCATGTCCCCAGCCTCTGTCCCCCTCCTGTGCCATGTCCCCAGCCTCTGTCCCCCTCCTGTGCCATGTCCCCAGCCTCTGTCCCCCTCCTGTGCCATGTCTATAACAAGTACTCGTACCAGTTTTCCAACAATGATATTTACTGCTTTTTATAAAGAAATACAATTGATTTTATGCAGTATTGAGTTTAGCCTTTTGGCCCGGCCCTCCAAAATATTTTTAGTTTCTCATGTGGCCCCATCGAAAAAATAATTGCCCACCCCTGATCTAGTGGATAGACTCCACAAACAAAGTCCAAAAAATAGTGCAAAGTGAATTCAATTAAAATATACAACATATAAAAAAAATTGGAATCATCAAAAATAAAAATTATCAGTGAAAAAGTGTCTCTTGGTTGCCACAGTGGTTAACACTATTGATAGGAAATCTCTTTCACAGGATGCTTCAATTGTTCTAATAATGCTGCAGCCACCACCATCTGATATAACTTTCACCCGATGTGCTCTTATAAAGGCATGCGCTTACCAGAAACAGTGGACCACTTTAGTGAAAAAGTAGGTCTGCAAGGCTTAACAGGTTAAGTGCCTGTACACTATTCACCACACTTGGAGACTGCCACACTGGTTGGATCAATGATATCCCAGAAGTTCCATCCACAAGAAAACAGGAGAATACTATAGTGCATTACCGCTTTATTAAAAACATCTATAAAACACGCTGAATTGGCCTCTTACTTTTGTAGGTGCCTGCTCGGCACTAGGACTGCATGCGTGGTTCAGATAACCCCAAATGGGTCTCGTGTATTGCCGTATTGTTGGACGAAGATTCGTCTATGCAGGGACCTAGGAGCGGGATCAGCTGAGGAGCGTTGCTGTCAGACTCGCTGCCGGCGAGTCTGACAGCAACGCTCCTCAGCTGTAGTAGAAGAGTCTGGGTGCCTAATTGGTCTGCCTGTAGTCCAGACCTTTCACCAATTGAAAATATTTGGTACAGCTTGATATTAAAAATATGACAAAGTAGACCCAGGGATGTGGAGCCGTTAGAATCCTATATCAGGCAAAAAAGATGCTGGATGTGGAGGTCCTGTGCTGGTGTGGTTACACGCGGTCTGCGGTTGTGAGGCCGGTCGTATGTACTGTAATATTCTGTGAAACGCCTTATGAAGGCGGCTTATGGTATAGAAATTAACGTCTGGTGGACATTCCTGCAGTCAGCATGCCAATTGCACGCTCCCTCAAAAGTTGCGACATCTGTGGCATTGTGCTGTGTGATAAAACTGCACATTTTAGAGTGGACTTTTTTGCTCAGTGTATTATAGCAGATAGTAAAAACAAAAAGTAATTTTTTATTTTTCAAAATTGTCACATTTTTTGTTTATAGTGCAAAATATAAAAACCGCAGAGGTGATCAAATACCACCAAAATAAAGCTCTATTTGTGGGGGGAAAAAAGGACATCAATTTTGTTTGGGTACAACATCGCATGACAGTTGTCAGTTAAAGGAGTCAGAGAGAGTGGGCAGAAACCAGCAAAAGAATAATCCTAAAAAATGGCACCAACATCCCTTTAATTTGAAATATATATATATATATATATATATATATATATATATATATATATATATATATATATATAAATATATGTGTATTTGTCAGTTAAAGCGACGCAGTGCTATATCGCAAAAAATGGCGTGGTCAGGAAGTGGGTAATTCCTTCTGGGGCTGAAGTGGTTAATGGCTGTGTGTTGTGTTATTCTGAGGGGACAGCAACTTTACACTGTTATACAAGCTGTATAATTACTACTTTGCTACAATGTAAAGTGTCATTTCTTTAGTGTTGTCACATGAAAAGATATAATAAAATATTTACAAAAATGTGAGGGGTGCACTTTTGTGAGATACTGTGTGTTTTATTTATAGATTTTACACAGCATCCCAGCTTTTATGGAAATTGGGGTTGTATAATCACACAGAGAACACAACAATGATCCTGACAACTGTGTCTTTTGAGATGCTAAAACGAGAAGTGAATTATTTTATTTCTCCAAATATAAAACAAAACTTTTCTTTATCCACAATCTGGCCAAAGCGTGTTGTTATGTATAATATATCTGGACTGCTGTATCTTCTGACTTGAAAGAGAACCTCTCCTTTCTGGTCTCCAGTTTCTGACAGCGCTTTTACATCTTCAACTGGTAAAAAAATATCTTTTCTTTTACCCCAAAATGTCAAGTGAGAAATCTTCAGAGTTGTTGCTACTTGGTTTATATAAAGCATCCCTATAATTCTCTGTAAATAATACGTAAGGCTATACAGCATAGCACCAGCAAACACAGATATTCCAGTAAAATAAAAAACAACAAACTCTGCAACTTGCCCTTGCAAATAGTAATAATAAATAGGTGGAAGGACCATAACAGTCAACATTGTCTGCAAAATCTTCAGTCTGGAAACAGTCTTGCACATGCGTATTCCAGGAAACCTGTAGATCAATTGAAATTTATTCACATCAGTCTTGGCGTCAGTAGCAGATAAACAGAATGTATTTTGGCTTAGTAACTGTGGATTCCTGTATTTAAAAGATGTGAAATGTGAAAATACATTTCCAGGTATAGCTTGAGGATTTTCTCCACATCCAATGAAGCTTGCACTCCTATGCAATCTTGATTTCCATGTCCACAACAATATTCGGTGATTAATGGGTCTGAACCTCATGGAAAAGCCATAAAATAGTGCCATGTTTATGGATCCCGCTAAAGAAATAACAAAACACATACATTTTGTTACCAAACGTATTCAAAATATAAAAAAAAAAAAATAACATTTTAATAATTTATTTCATTTAAAACCGGGATCTACGTCTAGTGTTATGGAGTGGTTCCTTCATGCACTTCTTTCAAAGAATCATGTTATCAAGTGCATGTGATGAGAAGTCTAGCTTGTGCTTTGTAAGTTTATTTATCTGTAGCCTAGTTATTAACTTGCCCACCGCGCTATACCTGAATGACGGTTACAGCGCCTAGTTCTGGGAGGCTGTCATATGATGGCCTCCCGTGACCGGCACCCGCCTGCTGCGGGGCGTGGGCAACACGCTCTGTGATCAGTGTCCGGAGGACACTGCCGATTACAAATTGAGGTAAAGAGCCAATCAGCGGCTCTTTACCAAGTGATGAGTGAGTGAGAAACGTATATAGCGCAACACATGCAAACTGAATCGCCTCTGGGCGCTTAGTATCTTTTCCCTACTGTACTTTTGCCCTCAGAAAAGATGGGTTTTGAGTTTTTTTTCTGAAGGCCAGGTGATTCACCTCCAACCAGATGCTGGTTGGTAGAGCGTTACATAGTCTAGGTCAATCACAGCTGATCCTGGATGTAAACAGAAGTCGAATATCCCCACTTCTTTCCTCATGCTAACAGCACGATGAGAGGAGAGAATAAGCTTCTCTAAAAGGAACATGTACACTGATTATCAGTGTCCTGTATATCAGTGCAGTCCTAAAAGTGCCCACTAATGCTGCCAATAAGTGCCCATCAGTGCAGCCTCATCAGCGCACATCACTGAAGGAGAAGAATTACCTGTTTGCAAAATGTTATAACAAAACTATATATATATATATATATATATATATATATATATATATATATATTTTAGTTTACTTCGCAAATAACGCAGTGGTGATTAAATACCACCAAAAGAAAGCTCTATTTGTGTGAGAAAAAAATAAAATAGAAATTTCATTTAGGTACAGTGTTGCATTATCGCACAATTGTCTTTCAAAGTGCAATAGCGCTGAAAGCTAGCTGGGCAGGAAGGGGGTAAAAGTGCCCAATAGGCAAGTGGTTAACGTGAAATAATATATTCAATAGCAAATCAATGCAAAATAGACGAAATGCCATTTTATATAAAAAGGAATTGAAGCCTTAGGCTCCGTTCACACTATGTCGCAATTCTGCCCACGATTATGAAACATTGCAAATCGCGAGACGCCCTTGCTATCCTCGTTACTTTGAATGGCACTCAAATCGTGGCGTGATTTTGCCACGATTTTCGACTGACAGATTGTGGTAAAATCATGCAAACAGAATCGCAGGACGCCTGTCACCCAAAAGAGTAACTTCTTTTGGATAATAGGCGATTTTACCATGATTAGTTTTGGGTGACAGGCGTCCTTGTTTGCGTGATTTTATCGCGATTTGTCGGGAAACAGTCGCGGCGAAATCGCACCACGATTGGCACATTCAAAGTAATGGAGATCACAAGGGCGTTTTAAAATTGTGCTGATTTAGCACTCAATCCGGAACACCATAATTCACACCTGAGGGTTTCAAAGTCGTGCGTTTTACCGCAATTTTGCTGCATTTTTTTACATCGTTTTTAACCGCAATGTTCAGGTTACCAATGTAAAAGGCAGAAAAACACCTGTAACCTGCCCAAAGAAGCTCATCTTCTTTTTTGAGGTAAGGGTGTTTTTCAGGCGTTTTGCTTCAGGTGACAAAACGCTCAAGATGTGAACAGGTGCCATTGAATTGAATGGGATTTTGCTTGTTGGTCGTTTTAGGAGCTGAAAACGCTTAGGTGTGAATGCACCTTTAAAGCTGAATTTAAAAATGTTTTTCCCTTGCTGTATATTTACAGTGCAAAGGTCCAAAGTATTTGATCCGCTGCTGATTTTGTATGTTTTCCCACTGACACAGAAATTATCAGTCTATAATTTTAATGGTAGGTTTATTTAACAGTGAGAGGCAGAACAACAAAAATATTCAGAAAAAATGCATTTCAAAAGTATCAAAGAGCAAGATTTCTAGCTCCCAAGTGTCTTCTATACAGGTAAGGAGCTGAGCTTAGGAGCACTCCCTTAAAAGGGTTTGAAAGGCAGCTGCGCAAATACAGTGACATAAAATATTGCAACAGTTGTGTCTCTGCTAAAAAATTTGATATATTTATGTTTGGGGGCTCCAAATAATTTTCTAGCAAAAAACTGATTTTAACTTTGTAATAAACAAATTTGTGTCAGAAAAAGGTATAGGGGCAGATCCACGTACATCGGCGCATATATAGACCAGCGTAGCGCATCTCATTTCTGTTACGCTGGCTCAAATTAGAGAGGCAAGTACCGTATCCTCATAGTATTTCCGCACAACATTGCGCCAGCGCAAGCCAACGTAATTGAAAGTGGGAAGGAAGTGGGCGTGTTGCATTGAAATGAGTCGTGACCCCATGCAAATGAAGGGCCGGCCGGACGGCGCATGCGCAATGACGCTGACTATGTTCAGCGCCTCTCTGCGCATGCTCAGAACTCGGCCCGCCGTAATCAGTGAGATATGAACTAGGCCTGGCGTAATTAGTGAGATACGCCCAGGGCATAAATACGCCCAAACATGCGCCCGTCCATTGCAAAAGTACATCCATTTGTTTCCCCCCCTGAAGCAAGGTGCTTTTGTTCCGTTTGTTGGTGTTTGTAGGTTTTTGTCGGTGTGTTTTTTGGAGTCATGTCAGCGAGGAAGAGGAAGCTGAACTACTCCCTGCGGGAGAAGGCCATCATTGTCAGGGCCATGACCCTGTATGATCGGTTTCTCCATGGGCCTGAGAGTGTGAACACCACCAAGGCCAGGAGGAGGGAGATCCTGCAAATTATTGCAGATGATGTTGATGCATTGGGGAGTGAGACCAGGACCCCCAATGAGATCTTGAAAAAGATTAATGATCTCAGGCGCGTCGTCCGATGTAAGCTGGTTAAGATTACCGCTCATGCCAGGGGCACTGGAGGGGGACCATTAACCACTATCAGGCTCACTGCTGAGGAGCGAGTGGTTGCCCAGTGCCTCCACAGGCATCAAGTGGAGGGAGTGCCTGGTTTTGACTCCATTGAGGAGGTCTCGAGGACACGGGTAAGTGTTTTTTTTCCCTATCTGGTGTGTAGCATGTGTGGGGGGGGGGGAGGGAATATGTGACAAGTGTGTGGATCCTCCAACCTGTGAATGTTTTGTGTCATCCACAGATGTGCAGGAGGGTGCTGGGCCATCTGGCCAGTCCACAGCCTCCCCCGGACATGAGTCTGAGGCAGACCCCCAGGCAAGCCAGGAGTCCTCCGAGGAAGGGAGTGGCCACAGCTCTCCTCAGGAGGAGGAAGAGGTGCTGAGTGGCAATGAAGTGAGGCTCCATTTGGAGGAGTCTAGCCCTGGTGCTGGCACCAGTCAGGCCTCCATCAGGGCTAGCCCCTCCCACTCCTCCCCCAACTGGGCTTCCCCCCAAGGGTCTCCCCTTCTCGTAGGCCCCAAGCCTCATCAGGAGACAGGAAGGCAGAAGGGAGGTGGCAGAGGTTCTGCCCAAAAACCTCCGGAGGGACCAGGCCCGTCAGACCCGCCACCTGGGTCAGGTTACCCAGACTTTGGAGCGCATGGAAGACAGCATGGCCTCCATAAAGGAGTCTGTGCAGGACATGGGTTGCAACTCCTTGGCTATGATAACATGCATGAACGACCTGAAGACCACCACAGCAGGCGTGGGTCAGGAGGTGCGCGCCCTGACCGAGGCTGTCCAGGCCAACACGGCAGCCATCAATGTGGGCCTCACCCGCATCGCTCTGGCGTTGGAGGGCAGGCCGCCAGGTGAGCAGAGACCAGGGGATGCTCCTCCTTCTCCTGATTTGCCCCCCCATGAGTCTCCCCTGAGGAGCCGGGGTCGTGGCCATGGCCACCCCAGGCGTTGGGAACGCCAGCGCCGTTCGTTTTTTTTTTTTTTTACTCGGGTCATGAGTGTTTTATGTTTCTTTGTTATTTTACTCAGATTATGATTTGTTTTATTTTTTTGTAGCCCAGGCAGGCTACAGTGTGAATGATGTTTGAATGTGGGGGTGACATTCCTGCCGGAAAAGGGGTGTCACCCTTGGTTGTTGGGGAGAAGGGATCCCCAGGACCAGGGAGAAGTGATCCCTAGGTCCGTGTGAATGGTGTATGAATGTACAGTGACATAATTGGAGCCTTGGCGTGGCGTTGCTGCTCCCAAGTCCTGCATGGTGGACTTGGGCTAATCCAATTTGATAAGGATGTGGGGTGTATGAGCTAGGGACCACAGTGGTGTGCATGCGTGCATTCTCCTTGTGCCATGATTAATGTGTGTGTTTAATGTGCAAAGATGCCTCTTGCGAGGCATCTCCTGACTGCTGGTCCCTCAGAAGACGGGGTATCCTCGGTCAGGGGGGGAATGTCTGGTTGGGGGGTCAGGTCATCATGTATGTCAATCTCCAGGCCCTTTCTCACGGCGAAGTTGTGCAGCATGCAACATGCAGAGATGATCTGGCACACAAAGTTTGGGGAATACAACAGGGTACCCCCAGACTTATCCAGGCATCGGAAACGGGACTTCAGGAGGCCAAAGGTGCGTTCCACAGGTACGTGCATGTGCTTCATTGTATCTTTTCTCTCCTGGGGTTTGGGGATTCCGGAATGGAGTCATGAGATGGGGTCCAAGTGCATATGCAGAGTCACCTGGAAGGGAAAAGACAGGAGGATGTTAGTCATGCATGTGCTCCTCGTGATGTCTGCATCATGGGGGTGGACAGTTATGCCTGACACCCATGTCACTCACTAACCAGCCAGCTGTCCCCATAAACGTTCTGTTCAAATTCCATTGGGATGGGGCTTTGACGGAATATGTAGCCGTCATGGCTGGACCCTGGGTGTTTGGCACAGACGTGCCATATGAGGCATTGGGCATCGGCTATCACCTGTACATTGATGGAATGCCAGCGCTTCCGATTGCGTTATATGTGCTCTGTGTCACGGGGGGCTGTAGTGCCACATGTGTGGGAATCCTGCAATTCTGTAGAAATCCCGCATTGCCTTCACCCGCAGGTCCTCCTGGGTGGGTCTGATGATTTGGTTGGCCATGCGTCTGAGGATTGCAGGGACAACCTGGTGCACACATCTGCTAATGGAGGATTGTGCCATCCCAGCCACCACTCCACTTGTACGCTGAAAAGAGCCACTGGCAAGGAAATGGAGTGTTGCCAGTACCTTGACCAGTGGCTCCACTGCATGTGAGCAATTTGTCTGGCTGGTGATGTCATCTTTCAGGGTTGTGGTTAATTCCATGATGGCAGTAGGGGTGAATCTGAAAATGCGATACACCTCTGAATCACCCATGCCAAAAACGTTTATGCACGGTCGGTATATCCTCTCCCGTGCCCTCCTCCTTCTCTACGCGCATCTAAAGCCAGTAGTATAGCTATGACCATGGATGCCCCTGCCATGTTGGCATACAGATTGTTGTCCTGAGGGGTAACTTTAGACCGGACGTACAGCTTACGCGCACGGCGCGTAGCCTGCGCCGGACAAACGTACTTTCGTGGATCGCCGTATCTCCCTCATTTGCATAGCAAAACAATGGTGCGTCCAGCGTATTTTTGCGCCGGTGTAGAAAAATTACGTTGGTCGGAAAAACCTAGTTCTCAGGCGTATCTCGTTTTGGGGATAAGGCGCATAGATACGCCGGCGCATATTTACACTTACGCCGCGCATCTCGAAATACGCCGGCGTAAGTGCTTTGTGGATCTGCCCCTTAGTCTTTAAGTGGTTAAACTTCCCTTATTTACAGACCGAACATCATTCCTTTGATCTAAGAACAAAAAGTTACAGTGTTTCTAGTTATCTACCAGCACTAACAATGTTGTGAAAAACTGTTTTTTTCTTTTGACAGCTGAGTGAGCAGAGAACTCTACACTTGTTACATGAATGAATCTGGAATTCTGCATAGAGATCATGAGGGGGCTTGAATCGAGATCACAATTTTTTAACGATTAATCGTGCAGCTCTACTGTCCAGAGAAGCAATCAGATTCTAATCTCTCCCCCATGGCCAAGACCAAAGAGCTGTCCAAGGATGTCAGGGACAAGATTGTAGACCTACACAAGGATGGAATAGGCTACAAGACCATCACAAAGCAGCTTGGTGAGAGGGTGACAACAGTTGGTGTGATTATTCACAAAATGTAAGATACACAAATCAACTGTTAATCTACCTCAGTCTGGGGCTCCATGCAAGATCTCACCTTGTGGCTTTTTAATGATCATGAGAATGGTGAGGAATCAGCCCAGAACTACACAGGAGAATCTGGTCAATGATCCCAAGGCAGCTGGGGTCATAGTCACCAAGAAAACAATTAATAACACACTACATTGCGAAGTCCTGCAGTGCCCGCAAGGTACCTCTGCTCAAGAAAGCACATGTACAGGCCCGTCTGAAGTTTGCTAATAAACATCTTAATGATTCAGAGGAGAACTGGGTGAAAGTCTTGTGGTCAGATGAGACCAAAATCAAGCTCTTTGGCATCAACTCAACTCGCTGTGTTTGGAGGAGGAGGAATGCTGCCAATGACCCCAAGAACACCATCCCCACTGTCATACATGGAGGTGGAAACATTATGCTTTGGGGGGTGTTTTTCTGCTAAGAGGACAGGACAACTTTACCGCATCAAAGGGATGATGGACGCGACTATGTACCGTCAAATTTAGGTGAGAACCTCATTGTCAGTGGGCAAACATACAAAATCAGCAGAGCAGCAAATACTTTTTTTCTCCTCACTATAAATAACCCTAATGAATTGTGTGGCTGCTATTGCGTTAGGGAAACTTAATGCCGCGTACACACCATCACTTTATGTGATGAAAAAAAATGACGTTTTTAAAAACGTCACTTTAATTGACCGTGTGTGGGCGAAAACGTCGTTTTATGTCTTGTAAAAAACGACCAAAAAAAATTGAAGCATGCTTCAATTTTATGTGTCGTTTTTCAAAAGTGCACTTTTTACTTCACAGAAATTGACCGTGTGTAGCAAAAAACGTCGTTTTCTAAGACGTTTTTTCATCCACGCATGCCCAGAAGCTACTTATGAAGCAAGCTTCAATGGTAAAACGTGGTGGAACGTAACCTCGCTTTGCAAGAACATTGTGAGAAAAACTATGGTGTGTAGGCAACTTCGTCTGTGAAAATTGAAGTTTCAAAAACGTCATTTCGTCATTACTTCACAGAAAGTGTCGTTTTTTTTCATCACATAAAGTGATGGTGTGTATGCGGCATTAGATTTCATGGAGCTTGTGCAGCATAGTGAGTGCTGAAACTTGCAGATCTGACTGTAGTACACAAATTATAGAAGATTGCGTGTTCTGTTCACAAAATGCACAGGTGTTTTATGATTAGAGGAAGGGAGTTTGTGACATTCATCTACAACTCCTCTCTTCAAAGAATTCAACACGTATGTTGGAGATGCATTGCTTTAGTGTGTCAGGGTGGCATTCAAAATGAATGGCACTGCAGTCTGTTGGCATAGCAACTTGTTTAGCTCTCAACTATTCCTCCACTTCGGTCTGATGTATAGACCTCTATATAAAAAAATATTTAACCACTTTCCCTCCGGAAGGTTTACCCCCTCCATGACCAAGCTATTTTTTGCGATGCAACACGTTACTTTAACCACTTGCCGACCGGCCACCGCCGTTATACGTCGTCAAGTTGGCTCGGCTGGGCAAGAGCACGTAATATGACGTCCTCTCTCCCAGCCGCCACTAGGGGGCGCCCCCCGCTCGCCCCCGACTCCCGTGCGTGTGCCTGGCGGGCGCGATCGCCGCCGGGAACACGCGCGATCGCTCGGTACAGAGCGGGGACCGGGAGCGGTGTGTGTAAACACACAGCTCCCGGTCCTGTCAGCAGGGGAAATGCTGATCTTCGGTTTATACAATGTATGAACCGAGGATCAGTGTTTCCCCTAGTGAGGCCACCCCCCCCCCCCCCCACAGTAAGAACACACCCAGGCATACTTAACCCCTTCCCCGCCCCCTAGTGTTAACCCCTTCACTGCCAGTGGCATTTTTATAGTAATCCAATGCATTTTTATAGCACTGATCGCTATAAAAATGCCAATGGTCCCAAAAATGTGTCAAAAGTGTCCAAAGTGTCCGCCATAATGTCGCAGTACCGAAAAAAAAAAAAAAAAAAAAAAACGCTGATCGCCGCCATTACTAGTAAAAAAAAATCTAATAAAAATGACATTAAAATACCCCCTATTTTGTAAACGCTATAACTTTTGCGCAAACCAATCAATAAACGCTTATTGCGATTTTTTTTTACAAAAAATATGTAGAAGAAAACGTATCGGCCTAAACTGAGGAAAAAAAATGTTTTTTTATATATTTTTGGGGGATATTTATTATAGCAAAATGTAAAAAATATGATTTTTTTTCAAAATTGTCGCTCTATTTTTGTTTATAGCGCAAAAACTAAAAACCGCAGAGGTGATCAAATACCACCAAAAGAAAGCTCTATTTGTGGGAAAAAAAGGACGCCAATTTTGTTTGGGAGCCACGTCGCACGACCGCGCAATTGTCTGTTAAAGCGACGCAGTCCCGAATCGCAAAAAGTACTCTGGTCTTTGGGCAGCAATATGGTCCGGGGGGTAAGTGGTTAACTGACAATTGAGCGGTCGTGTGATGCTGTACCCAAATAAAAATGTCATTATTTTCCACAAATAGAGCTTTCTTTTGGTGGTATTTGATCACCTCTGCATTTTTTATTTTAAGTAAAAAATCTAATTTCATAATCAATTTAGGCCAATATGTATTCTGCTACATGTTTTTGGTAAAAAAAATAAAATAAAATCCTAACCATGTTTTGATTGGTTTGCGCAAAAGTTATAGCGTCTACAAACTATGGGATAGATTTACGGAATTTTTTTATTTATTTATTTTTTACTAGTATTGGTGGCGATCAGCAACTGCGACATTGTGTTAGACAAATCGGACACTTAAGCCCTGTACACACGATCGGTTTGTCCGATGAAAACAGACCGATGGACTGTTTTAATCAGACAAGCCGATCGTGTGTGGGCCCCATCGGTTTGATTTCCATCGGTCAAAAAAAAAATAGAACATGTTTTAAACTTTACCTATGAATAAAAAACCGATAGAAAAATCTGATCGTCTGTATGGAACTCCATGGGTCAAAAAGCCACGCATTCTCAGAATCAAGTCGACGCATGCTCGGAAGCATTGAACTTAATTTTTTTCGGCTCGTCTTAGTGTTGTACGTCACCGCATTTGGACACGATCGGATTTTTGACTGATGGTGTGTAGGCAAGACTGATGAAAGTCAGCTTCATCGGATATCCGACGAAAAAATCCATTGGATTAGATTCCATCAGATATCCGATCGTGTGTACGAGGCTTAAGTGACACGAATACGGTGATCAGTGCTAAAAATATGCACTGTCACTGTACTAATGACACTGGCAAGGAAGGTGTTAACATCCGGTTTTGAGAAAAGGGTTAAATATGTGCCTAACTGTGTGTGGGGAGGGTGGGGGTGCTTGTACTATGGGGAGGCAGAGAGCCGTGTTCCTGTTTTGTAGGAACACAGGGTCACAACCTTCCCTTCTCACAGAACAGCGATCTGCCTTGTTTACATCATTCTGCCTGTGTTTTGAACGATCGGCGGACATCGCATCCCTCGGACCCGCTGATTGGATCCCGATGTGTCCAATCACAATGGTCACTAGAGGCACACATGCATGCCCCAGACATGCAGAATTACGTACAAGTAAGCAATTCTGCACAGGAGAACCGTCTTGCCGCCGTATATGGTTGGCAAGCAGTTAATAAACAAAGTCATACCGCACTAAACCTTTATTTGAGGTCTGTATATCTGCATTTATTTAGAAAGGCCAATAAAAAAATATTTGTGGGTTTTATACAAACATTTTTGATGTTTGATTTTCCGATGATGTAGCAGGGTTTCGTTGGTTGTACCTTGTGCTAAAAGGTGTCCCTCTTTTTCATCTAAGAAAGTTGGAAGTAGACACATGTAGTTTCCATCATGCGCTGATATGACAGGGTGATAATACAGGGCAGTCTTTCCCAACCAGGGTTGTGTAGAATCCTAGGATTCCTCCAGAAGTGGATTGGGGTTCCTTGAGCTGTGGCTAATTGTGCCAAGCTGTCACCGTTACAGTGGTCCAGGGATTTCAAATCCCTGCACTTCTACCTCTTCTCCATTAGGGCTTCCAAAATGAACTAGATGGATTCTATGGGTGCTGATGGCTCGGCATCCCCAGAGGAAAGTACAGCAGGGTCGGAAGGGTGTACAGAGTTACATTTTTTCTGTAAAGGTGACCTTTTATGGGTGGCATTTTGACCACCTGTGTAAGGGGGGCATTCTTCCCACTGACCACCAATATAAGGGGTGTTCGGTTTGCGCAAAAGTTATAGCGTCTACAAAATAGGGGATAGTTTTAGGTTTTAAAATTTTTTTTTGTTTTACTACAATAATGACAGCCATCAGCGATTTTTATCATGACTGCTGAGTGCTATAAAAATGCAGCGATTACTGTGAACATGACACTGGCAGTGAAGGGGTTAACCACTAGGTGGTACTGTAGGGGTTTAGTGTGCCCTAGGGAGTGCTTCTAACTGTAGGAAGGATGGGATGTTTCATTATTTTTATTGTTTTTCACATAAAAACTTTTACATACTTTACGAACATTCACTTTACCAAAATTTATAAAAATACAAAACTTCTCAAATTCACATAAATACATTCATAAAAACATACAATAAAACATATATACGGGTACATAGAAAGGTCCAGCCTTCTAGGCATACGCTTTGAGTAATCTTCTTATCTATAACCCAGCGCATTCTCTTTATCTTCCTGGAAAAAAATCAGAGGGATCGAAAATCCAAAGGGATGCAGATCCCTGGCCATCCAACCAACCCCCCTCCCACCCCCATATTTTAATCCCACCCACCCATAATTACCGGACTAGGTGCATCCCAATTCTATACCTGTGCCCGTATACTCACACACACATATATATATATATTATATATATACACACACACACACATACATACACATATACATACATACACACACATTATATATATATATGTTTACTTTCAAGAGGGGAGATCATATTCCTCCATCCCCTCTGTACCCCTTCAAGGTATGTGAGGAAAAAAAAAAAGGGGGGGGAGGAATAGCTTTAACGAGTGAGAGGGGGGAATAAAAAGAGGGGAGAGCATATCCGGAGGCGCATTTTTACGCACATCCACACATGGTCACCCCCTTATATGTATCCCCTTGCTATATCTATGTGTACACGTGTATTTATATATCTCTTACTTCCAAAGAGGGTAAAAAAAGGGGGGGTGGAGAGGGGACAGGAGAGCCGCCACAGAATAAGAGTGATACATAGGGGTAAACCCTAAGGGCATCAGCCCTATGTATTCTCCTCATTCCCCATAATTCCCAGGGATTGCTTGAATTCCGTCCATTTTCCCCCATGTACTCTGAAATCTTATTTCTGCATCCCCTTGGAAACGTATCAATTCTGCCATTACCCTCCTTCTATCTATCTCCTTAAACCATTCTTTTATCCTTGGTGCCTCCTTCAATTTCCAGTGTTTCGGTATTAGTGCTTTTGCTGTGTTCAACAGAAATGGGGTGAGTGACATTCTATACTTCTTCCTGGGTCCTTCCATTGCATGAAACAAACATTTCCAAGGGTCTAATTCTATCTCCTTCCCTTCTATCTGCTTAATTAGATCCAGTACTTTCACCCAAAACGTTTGGATCAAACTGCATTGCCACCAGATATTGCCACCAGATATGGGCATGGGTTCCTTCCTCCCCGCATTCCCTCCAACACAAAGGTGAGGTATCATGGTTCATTTTATGCATACGCCCCTGTAGAAGTCTTGGCAGACGAAACCGGTCGGGCACATACACTGGTCCTATCCATCTCCATACTGCGCAACCTGTATGAACTTATGACATTTTCAATATAATTTATTTTTTGGTTGATGTGGATTTGGATGTGATTTTTTTTCTGGATTTCAGTGTTACAGTTTCTGATTTTAGTCACAGCTGAATCTTCCTATTGGAATTCGGATTGAAGTCAGTCATTTGGGAGCAGTCCTGTCAAGTCTTTCACCGTAAAGATCAACGCCTTGCGCAAGCAAGAAATTTGACCTTGACAGCGACCAGATTGGGCAATCGACCTATTACGCACTTGTAATCCACCGCCGTATGGTGTGTTTGTGGGTCTACTCCATTCGGTAAGGGTATTTTATCCTTTTCCTGGGGTTTATGAGAGTTGCGTCCTGGAGTGGAATCTTCCACGTTGACCCTACAGGGATCGTCTCATCACTTTCGTTATTGTTTATGGACACTTAGAATCACATTGGAGTGTACTTATCATCTATGGTTTAATCCCATATCACTGTAGGGGTATCAATTTTTGATTTGATTTCCTTTTGGAACCCACTTACTCCTGCAAGTTCCCTTTTGGACACTTATAGAATCACATTGCAATGTGTTCTTAAATTTAATAAGGTACAATTGTATATCACATTAAAGGTGTAATTTTTGAATTCCCCTTTTTGCACATAATCTCAGAACTCACATTACTGCGAGTTCCTTATTGGCGCTGCACTTTTACTTTTATTCTTTGTTTTAATTATCCTTTTGTTGTGGGTTTTTAGATATTCTAGCATAAGCGCAGTATATACACTTTTTATAATTTTTATTGTAAAGTAGAGGTTGACCGATATGTTTTTTTCTCTGGCCGACATTTAGAAATCGGGGCTGCCAATGGGAGATATATGATGCAGATTTTTTATTTTTTTGGCAGGTGGCACAGCCTACAGTGTAACGGAATGCTCTCTGCCGTGCCGCGGTGTGTGAAACGAGAGAGAGAGAGAGATTCAGCGTGATGTCAGAGGTGTGCGGGAACCCAGCAGCTATCCAGCCAATGATTGGGCTGTTTAAGAAAGGGGCGGGGCCACATACACGTAGCGGCCCGCCCAGATCCATCCTATTGGCAGGTGTTGGATAGCTGGATCCCGCCCACCCCAGGTCACACCCACCTCGACATCCAGCCTCAATTTTGACAGCTCCTTTCTCTCTATACAGTTTCACACACCGCGGCGCTGCTCTGCCAACAGTGTGGAGAAGGGAGGAGGATTCTCCACACTCTGCTGGCAGAGGCACGGTGAGTGTTATATCGCCCTAATTTGCATAATAATCGGCCAATGCCGATTTCTCCAAAATGGCCAAATATGGGCCGATCGATATATCAGTCATCCTCTAGGGTTAACACTAGGGGGTCGATCAAATTGTTAAATGTGTTACCTGGGATGTGTTTCTAACTTTGGGGGCAGTGTACTCACTGGAGGAGGAGAGAGATCGCTGTTTCTAATCACTAGGAACAGACGATCATTCTCTACTCCCCTGACAGAACGGGGATCTGTTTGTTTACATTGACAGATCCCCGTTCTGCCTCTCTGTAGCGTGATTGTGGGTGGCTGGCAGATATCGCGGCCGCCGGCCACGCGCATCAGCTCCCCCCGCCGTGCAGTGGGCGCACATGCGCAGCAGCTCTAGCTCTTTAAAGGCCCGACGTTTCGCGGGAACGCGCTGACCTGCCGCAGTATAATGAGGGCAGCTGGTCAGCAATTGGTTAAATTGAGACAAGAACACACTATAGAGGGATATGCTTTGTTGAGATTTCATGTATGAGGTTTACAACTACTTTAAAGTGGGACTTCCCCTTTTTGAGTGAAGTTCTGCTTTAAAACGTTAGTTCACCTTTTACATTTTTTTCTGTAAAGGTGAACTAACACTGCACACCCTGACAACTCCCCCTGGTCTCCGCTGTACTTACCTCCAGGGATGATGAGCTGGCAGTACCCACACAGTCAGTACTGTGGTCTGGGGATTTGAAATTCCCACTCTTCTCCCTCCTCTATGCAGTGCTTCTGGAACAGATCAGAGAGATGCTTTGTAACAGTGCTGACCAATCAGAATCACAATCACATTTTAAATCCCAGGGACCACTGTACCGGCCATGTAGGCACTGACAACTCAATATCCTCAGAGGCAAGTACAGCGGGGGCTAGGAGGGGGAAGGTGTGCTGTGTTTTTCTGTAAAAAACAATGAACACTTTACCCACTTGTGGACCGCAATACGTATACACACACACACACACACACACACACATTACGGTTTGCAAGTGTTTTACCAGGATTATGGCTAAAGATATCAGCCATAATCCCAGTACCATTTTTTACAGCCAACAGCTGGCTTTCTCATGAAACCATTCTGAGAGGCTCATGAGCTGTTAGAACGAGTTCCAAAGTGGCGGGAGGGCAGCCACCAGATTGTTTTTCACCCAAACAACAATCCGGTGCGGCCGCCTGCTCCCATAGGTGAATAAAAGATACTCTTTGATTGCCTCTATGATCTTGGGGGACCAGAGCGACAGCATGACGTCACTTCTGGTTCAGGCTGGAAGTATATACAAGTTTTTCTCTTTTTAAAGCAAAAGATCAAAAATATTTATATATTTTTTAGATTTTTTGTTTTTAAAAAGATTCTTTTTGACCCCCGATCTCACCATAAGGAAAACATGCCATCCTTATTTCTATTACAAGGGATGTTTTACATTCCTTGTAATAGGAATAAAGGTGATTTAATTTTTTTTTTACAAGAGCCCCCTATCCCTCCAGGCTCATGCACAGAAGCTAACGCATACATAAACGGTAATGAAACAGAGGGAAGGGAAAGCACTCTCACATTGCCACATCTGTATAATATGGAGAAAAAAAAGGGGATTACTCATAAAGGGAAAAACCAATGGTCGGACTTTGGAGGCAAGACAACGACGGAAAAAAATACAAAAAAATATATATGTTTATTACAAAAAAAACAATGGTCAAAGATAAAAAACCATACAGGAAGTATGAATAGTGTCCCTTGTTCGTCTACGCGTTTCGCCCTG
This sequence comes from Rana temporaria, assembly GCF_905171775.1. NCBI lineage: Eukaryota > Metazoa > Chordata > Amphibia > Anura > Ranidae > Rana > Rana temporaria. Next base: position 87,992,684 of record NC_053494.1, on the reverse strand, counting down.
AGGCTTTTTTAGGACAAATCTCACTATCTGAAATGAGATACATATATATTAACACATTAAAATTAAAATGAATTGTGATGGTTAAACAAACACATATACACGTACTCCTGACACTTCTCATGTATCAGCTAAAGCGACATGTGGTTGGAATACCTTTGGATGAATATAGCCAGATCTCAAAATAAATATTCGAGTATCAGGAATTCTTGTCCTGAAGAAGCCTCACGGCGAAACGCGTAGGGAAACTATTCATACTTCCTGTATGGTTTTTATCTTTAAAAATTGTATTTTTTGTAATAAACATATATATTTTTTGTATTTTTCTGTCGTTGTCTTGCCTTCAACGTCCGACCATTGGTTATTCCCTTTATACATAAACGGTATTCATACCACAAATGTGAGGTATTGCCACAAACGTTAGAGCGAGAGCAATAATTCTAGCACTAGCTCTCCTCTGTAACACTAAACAGGTAACCGGTAAAAGCGTTTAAAGTTTGTTTGTTGCCGGTCCAGAAGCAATTTTAAAGCGTGACATGTTATGTATCTATTTACTTGGTGTAACATCATCTTTCACAATATACAGTGCCTTGAAAAAGTATTTACACCCCTTGAAATTTTCCACATTTTGTCATGTTACAACAAAAAACTTAAATGTATTTTATTAAGATTATGTCAGGGTTTGACAAATTTGCTTGGAATCTAGGAGCCAGCTAAAAAAGTTAGGAGCCACAAAACGCACCCCGTCCAGACGAGCGTGCTCGCAGAAGCGAACACATACGTGAGCAGCGCCCGCATATGTAAACGGTGTTCAAACCACACATGTGAGGTATTGCCGCGATTGGTAGAGCGAGAGCAATAATTCTAGCCCTAGACCTCCTCTGTAACTCAAAACATGCAACCTGTAGATTTTTTTAAACGTCGCCTATAAAGATTTTAAAGGGTAAAAGTTTGTCGGCATTCCACGAGCGGACGCAATTTTGAAGCGTGAAATGTTGGGTATGAATTTACTCCGCGTAACATTATAAAAAATGGGGATAACTTTACTGTTGTCTTATTTCTTAATTAAAAAAAGTGTAATTTTTTCCCAAAAAAGTGCGCTTGTAAGACCGCTGCACAAATACGGCGTGACAGAAAGTATTGCAATGATCGCCATTTTATTCTCTAGGGTGTTAGGATAAAAAATATATATAATGTTTGGGGGTTCTAATTAGAGGGAAGAATATGGCAGTGAAAAATAGTGAAAAATGACATTAGAATTGCTGTTTAACTTGTAATGCTTAACTTGTAATACCAACGGCCACCACCAGATGGCGCCAGCTCACATCTGGTGGTAATAACTTGTAATACCAACGGCTCACCACCAGATGGCGCCTTGCCCACCTTCCAAGCCAAGTCGCCAGGACACTATTTCTAGTCGCCATGGCGACCGGGATTTGTCGAGCCCTGGATTATGTGATAGACCAACACAAAGTGGCAAACAATTGTGAAGTGGAAGGAAAATGGTATTCAATTTATTTTACAAATAAATATCTGAAAAGTGTGGCATGCATTTGTATTCTGCCCCCCTGAGTCAATACTTTGTAGAACCACCTTTCTCTGCAATTACAGATGCAAGTATTTTTGGGGATGTCTCCGCCAGCTTTGCACAGGTAGAGAGTAACAATTTTGCCCATTCTTCTTTTCAAAATCGCTTAAGCTCTGTCAGATTGGATGGAGAGCATCTGTAAACAGCAATTTTCAAGTCTTGGCACATATTCTCAATTGGATTTAGGTCTGGACTGATTGGGCCATTCTAAAACATGAATATGCTTTGATCTAAACCATTCCATTGTAGCTCTGGCTGTATGTATGTTTAGGGTCGTCGTTGTGCTGGAGACTCGAACAGGTTTTCCTCCAAGTTAAAGCGGAGGTTCACCCTAAAAACATGTATTTAACAGGGAAGCTGGTCAGAGTTTATGAGAAGATTGATGTAGCCAAATACAGGACAATCTTAAAAGAACAAATGGGCAGTATACTGCGCTAAATAATATAAACATAGTGTGAAATGAGGACTGCAGCGATTTAAAGCGGAGGTTCACCCTAAAAACATGTATTTAACATTCCATTCAGCATAATTCCAATATTTACACTATGCCGTTTTTTTTTTTTTGCTGTACATACCGTCTTATTGTTATTTTCCACCCCGGCTTCCGGGTTCTCACTCCCGCGGGAGTCGGCATTCCTATGCAGAGGCTAGATGATTGACGCCTTGTGAAAAACTTCCCCCCGGCGCATAAGGCGCGTCACCAGTTTTCCGAAAGTAGTCGAACTGCTAGTCGGCTCTATACGGCGCATGCCGTGTAGAGCTGACTGGGCAGGCGCCGTATAGAGCCGGCTACTTTCGGAAAACTGATGACGTGCCTTATGCGCCGGGAGGACGTTTTTTTTACAAGGCTTCAATCATCTAGCCTCTGCATAGGAACGCCTACTCCCGCGGGAGTGAGAACCCGGGTGGAAAATAACAATAAGACGGTATGTACAGCAAAAAAAAACGGCATAGTGTAAATGTTGGAATTATGCTGAATGGAATGTTAAATACATGTTTTTAGGGTGAACCTCCGCTTTAAATCGCTGCAGTCCTCATTTCACACTATGTTTATATTATTTAGCGCAGTATACTGCCCATTTGTTCTTTTAAGATTGTCCTGTATTTGGCTACATCAATCTTCTCATAAACTCTGACCAGCTTCCCTGTCCCTGCTGAAAAAAAGCATCTGCACAACATGATGCTGTCACCACCATGTTTCACAGTGGGGATGGTGTGTTCAGGGTGATGTGCAGTGTTAGTTTTCCACCACACATAGGCCCGGATTCACAAAACACTTGTGCCGACTTATCTCAAGATATGCCGCGTAAGTGCAAATATGCACCGTCGTATCTGTGCGCTGGACCCACAAACTAAGATACGCCTAAAAATAGGCTTCATCCAGCCGACGTAACTTGCCTACGTCGGGGTAGCGTGGGCGCATATTTAGGCTGGACGCATGGTGGCGCTCCCATTGATCAGCCATTCAAATATGCAAATTAGGAAAATACGGCGATTCAGGAACGCAAGTGCGCCCGACGCAGGCTACGACTGGTGCGCGTAAGTTGTACATCCGGCGTAAAGTTAAGCCCCATAAAGGAGGTGTAACCCAGCAGCAGACATGCAAAGGTCTGCACCAAGGAATACAAGCTGGCGTATTTTACGTTGGACGTGAGTCTGGCTGGGCGTAGGATACGTTCATGGCGTAGGCAGTGATCCGGCCTATCTTAGGCAGTTGTTCCGACGTGGTTGTGAGCATGCGCAGGGGGATGCGTCCACGGCACGACGCATGCGCAGTTAGTTAAATGTACTTGTCTGGCGCTCGGACCATCATTTGCATGGGGTCACACCTCATTTGCATGGCTCACGCTCACTTCCACCTACGCCGACTTACGCCTTCGAAACCTAGCGCAGTTTTGGCAGCATTGGCTTTGTGAATTCCATGCTTGCCTTTCTGCGCGGCGTAGCGGATATTATTTGCGCTACGACGGCGTAATGTGCGCCCCCTCTCTGTGAATCCGGGCCCTTGCGTTTTGCTATTAGGCCAAAAAGTAAAATTTTGGGCTCCTCTGACCAGAGCACCTTCTTCCACGTGTTTGCTGTGTCCTCCACATGGCTTCTCACAAACTGCAAACAGGACTTCTTATTGCTTTCCTCTTGTAACTCTTCCATAAAGGCCAGAATAGTTTTCATGTGGACAAATTCTCCCACCTAAGCTGTGGATCTCTGCAGCTCCTCCAGAGTTACATATGGTATCAACAACTGGTAGCGCAAGGAGCAGTGTAACTAGGACAGAATGGGGTCGATTTACTAATGGCAAATCCACTTTGCACTACAAGTTTACTTGGAAGTGCAGTCGCTGTAGATTCGAGGGGAAGATCTGAAAGCAGGGGAAGCTCTGCTGATTTCTATCATCTAATCATGCACAGACATAAATGCTGTTTTCTATTTTCCTTGCATGTCCCCCTCAGATCTACAGCAACTGCACTTTCAGGTGTACTTCCAAGTTCACTTGCAGTGCAAAGCGGATTTGCCTTTAGTAAATAACCCCCAATGAATCACTAACTACAATCTATAGGCAGTTCATAATCAGTTAATGAGTCTATGAAAGAGGCGGGTGGGGTATTATAGTCAGCTGCTGTCCTCAGAGAGAGACAACTCTGTATGCAGACAATGAAAGGAGAGTAAACAGGAAGCGCCACCTAAGTGCAGTATTAAGATCCCAGTGTCCGGAATAGGCTGCCTTCCTAGTGGCCACAGAACATGCTGATCACCCACACGGCCACACATTGAGCCTATATTCCGGACACTGGGAGCCCCTTTGACTACTGGAAACAGATGAGCTTATGTCTTACTTCTCTCTTGTTAGTGATTTTAAAGCGGGGGTTCACCCTAAAAACTATTTTCTAACATTACATTGACATGACCCTAGACAATGACAGTATGCCGTTTTTTTTTTTGCTGTACATACCTTTGTACAGCTATTTTCTTCCCTGGCTTCCGGGTAGGGCCCCCCGCGGGAGTGGGCGTTCCTATCCAGCAGGTGATTGACGTGATGACAAACACTAACTCCCCCCGTCGCATAAGGAGCGTTACGGGTTGCCGAAAGAAGCCGTACGGTGGTGCGCAGGCGCCGTATAGCGCCGACTCGCCGTTCGGCAACTCGTGACGCTCCTTATGCGACAAGGGGAGCTAGTGTTTGTCATCACGTCAATCACCTGCTGGATAGGAACGCCCACTCCCGCGGGAGGCCCTACCCGGAAGCCAGGGAAGAAAATAGCTGTACAAAAGGTATGTAAAGCAAAAAAAAACAAACAAAAAAAACGGCATACTGTCATTGTCGAGGGTCACGTCAATGTAATGTTAGAAAATAGTTTTTAGGGTGAACCCCCGCTTTAAGTACCTTGCCATTAAATAATGATCTTAATACTTGGTGGTGCTTCCTGTTTTCTCTCTCTCCAGAGTTACCATGGGCCTCTTGGCCGCTTCTCTGATTAATGCTCTCCTTGCCCAGCCTGTCAGTTTAGGTGGATGGCCATGTCTTGGTAGGTTTGCAGTTGTGCCACTCTCTTTCCACTTTCAGTTGATGAATAAACAGTGCTCCGTGAAATGTTCAAAGCTTTTTTTTTTTTTTTTATATATATCCTATATACTGCGGCAGGGTGGCTCTACTGCGCAAAACTATGTACCTGTACGCTGTATCATGCAATACATAGTTTGGGCGCACGCGCTGCGCGGAGGAGGAACCAATGTACGCTGGCCACCCATGATCGCTACACAGAGGTAGAACGGGCATCTGTCTGTGTAAACAAGGCAAATCCCCATTCTGACAGGGGACAACATGGAGATCTGTTGTTCCTAGTGATTAGGAACAGCGATGTCTGCATTTTTCCTGTCAGCACACAGTAATAAAGCACCAACAGGGAACACATTTAACCCCTTTGATCGCTCCGGATGTTAACCTCTTCCCTGACAGTGTCATTTATACAGTAAATCGGTGCAATTTTTTTTAGCACTGATCACTGTATTTGTATCATGTAGTGTCCGATTTGTCTGCTGCAATGTCGCAGTTCCGCAAAAAAAAAGAAAAATTGCTCATCACCACCATTGCTCCACAGAGAGCCAGAACGGGGATCTGTCAATGTAAACAAAAGTAGTGATTAGGAATATCGATCTCTCTGTACTCCCAGTCAGTCCCCTCCCCCCACAGTTAAAAACACCTCCCAGGGAACACATTTTACCCCTTGATCAACCTCTTCCCTGCCAGTGATATTTATACAGAAATCAGTGCATTTTTATAGCACTAATCACTGTGTCAATGGTCCCAAAAAAGTTTTAAAAGTTTCCGATCTTCAGCCACGATGTCGCAGTCCCACTAAAAAAATAAAATAAAAAAAAAACCCTGATCACCGCCATAAATCTATTCCCCTATTTTGTAGACGCTCTAACTTTTGCGCAAACCAATCAATATACGTTTATTGCGATTTTTTTTACCAAAAATATGTAGAAGAATACATATTGGCCTAAACTGATGAAGAAGGTTGTTTTTTTTTACATATTTTTGGGGATATTTATTATAGCAAAAAGTTATATACAGATTTTTTTTATTTATAGAGCGAAAAATGAAAACCACAGAGGTGATCAAATAACACCAAAAGAAAGCGCTATTTGTGGGGGGAAAAAAGACATCAATTTTGTTTGGGTACAGTGTCAGTTTGGGTCAGTGCCGTGTCGCAAAAAATGGCCTGGTCGTTAAGGGGCAAATTTTCCGGTTCTTAATCACTTAAAGCGGGGGCTCACCCGAAAAAAAAATTTTAACATTAGATTGAGGCTAATTGTGCGAAGCAGAATCGGGTGTTTTTCTTTAAATCAATGCAGTACTTACCGTTTTAGAGATCGATGTTCTCCGTGGCTTCTGGGTATGATCTTCGGGACTGGGCGTTCTTATTTGATTGACAGCCTTCCGACGGTCGCATACAGCGCGTCACGAGTTGCCGAACGTAGATGCGGCTCTATACGGCGCCGGCTCACCGACGTTCGGCTACTTTCGGGAACTCGTGACGCGCTGTATGCGACCGTCGGAAGGCTGTCAATCAAATAGGAACGCCCAGTCCCGAAGATCACACCCGGAACATCGATCTCTAAAACGGTATGTACTGCATTGATTTAAAAAAAAACACCCGATTCTGCTTCGCACAATTAGCCTCAATCTAATGTTAAAAATTAATTTTTTGGGGTGAACCTCCACTTTAAGACCCGGCCCTTTATGCAGGTAAAGGACCTGGCCAGTTTTTGCGATTCGGCACTGCGTCGCTTTAACTGACAATTGCTCGGTCGTGCGATGTGGCTCCCAAATAAAATTGGCGTCCTTTTTTTCCCCACAAATAGAGCTTTCTTTTGGTGGTATTTGATCACCTCTGCGGTTTTTATTTTTTGCGCTATAAACAAAAATAGAGCGACAATTTTGAAAAAAGTTCAATATTTTTTACTTTTTGCTACAATAAATATCCCCCAAAAAGATATAAAAAAACGTTTTTTTTTTCCCTCAGTTTAGGCCGATACGTATTCTTCTACCTATTTTTGGTAAAAAAAAAAAAAAAAAAAAAAAAAATCGCAATAAGCGTTTATCGATTGGTTTGCGCAAAATTTATAGCGTTTACAAAGTAGGGGATAGTTTTATTGCATTTTTATTAATTATTTTTTTTTTACTACTAATGGCGGCGATCAGCAATTTTCTTCGTGACTGCGACATAATGGCGGACACATCGAACAATTTTGACACATTTTTGGGACCATTGTCATTTTCACAGCAAAAAATGCTATAAAAATGCATTGTTTACTGTGAAAATGACAATTGCAGTTTGGGAGTTAACCACTAGGGGGGCGCTGTAGGGGTTATGTGTGACCACATATGTTTTTCTAACTGTAGGGGGGCGGGGCTGGACGTGTGACGTCATTGATCGTGTTCCCCTATATCAGGGAACACGCGATCAATGAAGCTGCCACTGTGAAGAACGGGGAAGCTGTGTTTACACACAGCTCTCCCCGTTCTTCAGCTACGGGGATCGATCGCAGGACTCCGGCGGCGTTTGGGTCCCGCGGCCACGGAGCTTCGGATAGGGTTGCGGGCGCGTGCCCGCGACTGCGCACTTAAGGACGACGTACAGGTACGTGCTTGTGCCCAGCTGTGCTATTCTGCCGACGTATATCTGCAGGAGATTGTAAAGGTTTTTTATTTTCTAAATAGGTTCCTTTAAGCTAGTGCATTGTTGGTTCACCTATCTTTTCCTTCAATTTCCCTTCTAAATGTTTTTTTTTCTTTGTTTTCTTTGTCTGAATTTCTCACTTCCTGTTCCTTCTCAGTAAGCTGTTCAGTAAGCTGTTCTAAATGACTGTCCAACGCTCGGATGATGGTGGAAAGCTTACTGAGGAGAAACAGGAAATGAGAAATTCAAACAAAGAAAAAAACATTTAGAAGGGAAATCGAAGGAAAAGGTAAGTGAACCAAAAATGCACTAGCTTAAAGGAACCTATTTAGAAAATAAAAGACGAACCTTTACAACCCCTTTAAGTGGTTAAAGTAACGTAGTGCTGTATTGAAAACAAGGGCCTGGTCATTAAAGAGGAATTGCAGTCAGCTCACATAATTTGTAATTATTATTATAATAAAAACATCTTTGCCATTCTGAAGCATCCCTCCAACCACTTTGCATACTATTTTATATATATACTGGGATTCTGTACTTGCCAAATATGCTGCAGAAATCTCCCTCCACTGAGTCTGGCTGCAATCATTTTAACTGTGGGCAGCTGAAGCGGCTGCCTGTTCACGTCCTGGATTTACACAGAGGCACGCCTCCAGCTTTGCAGCTCTCATTGGCCCGCTTATGACTCACCCTCCCTCCTTTTCTGGCAAACTCTCACGAGTGTGAGAGGAAGAGTTGTGCATGATGTCATAAGCCTAGGCTTTTTACCAGACAAGAAACAAGAAGTGGGTTGTATAAGGTATTTTCAGGCAGAAAAATAAAAAAATGTTTTACTATCCAAAGTTAAAACAACAAAGGCAGAAGATTTAATAGATGGAAAATGACAGAAGTTTCGCTTTAAGAGGGTAAATCCTTCCGGGGCTGAAGTGGTTAAGTTTCTCTACAACTTTATCCCTGACCTGTCTGGTGTATTCCTTGGCCTTCATGATGCTGTTTGTTCACTAAGGTTCTCTAACAATCCTCTGAGGGCTTCCCAGAACTGCTGTATTTATACGGAGATTAAAACAGGTGAACTCTATTTACTAATTAGTTGACTTCTGAAGGTAATTGGTTCCCTTAGATTTTAGTTAGGGGTAGCAGAGTAAGGGCTCTTTCACACGGGGCGGATCAGTGATGATCGGCCCCGTGAACCTCTGCTTGCTCAGCAGGGATCGCTCTGTCGATCCCCGCTGAGCCGGCGGGTGACAGGGCTGTCCACACACACTGTGCGTGGACAGCCCTGTCAGATCTCCGCTCTCCCCTATGGGGGGGGGGGGGGGGGGAATCGGATGAACACGGACCGTCTGTCCGTGTTCACCGGATCCGATGACGGATGGAAAAATAGGGTTTTCCTCCGTCTGCAGAATCGGAGGATTGCGGATCCGAATGAGATCGGGTGTTATCGGATGTTTATCCGCTGACACCCGCAATCTCATAGGGACCAATGTATGTCCCTTTTTCATCCGCACACGGATGGATGAAAAAGGGACATACGGTCCGCCCGTGTGAAAGAGCCCTGAAGGGGGATGAATACAAATGCACGTGCCACACTTTTCAGACATTTATTTGTAAAAAAAAAAAAGAAAAACATTTATCATTTTCCTTCCACTTCACAATTATGTGCCACTTTGTGTTGGTCCATCACATGGGTCTTTAGACTTTCTAAAGAAAGGGGCAGTTTACTCTCCTTTAGATGGGCCAGACTTTGGTGGGAGTGAACAATGCCTGGTCTTTGGTATTAGGGGGGAGAAACAGAGTGCTCCATTGTTGGTGCCAGTGGCAGAAATGATACCCTATTATTGGTGCCAGTGGCAGAAATGATACCCCATTGTTGGTGCCAGTGGCAGAAATGATACCCTATTATTGGTGCCAGTGGCAGAAATGATACCCCATTGTTGGTGCCAGTGGCAGAAATGATACCCTATTATTGGTGTCAGTGGCAGAAATGATACCCTATTATTGGTGCCAGTGGCAGGAATTATACCCTATTATTGGTGCCAGTGGCAGGAATTATACCCTATTATTGGTGTCAGTGGCAGAAATGATACCCTATTATTGGTGTCAGTGGCAGGAATAACGCCTCAAGGGCTGGATAAAGGGCCACCGTTTGGAGACCACTGGTCTATCACATACAATCCCAACAATTTTTCATGGCACTGTACAACAAAAATAAGGGAGAGAAAGAGAGACGGTTCCTAGTGATCTCTCTACTACCAGCCAGCCCACCCCCCTGACAGTTTGAAAGCACTTCCCTAGGGAACACTTAACCCTTTGATCGCCCCCTAGTGTTAACCCCTTCCCTGACAGTGCCATTTACACAGTGATTGGTGTATATGTGTCACTGGTCACCAAAAAGTGTCACTTAGGGTCAGATTTGACTGCCTTAATGTCACAGTCCCGCTAAAAATCGCTGATCTCTGACAAATAAAAACCAATACAAGTCCCTAAATTTGCCTGGTCATTGGGGGGGGTAAACCCTTTCAGGCTGAAGTGGTTAAAGTGTATTTGCAAAACTGCAGAAAATATAATGTTTGGAGGTTAGAAGTTCGTTTTTCTTTCCCACAACTACTTTTCTATTAAACCAGCTTTTCAAAAAATAACAGATTGAAAGGGTCATTTATCATATGAAAAAATACACTTCCATGTAAATGCACAAAAGAGCTAGGAACTCGGTGTAAGCGACACAGGTATCATTTACGAAATGTCCCTCTGAGGCTAGCATGATATCATGTACACAGTGAGGGGACATCATTATAAGCAGCACATTTCTCACCTCCTCCAACACCCGCACACCGGAAGCGTGTCTCACAACACGTACAGCCGTATTTACAAGTGGCGTCCGGGAAAGGTCATGTGACTAGGAAGTAGTGACGTGGCCGCCCTTCATTCATTACCCGGAAGAGTAACAGCAGAGATGGCTGATCGAGGGATTGCGTTGTGTCTGTTTGATGTGGACGGGACTCTGACAGCTCCCAGGCAGGTACCTGTATTCTCGTGTGGGGGGAGATACAGCTTCTGAGTGTGGCATGCTGGGACCTGCAGTTCCTGTGCAAGATGGACAAACCATTTAAAGTAGTTAAATGATAAAACACAAATGTCTGTAGATTTTATCTTCTTTTATGAATTAAAAAATATTTTATTTGTGCTACTTTTAACCTCTTTACCACCGGGCTTGTTTTTCAGATTTGGTGTTTACAAGACTAAAACAGTTTTTTTTGCTAGAAAATTACTTAAAACCCCCAAACATTATATATATATTTTTTCTAACACCCTAGAGAATAAAATGGCAGTCATTGCAATACTTTTTGTCACACCGTATTTGCGCAGCGGTCTTGCAAGCGCACTTTTTTCGGAAAAAAAAACACTTTTTTTAATTAAAAAATAAGACAACAATAAATGTTGCCCAATTTTTTTATATATTGTGAAAGATAATGTTACGTCGAGTAAAATGATACCCAACATGTCGCGCTTAAAAATTGTGCCCGCTCGTGGCATGGTGTCAAACTTTTACCCTTAAAAATCTCGATAGGCGACGTTTAAAAAATTCTATAGGTTGCATATTTTAAGTTGCAGAGGAGGGCTAGAATTATTGCTCTCGCTCTAACGGTCGCGGCGATACCTCACTTGTGTTGTTTGAACACCGTTTACATATGCGGGCGCTACTCGCGTATGCGTTCGCTTCTGTGCGCGAGCTCGTCGGGAACATTTTTTTTTTGTTTTCTTATTTATTTTTATTTAGTTTATAATTTTTTACACTGAAATAAAAAAAAAAAAAAAATGATCACTTTTATTCCTATTACAAGGAATGTAACCATGTAAAGCATGACAGGTCCTCTTAAATATGAGATCTGGGGTCAAAAAGACCTCAGATCTGATATTTAGACTTAAATGCAAAAATATTGAAACTGTCATTTTTTTTCAAATGACAAAAAAAAATTGTTTCTTTAAGACGCTGGGCGGGACTGCCGTTTTGACGTCACTTCCGGCCAGCAGAGCTATGGGGACAGGTGGGGGCGATTTTTTTTTTTTTTTCCCCTCACTCGCATCCCCAGTCAGCTGCCGAACATAGCCGATCGCCTCCGCCGCTACCGACGGCTCCGGTGAGCGGCGGAGGGTGCGGGAGAGCGGCGGGAGTGGGGGGGACACTCTCCCGCCACCGATAACGGTGATCTTGCGGTGAATCCGCCGCGGAGACCGCCGTTATCGTGTACAGGACCGGCCACTGAAGAGATGGATATCTCGGTTGTGGCAGCAGCTGCTGCCGTTACCGAGATATCCATCTTTAAAAAGAGGACGTCTTTTTGACATGGGGCGGTGGTCAAGAGGTTAAAAATGACATCCCAGAGAACAGAATGAGAGCATCTGTGCCTTAAGTTGGGGGGAAAGCCTAGAATTCCACTTATTGGGGTCCTTCATAAATAGGTTGCTGGAAGAAAATGAGAGTTGTAATCCATGGCAGCCAATCAGGTTCAATCTTCTACTCTGTGGGAAAATTGAGAATTTGGCCAGCTTTGGTTCCCATTTTGTTTCTTCCCCTTTTTCATATACAGTGAGGGGAAAAGGTATTTGATCCCCTGCTGATTTTGTACTTTAGCCCACTGACAAAGAAATGATCAGTCTATAATTTTATCGGTCGGTTTATTTTAACAGTGAGGGACAGAATAACACAAATATCTAGAAAAACACATTTTAAAAAAAAGTTATAAATTGATTTTCATTTTAATGAGTGAAACAAGTATTTGTTCCCCTATCAATCAGCAAGATTCTTCAATACAGGTAACAAGCTGAGATTAGGTGCACTCTCCTAAAGGGTGTGCTCCTAATCTCAGCTTGTTATCTGTTTGATTGCCTCTGTATCTTTTTAATCAGATTCCAATCTCTCCACTAAGGATGAGCTCTGGCGTGTTCACACAGTACACGCCAGGAAGTCGGCACCCGCACTGCGCTAATCACAGCCAGGGAAACATTGTCCGATGCTCGGCTGCAGAGATCGGGAAATGTCTGCCTGGTTGTGATTAGCGCAGCGCTGGTGCCGACTTCCTGGCGGGCTCTGCACGTGTACTGTGCGAACACGCCGGAGCTCATCCTTACTCTCCACCATGGCCAAGACCAAAGAGCTGTCCAAGGAGGCCAGGGACAAGATTGTAGAACGACACAAGGCTGGAATGGGCTACAAGACCATCACCAAGCAGCTCGATGAGAGGGTGACAACAGTGCAATTATTCACAAATCAACTGTTTATCTCCCTCTATCTGGGGCTCCATGCAAGATCTCACCTTGTGGAGTTTCAATGTTTATGAGAATGGTAATCAGCCCAGAACTACACGGGAGAATTGTGTCCATGATCCCAAGGCAGCTGGGACAATAGTCACCAAGAAAACAATTGGTAAAACACTACGCCATAAAGGACTGAAATCCTGCAGCACCCGCAAGGTCCCCGTGCTCAAGAAAGCACATGTACAGGCCTGTCTGAAGTTTTCTAATGAAATCCTGAATGATTGAGAGGAGAACTGGGTGAAAGTGTTGTGGTCCGATGAGACCAAAATCAAGCTCTTTAGCATCAACTCACTGTGTTTGGAGGAGGAGGAATGCTGCCTATGACCCCAAGAACACCATTCCCACCATCAAACATGAAGGTGGAAACATTATGCTTTGGGGGTGTTTTTCTGCTAAGGGGACAGGACAACTTTACTGCATCAAATGGATGGGACCATGTACCGTCAAATCTAGGGTGAGAACCTCTTTTCCTCAGCCAGGGCATTGAAAAAAGGTCATAGATCGGTATTTCAGCAAGACAATGACCCAAAACACAGGCCAAGGCAACAAAGGAGTGGCTCAAGAAGAAGCACATTAAGGCCCTGGAGTGGCGCCTAGCCAGTCTCCAGACCTTAATCGCATAGAAAATATGTGGCGGGAGCTGAAGGTTTGCGTTACTAAACGTCAGCCTCAAAACCTTAATGACTTGAAGAGGATCTGCAAAGAGGAGTGGGACAAAATTCCTCCCGAGATGTGCAAACCTAGTGGCCAACTATAAGAAATATCTGGGTTTTGCCACCAAGTACTTTGGAATGTGATAGAAAGTGTTTTTCCGCGCCAGAAATTATATATTTAAATATAGTGCAATCTATATACACCCCCAAAAGGGAGGATGGTGTATGCAAAATATACAAATAAAAAGCTGCTCCTCAGTTTACAGGGGTGAACTGTGTACTTGAATATATATGTGGATGAGGGCGCTGTGGTTCAACATGTGAACCAATTGCACACAATGTGTTAACCTAGTGAATGAGATTCACCTGGTAAGTGAAACAAACAATACAATATAGGAAGGTACTGCTATTGTGCAATTATATAAACATCTAAAAAAATTGGTTAGAATTCATTTTCAACACATCAAAATTACAGGAAGAAAACTCGCCCAGATAATGGCAAATTTCATCCAAAAAATTATAAATGCAATAACACAGATTATCACAAATGTGATGTGATCATGTGAAAAAGTTCATAAAAAGAAAAGTTCATGTGGATGGATGCATGAGGTTAAATTCACAGCAGATAAGGAGAACGCCTTCACCATCTAGTTTCACCCGAAGTGCTCTGGATAACTTATGCGCTTACCCTTGCGTATGGACCCCTTAGAAAAGTGGGTCATGCACGCTGAGCAGGATGAGTGCCTGCACACTGTATGGCAGAAGCTGCAACAGGGAGTCCACTGGTACAAAACCGTAAGGTCATCGTACATATTAATCTGACAGTACAGTCTTTGTAAGAGAGGACTTTTGACTTCTTGACATCTAATTGGGGGGGGGGGGGGGTTGCTCTGGACATCATCTTCATACAATTACTATGAGAATAATGCAATTTTTTGGCAGTTGAAAAGGAGGCCTCCCAGGTGCACTAAAATGCTGGGATTGGAGATAAGCAGGCTAGACGCCCAATGTGCATGTGGCCTTATTCTCGCCTGTCCCACTACCAGCGCTGCTCGGCTTCACTGCATTAAAGGCATAATCCTGCAAAAGAGGTCTTCTGTGGTTTTGTTCACTTGCTTATGAGTCCTGTATTAACATAGGGATTCATGAATGGAGCCGCAGGTCACAGCAGGGGACATCAGCATCCAACACTCCCATAAGTAAGTAGATCCTTTTTATTTTATTTTTTTTTCCTTAGATTATCTGGGATCTTTGCAGGGATTGACCATTTTCTAAATTAATTAATAGTGGCAGTTCGTTAATTTGCAATGTCTGTCGTTTTCGGCACATGCGCACTTTAGAAAGGACACGCTGTGCCGTTTCTAGAGGGGGGGGGGTTGTCATGCCTTGACTGGCAGCTCCTGCGCGGGAGTGACGTCACGTGACTGCGGCCAGTCACAGAGCCGGAGTCGTCCACAGCCCCCCCGGAAGGAAGAGGGCTGAAGATGGACGCTTCCAGCCATCGGGGACATTGCAGGCTTCCATTGCAGGCTTTGATTTCAGGTAAGTGACACATAATGGGCTACTATGCATAGTACCCAAGGGCGCAATGCAGAAGGCGGGGAGGGGGTGGGGCAGGCGTACATCACCCAACATAGGGGAAAGCATGGCCAGAGCTATACCCGAAAAGACCCCTACATGGCTCCTGCATCAGCCAATTATAGCATCAACAAAAGAGGCAACCAGGTAATCCCATTGATCCACCCTCCTAAGCCAGTGCCAACTGCTCCTCACGCACCCAGTCCGCCCAGACCTTATCGAACTTTCTAGGACAGTCACGACCCAGATAAGTGAGTTTATATAGAGGAAGGGCCACATTAATTAAGGCTTTCCATTGTTGCACTGTGGGGGGAGAGGGCTCCTTCCATCGTAACAAGATCGCCTTTCTGGTGTTCTTAAATCGTTTGTTAACCTAATAATATTGATCCTGATCCTTTTAACCACTTCAGCCTGGACCATTTCGCTGGTCAAAGACAGGCCACATTTTGCGAATCGCCACTGCGTCGCTTTAACTGACAATTGCACGGCACAATGTCTTTTTTTCCCCCCTACAAATAGAGCTTTATTTTGGTGGTATTTGATTGATTACCTCTGCTGTTTTTATTTTGTGTGCTATAAACAAAAATAGAGCGACAATTTTGAAAAAAAATCTTTTTTTTTTTTTGCTTTAATAAATATCCCCCCCCCCCAAAAAAAAATATTAATATATATATGTGTGTGTGTGTGTGTGTGTGTATATATATATATATATATATATATATATATATATATATATATATATATATATATATATATATATATATATATATATATATATATATATATATATATGTGTAAAAAACTATTTGTTTCCTCAGTTTAGGCCGATACATATTCTTCTACGTATTTTTGGTAAAAAAAAATCGCAATAAGCATTTATTGATTGGTTTGTGCAAAAGTTATAGCGTCTTCAAAATAGGGGATAGTTTTATGGCATTTTTTTTACTAGTAGTGGCACGATCAGCGTGGTGTGGGTTTTTTTTTTTTTTTTTTCGTAACTGTGACGTTATGGCGGACACATCTGACACATCTGACACTTTTGACACCATTTTGGGACCATTGGCATTTTTACAGCGATCAGTGCTATAAAAATGCACTGATTACAGTAAAAATGGCACTGACAGTGAAGAGGTTAACCTGAAGGGGTTAAGTGTGACCTGGTTAGTGATTGTAACTGTTAGGGGTCGTGGCTTGGGTGACACGTCACTGATCGCTGTTCCCGATGACAGGGAACAGACGATCACTGACATGCCACTAGAAAGAACGGGAAAAGGTTTGTTTACACTTACCTCTACCTGTTCTTCAGCTCTATGACCGGATCGCAGGACACCACGGCAATCGGGTCCCGCGGGGCACAGTCACGAAGCTACCAACCGGGTCACGTGCGTGCCTCTGGGGGCGCGCACCCCGCGGCTGGGATCTTGAAGGGGATGTACCTGTACGCCCATATGCCCAGCCGTGCCATTCTGATGACGTATATTGTCGTGCGGCGGTCGTCAAGTGGTTAACCAGTAGCCAACGTCATTATACTCTGGCAGATTGGCTCTTCCGCAAATCGCCGTATTTGTACGTCGGCCCTTCAAACAGCTATAGCAGACGCGTGCGCCGGCTGGGGACCCGATGCGCGTGGCCGGCAATCGCAGGCATGAGAGCATGTGATTGTGTGTGTGTGTGTGTGTGTGTGTGTGTGTGTGTGTAAACACACAAATCCCTGTTTTCTCAGGAGAAGAGACACAGATCGTCTGTTTCTACTTGCTAGAAACAACGATCTGGCTCCTCCTCTTGTCACTTCCATCCCCCACAGTAAGAAACACACCTAGGGAACACATTTAACCCCTTGATTGCCCCCTAGTTTTAACCCCTTCTCTGCCATAAACCTATCCCCTATTTTGTAGACGCCATAACTTTTGCGCAAACCAATCAATATACGCTTATTGCGTTTTTTGTTTTTTCCTACAAAAAATATGTAGAAGAATGCATATCTGCCTAAACTGAGGAAAAAAACATGTTTTATTTATTTTTTAAATGAGGGATATTTTATTATAGCAAAAAGTAAAAGATATTGTGTGTTTTTTTTTTTTTTCAAAGTTTGTTGCTTTATTTGTGGGGGGGGGGGGGGGAAGGACATCAATTTTGTTTTGAGTCCAGCGTTGCACGACTGCGCAATTGTCAGTTAAGGCGATGCAGTGGCGTATCGCAAAAAATGGCCTGCTCGCTGAGCAGCCAAATCTTCCGGGGCTGAAGTGGTTAACCACTAACCAATCGGCCAACGTCATTGTACTACAGCAGGTTGGCTCTCTCCCGCATATCGCCGTAGCTGTACCTCCTGCCCTTTAAACAGCTCTAGCAGGCGGACCCGAGAGCCTGAACAGGGATGTGTGTGTAACACACTCGCGCACACACGCATCCCTGTTCTGTCATACTGGAGACGCAGAGGAATTACACAGTAAGCTGTGCAGTTTCATGGCACTGTACGCCTCAACCCGCAAGGCTTTAGGGACCTGCTGCTGCCGCAATCTGGTGTACCTGGATCCCACAGATGCATCGGGCGGGTAAGTGCAATCACTGGGAACCCGCCTGATCATCGACATCAGAAGTCCGCCTCCCAAGGACCCCCCCGCGGCCATCCCACAAACTAAATGGTGCCCAACCTGCCCGCAGCACTCCTTCACAGCAGAGCAAGTTACTCTCCTCATGGACACTCTGCAGGGAGTACGAAGATGGTGGGGGAGGTCCCTTCCTAATGAAGGTTTAGGAAGGAGGACATCGGCAACTGCGGCATGTGCAGGTAAGTCCACCAACCTACATGGGGCCAGCTGGGGGCGGGGCCGGAGCTCAAGCAGGAAGCGGTTAAAAAGGCTCCTAGCAGAGGATCCTGGTGGCTGACCATGTCTGACGCTTCTCCACCATGCCCTGCAGATTCTGCAAGCCAGGACAGCTCCAAGGTAAGCCAGAGTACTCCTGTGTTACTTCTGTCTTAACCTCCTTTGTAAATATTGCTCAGGCAGTCTTTGACCACCTTTCCTCACGTGGACCCTTCCTGTGCTTGATATCAGGCAAGGACCCCAGAGGAAAGGAAAACAAATGCAACCACTGGTTTCCACCTGAATGGAAAAATCCTCCTTTGCCAAAAATGCATAGACAAAATGGTGGCTAAAGAATCGCAAGGTTATCTGCACAAACTGCTCAACTCCTTTAAGAAAGAGATGAAGAGCACCATGGCACTGCTACGTTCAGCTATTGAGAAGTTAGAAGCGCCAACTAATCCTAGTCAAACCTGTACTCCATCTACCAGCAGGACATGCGTCTCTACAGGTAACAAGGGACAGACAGTACGGCAGGAACTGGAGGAGGATTTAGATGAATCCGACCAATCCGAATCGGAAGATTGACTCTGCTCAGACTCTGAAGAGGAAGATCTGGCTCTAGAGGGCAACTTATTTCCCCTCAGAAGACACAGATAGTCTTCTTAAAGCTATAGCAGACACGCTAGGTAATAAAAAGCATGCACACAAGGCGCTGTTAAACGCGTGTTCAGAGGCAGTTGGACACCTTTTTCAACTGCCCCTAAACACATTTAATGTTATCCTATGTGTCCATGCACACAGTCTCGTTTATTGCCGTTTTTAGGCAGTTGCGTTTAACCTTGTTTTTCCAGAAGCAAAAAATGGGTTCAGACGCAAACGTTTTCCACGTTTCAGACGCTAAGCGCAGTACCGACGATTTGCTGCGATTTTGTTTATAAGCGTTTTTAATGGTGACCTATATTTTTACATTAGAACTATCAAATTATGGCAAATTATTAAAAAACATTAAAAAAGAAAACTAATTGCTTACATTGCATTGTGGACAATCCACAACTTGTGACAAGTGGACAATTCACAACTTGTGGCAGGTGACATGGCAAGTGGACATTCCACAACTTGTGGCAAGTGGACAATCCACAACTTGTGGAAGGGTGATATGGTCAGGTCCTTTGGCAAGTGGACAATCCACAATTGTGGCAGGTGACGTGGCCAGTGGACAATCCACAACTTGTGGCAGGTGACAATCCACAACTTGTGTAAGGGTGATAAGGTCAGGTGACGTGGCCAGTGGACAATCCACAATTGTGGCAGGTGACGTGGCCAGTGGACAATCCACAACTTGTGGCAGGTGACGTGGCCAGTGGACAATCCACAACTTGTGGCAGGTGACGTGGCCAGGTAACGTGCCAAGTGGACAATACTCAGCTTGTGGCAGGTGATGTGGCAAGTGACACGCTAAATACAAGTACATTGCTGCTCTCTCAGCTGCTACTCACTCTGATCTCACAAAATGGCTGAAATGGTTAAATAATAAAAAAAAAATTTTAGACTTTTAGACGCAAACGTGGTAAAACGCCGCTAAAATCGCGGCAAAACTGGCATTTCTAAATGCTGGTTTTGGCCTTAAAAAAAAAAAGTGTGTTCAGCAGAGTTTGTACCGGCGTCCCGTGTGCATGGGGCCTAACTTTCCCCATACACTAAACTCTTAAAGACATCATCAAGAAAAGAGTGGGAAGATCCAGAGGGAAAACTTTTCATAGCGGCGTCAGTCAAACGCAGATACCCGTTTGCAGAGACAGCGTGCTACCAAGAGATGAAGATCGAGTGAAATCCTTTTTGGAATCCCTGCTAAATCTACTTGATCAGAAGGTAATCTGTCCAGTACCTCAAGCAGAGGAATAAGGGGTGTTCTATTCCTATATCTTTGCAAAGAAAAAAACGTCGGGCAAACTGAGGGTCATATTAAACCTCAAGCCACTCAACAGAGGAATAAAATACCAAAAATTCAGAACAGAGTCTATTTACTCGATCAGAAACATCCTACCACATTCATGACAACCATAGACTTACAGGATTCCTATTTAAATGTACCCATAAAGGACAGTCGCCAAAAATTCCTCCTGAGGTTCGCACTACAAGGGCCAGCAACCACTCTGCACGTACAATATACAGCTCTCCCTTTCGGCATTTCCTCTGCACTCAAAATCTTCTCAAAGATAATGGCAGAAACGCTAAAGGGTTTGAGACAACAAGGCATCGGCATAATACCATACCTGGACGATCTACTATTCTTTGCAGATTCAGTAGAGACCTTGGAGAACAACCTGCGCACAGGCATGTCCCATCTGCGGAACCTGGGATGGATAGTGAATACACAGAAATCACAGGTGATCCCAAGCCAAAGAGTGATATATTTGGGCTACATACTGGACTCCAGGCTAACCAAAACCTTCCTAACGGAAGAAAAGAACGAAAAAATCACAGGCGGTAAGAGAGACCAACGCCATCACAGTCAGACAGGGAATGACAGTGCTAGGTCTGATGACATATTCTATCCCAGCCGTAACATGGGCACAGATTCATATGAGACCCCTACAGAATCACATTCTATCCTAATGGGATGGCAACCACTCCTCCCTGGACAGGTCCATTCCGGTTCCGACCACAGTCAAACACTCCAGTGGTGGTTTAATCCACGTTGACACATCGAAGGATGGAAATAGGCCCAATCCAACCCAGTCAGGATCACCACCGATGCCGGCGCTCTAGGCTGGGGGTCACACATGGAGGGCCTCTGCACACAGGGGAAATGGAATTTCAGATGAGCCCAAGCCTCCTAAAACATGAGAGAACTAAAAGCTGTGGAGGAAGCACTGAAAGCGTTCAAACCGGAAATACAGGGGAGAGACGAAATGGTGCTATCGGACAACGCCATGACTATGGCATACCTAAACAAATAAGGAGCGATACACGGAATCCAACGCAAGGTCTATGTCAGCCATTCACCTAAAAAGAACAGACACATCTAGCAGACTCCTTCAGCCGCAAGACCATAAAGCAGACGGAGTGGTCACTGAACCAAACAACCTTTGCACAAATCGCCTTAAACTTGGGGTGTTTGCCTCCAAAGCAAACACGAAATCTCCAATGTTCTTCTCGCTAGATCCCACGGATGGCAACAGCGGATTAGATGCCTTCAGTCAATGCTGGGGATGGCAACTGTGTTATGCATTCCCTCCTACTGCCTTAATACCAAGAGTGATTCGGAAGATAAAGGCAGAAAGAGCAAGGGTGATACTAATCGCACCGCACTGGCCACAAAGGGCATGGTTCATCCACTTGAAAAACCTCAGCATCCAACCTCAACTGACACTGACGGATCAGTCAGATCTCCTATCACAGGGCCCAGTCAACCAATCCTAACCACACAGCTGAAGCTTTCTGGTTGGTTACTGAAAGGGTAAGACTTCAGAACAATGGGCTGTCAAACAAGGTGATCAACACCATCTTAGACAGTAGGAAACCCGTGACCAGGGCAATCTACAAAAAAAGTGTAGAAAAAGTTTGTCTCCTGGAACAAAAACAAACTGACTTCCAGCAGAGGAATAATTCCAACAATCCTGGATTTCTTGCAAGATGGAGCAGACAAAAATCTCTCCCAAAAAATTTTTTTTTTTTTTTTTTTTTCTATTTGACCCCTATAGTGATATAGTGCTAGATCCAGTACAGTGATGTACGTGATGGGTCACTATAGAAACAGCTCTTGTGAACATATGTACTAGCGTGATGCTATGTGCATATGCTGTGCCATCAAAAATAAATAAATAAATAAATAAATAAATAAATATGGCTACCCCAAATGATGTGCTTGTGAAACAATATTCCAAAGTGCTATAAGTGAGTCTATAAACTATTATGAATATACATGCACAAGTGTGCGAACATATAAATAATGAATAATGTTATTAATATATAAAAATAATAATAAGGTGCGTTGGTGCCAAAAATTCGTTTTTCACAATTCATGTGCATTCATGCTGCAACACGTCCCCAATTATGGGTAAGCGCCAGTTCACAAATTCCAGTCCAAACAGAAAGTGTTGCTGAGTTTAAATCCTGGTGCTATATTTCATGCATACAGGGTGCTGTCACTTCTTCCACCCGACAAAGATAAGTGCTACCACCACCAACTGCTGAAATGCAAACTCACCAGACCCCAGCTGGTAATGTGCCTCAAAAACTTATTCCGTTAAAGTTGGTGAGTCCTCTCAGGATGTTCCTCAATGCCTCAAAGAAACCAAGGGGCAGACCCCAGCTGGTAATGTGCCTCAAAAACTTATTCCGTTAAAGTTGGTGAGTCCTCTCAGGATGTTCCTCAATGCCTCAAAGAAACCAAGGGGCTCATCATGGTGAAATACGTTTAAAAATATATTTATTTAAAATTCATAATAAAAAACTACTCACAAGAGAGGTGCTTTAAAACCAGCACCTGGTGTCTTTGGCAGTGTCAGTCTTTTAGACAGCCGCTGACCAGCTTATCGTACGGGTGCGTTCCTGGCTCCTGCTGTACCTGTGGTCTCACTGGTTAAAATTACACTCCCCCTTGCGCTGTCCACATAGCTTCATACGCGTTTCGCAGTTTTGCGTCTTCAGAAAAGCTGGTGGATGATTTTGCTGTCACTGTATTTATCCCCTCTGTCAAATTGCACTTTTTTGGCCAGTAAGTGCAATTTGACAGAGGGGATAAATACAGTGACAGCAAAATCATCCACCAGCTTTTCTGAAGACGCAAAACTGCGAAACGCGTATGAAGCTATGTGGACAGCGCAAGGGGGAGTGTAATTTTAACCAGTGAGACCACAGGTACAGCAGGAGCCAGGAACGCACCCGTACGATAAGCTGGTCAGCGGCTGTCTAAAAGACTGACACTGCCAAAGACACCAGGTGCTGGTTTTAAAGCACCTCTCTTGTGAGTAGTTTTTTATTATGAATTTTAAATAAATATATTTTTAAACGTATTTCACCATGATGAGCCCCTTGGTTTCTTTGAGGCATTGAGGAACATCCTGAGAGGACTCACCAACTTTAACGGAATAAGTTTTTGAGGCACATTACCAGCTGGGGTCTGCCCCTTGGTTTCTTTGAGGCATTGAGGAACATCCTGAGAGGACTCACCAACTTTAACGGAATAAGTTTTTGAGGCACATTACCAGCTGGGGTCTGGTGAGTTTGCATTTCAGCAGTTGGTGGTGGTAGCACTTATCTTTGTCGGGTGGAAGAAGTGACAGCACCCTGTATGCATGAAATATAGCACCAGGATTTAAACTCAGCAACACTTTCTGTTTGGACTGGAATTTGTGAACTGGCGCTTACCCATAATTGGGGACGTGTTGCAGCATGAATGCACATGAATTGTGAAAAACGAATTTTTGGCACCAACGCACCTTATTATTATTTTTATATATTAATAACATTATTCAATATTTATATGTTCGCACACTTGTGCATGTATATTCATAATAGTTTATAGACTCACTTATAGCACTTTGGAATATTGTTTCACAAGCACATCATTTGGGGTAGCCATATTTATTTATTTATTTATTTATTTATTTATTTATTTTTGATGGCACAGCATATGCACATAGCATCACGCTAGTACATATGTTCACAAGAGCTGTTTCTATAGTGACCCATCACGTACATCACTGTACTGGATCTAGCACTATATCACTATAGGGGTCAAATAGAAAAAAAAAAAAAAAAAATAGAAAAAAAAAAAAAAATTTTTGGGTAAACTAAAAAAAATTTTTTTTCTAAAAAATAATAATTTTTTTTGATATCACATTATTATACCAGCGCAGTACCAACACCTTTTTAATTTTTTCACCTAAACCTCATAGAAGGTTTATACAGCACTGCAGCAGGTCAATATAGTATTATTTAGAACTTATTTTTTCGCCGGTGACAATCACTTTTCCTAAAAATCTCTCCCAAGCCACGCTGAAGATACAAGTGGCGGTGCTTTCCTCGTTCATGAAGAAGACCCACTGATAAAGTGATTCCTGATGTCACTTAAAAAATCTAGACCTGCCAAAATAAAAAGAACCCCAACATGGGACATGTCCATGGTGCTTAGAGGGTTTCTCTCTCCTCCATTCGAACCGACAGAGGACAACTCGGACAGTATCCCCCCGGATACAGGTAGATCGGCTGGGGCACCGATCCTCAGGGAGTGGCCATCCTGGTGCACCTGAAATTGGGGTACCTCTACCTCTTACCCCAGATCCAGTCCATAACCCAATAACTACCTAATTGTGTACCCCCACGCCCCCTCTCCCTTCAAGATCACCACTACTCGTCTTTTTCAGTATTTGATCCAGAGCCACGTCCGATCGCCCCTAGGGGAGTCGGGAAGGATTTTTTTCCCCTGCCACGGCACATTGGCATAGCACGGACAGGGGTTTTTCGCCTTCCTCTGGATCAAATGGGGAGGTAGGATTCAGTGAATCGTCCCTCCCAGCATTACTGGAAGCCCCTCCCCATTTATAGGCATCTGCCCCTCAGTGCGTCAGTAACTATGACTAAACTGAGTTACTCGGCAGAAACCATCTGGGGACTTAAGTCATTTGCCTCTATTACCGGCCGCCACCAAAAAAGCCTTAAGGATTGAACGACTGTTTAGAATCGATCAACGATCGTCAGTCAATCACTACTCCTGCTTATCTAAACCAAAGCGCATGTCATTCGCTCTGGTCAATACAAGATCTGCAGTAAGACACTGAGTAGAAATTCATGATCTTATCCTACAATGCGATTTAGACTGTCTCTTTATTACAGAAAGCTGGCACACAGCTGACTGTAACACCATTCTAGATAAACTGGTGCCAGAGAACTATCGCATAACAGAAAACAGAGTGGGGCAAAGAGGAGGAGGCCTGGCAGTGATCCACAAGAGTTGTCTCTCGATCACTAAACCAGTCCTTCAAAACACACTTCCATTCATGGAAACCCTCTCCCTACAGTTTCAAACAAATCCCCAGGAGACCGTCCATATTCTACTCTGCTATAGACCACTGGGTCCAAAATCGCAGCTCCTCACATCCTTGACAGAATTAATTTCCACTTATACACTAAACAGCAAACATCTTTTGCTGCTTGGGGATCTCGACCTTTGGGCCAACTCCTCACAGGATCCCGTGGCCGTCTCCTGCATTGACAACTTGGAAGGACTAGGTCTGCAGCAGCTAGTATGTGGGCCCACATATGCTTTAGGTCACACGCTCGACCTTATTTTCAGACAAAATCTGGAAGTAAAAATTCTGGAAAATGAGCCGTTACCATGGACAGACCACCATGTAATCAAATTCATGATTACCAAAAATGCCCCTTTTAACAAAAGCATTAAAACTAGTGATAACATGGAAAAATTTTGGGAACAACTGCGCTAAGATGATGGGTTGAGATTGATAAGCAGCAATTAAATTGTGTATAAACAAATTAAGAACAAGTGAAAAAAGGGGGGATAATTGCGCTAAACTCAATTGTGCACTTGTATCAAATAAACATGTGACCAAGTATGTGTGTAACAGGTGAATCTAAACTGGAGGTATAGATTCATCCATGGAATCGGGGGGGCGTGGCCACCTGTTCCTACTGAACACTAGTGTGTGTAAACCCAGTAATCCAATAACACTGGGATGTGTCAATCGTGACTACAATAATTGCTATAGCAGAGTCAGGGGGCCGTGGCTGCCCGTCCCTCCTAAGCAGTGATGGGTGTGAGCCCAAAGTGCAATAACTTAAACAATATAACAAAAATACTAAAAACCGTGATAGCAATATTTGCTAGAAATTGATAAACCACAGAATTAATGTTTTGTGAAAAAGTCCATAAAGTCCAAAATTGAAAAATTAGATAGATAAGTCCATTTGGCAATGAAAACACCCGTGAAAATTCCAGGAATGCTGTAACTAAGCACCAGATGTGAGTCCACCACCAATCATGCAGCTGCTTACCAGAAATCAAGGTCCTGCCGGACCACTATCAACATATCTCTCAACCAGAGATTTAAGGCAGTAGTAGATCCTCCACTTGCACTAGAACCCAGCCGTATCCAGCCCATTCAGTGCACTTCAAGATAACTTGAATCCTCTGTCTAGAGGACAAGATCTCAGAAGAAGCTCCATTCGGAACTCTTCAAAATAACATTAGGTAATAAAATAAAAGCAATCCATTCACTTCAATCAGCTACGGAAACCCTGGATGCCATTAACACAGCTCTACTACAGTCAGCCGACTTGGTAGTGCCCAAACGCAAAACCTCCATCCGGAAATACAACTCCAGCTGGTTTAACGACCAGCTGTCGTTGCTTAAGCAAGAACGTAGAAGAGCGGAGGCAGCTTGGAAAAGAAGCACTACAGACGAAAACCACGCCATCTACAAGGAAAAAAACTAAAAAATACCACAAAGAAAAGATCATCACCAATGCCCTAAACCGTCCCCGCGAACTCTTCAAGTTAGTCACTCAGACCATGAATCCAGTCTGTCTGGAAGCCCCCAATTCTGATACCCAAGAATTTTACAATTAATTATCTGATCACTTCGTAAACAAAATTGAAAGGATCCGTGAAAGCATTCAGCAAAACGGTATCCCCCTCAATCCCCCCCTCAGTCAATCGCCCAATTCCCACAGAAATCAGCCGCAATAAACAATGTTTACTCTAAAAACCATCTCCATCGAGGCCACAAAAAATATCATCAGCGCCCTGCGTAATAGCACAGCACCTAATGATATTATCCCCACCAAACTGCTCAAGGAATGTGACGATATTCTGGCACCTCCCATCAAGCAGCTGATTAACCAGTCATTCAGGGAGGGCATAGTGCCCACCCTGTTGAAACAAGGTATAATCAAACCCATCCTAAAGAAGCCCACCCTGGACCCCAAGGACCCTGAACATCGTCGTCCCATAACAGGTCTGAACGTCTTCTCCAAGGTAATGGAGAAAGTGGTGGTACAACAGCTGCAACAGCATTTAGACACCCATAATTTGCTTGATCCTTTTCAATCGGGTTTCCGTCCAGATCACGGGACAGAAACAGCATTGCTCAAAATATGGGATGATGCTCTCGAGGCCGCAGACGAAGGAGAATCTTGTCTTCTAGTACTGTTGGACCTCAGCGCAGCTTTTGACACGGTAGACCACAAACTATTGCTGACTCGGCTAGCTGAAGTAGCCAAAGTCACGGAATGTGACTTATCCTGGTTCTCCTCCTTTTTGGAAAACCGATCACAAGTAGTGAAACTGGGACCGTTCATTTCTGAAAAACGTGTCCCTCAAGGATCTCCTCTGTCCCCGGTGCTGTTTTTTTTATTTTATTTTTATATAATCTTTATTTTCAAAAAAGTTTTTGCAGAAGAAAAACAGACATGCATACGGTCGGCCAACATGGCCCGTAAATGAAGTACAGGAAGTATAACAATCACATTGAATGTCAATATAGATCCTATGTCGGGCATTCAAACGAAACATAGTGGCAAAATATACCCCTAGGGCGTGCCCATACCTGGAAGTGCAGCTGGGGGAATGGTGAGCATCATATACAGGGCACATTATAAACCAATTCCATAGTGGATCACCCCGCCTGCACCACCTAAGCACACCCCAGTAGAAGGGAAGCCCCTCCACTAGTTAAAATAAACAGAACAAGCCTTCAAGCGTCGGACCCACATGCAATGGGGGAACCGAGAAAGGGGGAAACAGAAAAGGGTCCCACATATAAAGGAAGGGACTGGGGGGGGGAGGGGGGGGTAGCGTCCGGTGCATCAACAACAAAAAGACATTAGATAAACTGTAACGTCTCCATAATGGCTCTAACAGTCCACGTCAACATCAGGGCCACTGGGGATACTCCCCTCTCTAACACTGGGCCCCCTGCCAGAGGAATTTACCCCCTGGGGGGGCACAGGCAGCTCCTCTGGCCCCACGTAGTGTATCCAAGTCGCCCATATCGAGTAGAATTTATCATACTTATCTTTGCACTGCGCCATCCACTTCTCAGCCTCCATAATTTTGTTCACCATAGTCACCCACTCCGAGCGGGTCGGTATCTTAAGCGTCTTCCAATGTATCGGAATCAGCCGTCTGGCCGCATTGAGCAGATGAGGCAGTGCAGACTTGCGATATTGACTGACTGGAACAGTAGGGAAGTGGAGCAGGGATTCCAATGGAGAATCCGGTAGCTCCACGTCTAGGATCAATTTGATCTGAGCGTGGACATCTTGCCAGAAGGGGCGCAGCCTGGGACACTCCCACCAAATATGCAGGAAAGTGCCCCTTTGGCCACACTCCCGCCAGCATGCATCTGGAAGAGAGGGTACATCTGAGTAAGTCTGGTTGGTACCCTATACCATCTGGTGAGCACCTTATAACTATTTTCCTGCATCCTCGTATCAACCGTGCTCGAGTGTGTGAGTCTATACATGTGGTCCAGCTGGGGCTTAGTAAAGCTGTGCTGCAGGTCTCCCTCCCACTCCCGTATAAACATTGGCTTCCCATCCTCCCGCAAGGAGTATATCAGGGCATATAACACTGAGATGGCATGGGGGACAGCCGCCTGAGACATACAGAGACGTTCAAAGGGGGACGCCTGTGTGGGCGACCTGACCCCCTGGGGTAGGGTGGTGAGAAAATGACTGAGTTGCCGATAGCGCCACTCATCCATTAGGAAGGGACCATATTGCTCCCTCAGCGTATCCAGGGACAGCAAACCCCGATCCTGGACTCCCCGTCCACGTCCGGAAAAAGGACGGGTGTTCCCCCGGAGTGAACCAGGGAAAGCCCCCCAGGGGTGCCAGAGGGGAAGTCGGCAAAGCAAGCCCCCCGACTTATTTAGAGCATCCCAGATCGCCAGGGCATGGACGGCAAAAGGAGACATCAGCTCCGACAAACCCCTATGCTCCCCAGGCACCCACGGGGCATGGGACAGGTTACGCCCTGCCAAGAACTTGTCCAAGGGCATCCACACTTTGTGTTGGACACTATGGTACCAGTCCAAAATGTGCTGAAGGGCTATCGATTCGTAGTACCTTCGTACCACTGGGACCCCCAACCCACCTGCAGACTTAGGGCGTTGCAAAATGCGGAGAGCCAGCCGGGGACATTTCCCACTCCGGATATACTGGATGAATAAGCTGTTGAGGCTTGATAAGAAGGCCCTGGGCAAGGCAATCGGAACCATCTGTAGGAAAAACAAAATTCTGGGGAGCACATTCATTTTCAGCACACTGACCCGGCCCATCCATGAGAAGGCCGCCCTATCCCACCTCTTCAGGTCCACCCTAATGGTCGAGAGCAGTGGGGCGTAGTTACACTCGTACAGCTGAGCGCAGCTCGTTGGTAGATGAACCCCTAAATACTTCAGGGATGACTGGCACCATGTGAATGAAAAAGCGGACTGCAGCTGTGCGCGCAATCCTGGGGGAATGTTCAGTGACAGGATCTCCGACTTGGCATAGTTTATCTTAAAATTAGATAAGAGGTGGAACTCCGCCAGCTCCGCCATAATGTTGGGCAGGGACACCAGAGGTTCAGACACATAGAACAATACGTTGTCCGCGTAGGCGGACAACTTATGCTCCTTTGGGCCAACCGTAAAACCCCTGATATTGTTGTTGAGGCGAATCCGGCTGAACAGCGGTTCGAGCGTTAAAGCGAACACGAGGGGTGATAACGGGCATCCCTGCCATGTCTCATTGCTAATCGGGAAGGGGTCTGATAGCAGTCCGTTCACCTTAACTCTGGCGGACGGGAGCTATACAGGGAGGAGGTCCAGGCCAGCATATTAGGACCTAAGCCAAGCTTGGTCAAAACTATTTTCATATACGTCCAGTCCACCCGGTCAAATGCCTTCTCGGCATCAGTGGAAAGCAAAAGACACGGTTGTGGGGCTGCCTGCGATTCCACCCAGTGGATCAGCTGGAGTGCCCTGTTCGCATTGTCCCTCGCTTCCCTGCCCATAATGAAGCCAGTTTGGTCCGGGTGTACAACAGACGGGAGTACCGGCTTAAGCCTATTGGCCAATATTTTGGCCAAAATCTTAATGTCGGCATTCAGAAGCGATATAGGCCTATAACTACCTGGCAAGGAGTGGTCCTTCCCCTCTTTCGGCAGGACCGAAATATGAGCCAGAGGCCAACGCCGTAAAATACGTGCACATAGGCCCCGACAGTTCCTGCACCTATGGGCCTTGATGCTGGCTGGTGGGTACCTCTGGGCCTTGGTGCTGGCTGGCGGGTACCTCTGGGCCTTGGTGCTGGCTGGCGGGTACCTCTGGGCCTTGGTGCTGGCTGGCGGGTACCTCTGGGCCTTGGTGCTGGCTGGCGGGTACCTCTGGGCCTTGGTGCTGGCTGGCGGGCACCTCTGGGCCTTGGTGCTGGCTGGCGGGCACCTCTGGGCTGGCGGGCACGATAGGTACCTGTAACAATGAAAATAACAGTGGGGGGGGTCAGGGGCTATGATGTGGGTCCAGGGCTGGTAGTGGGGGGTCAGGGCCAATAGCAGGGGGGGGCGTACGGTACTTACGTTTATGCAGACTGTGGCTGGTGAACAGCTCTGGCGGCACCTCTGAGCAGCGCTGGGATTGCTGACAGGCAATGCTGAGCACCTATGCTGAGCACCTCTGGGCCGACAGGCAATGCTGGGCTGACTTGCTGGCAACTCGCAGGACGTTTTGCCTCTTGCCTCACAACTCTGGGCGGCAGCTCCGCCCCTCCAGATCATACTGCAGCTGCGCGGCGCGGGAATGTCCGTAATTGCGAGGCACTTTACATACACTTGCGGGCATGTCCATACTCGCGAGTGTACGTAAAGTGAGTGTCCGCAAAGCGGGGTATGCCTGTATAGTCCCTGTGAAGCAATCTCCAACAGTCCACCAAATGGTGGGCCTGTAGAGACTTCTGGAAGCGCTTCAAAAAGGCAAATGAGTGCCCCGAGCGGCCGGAGGATGTGTCAACAAGGGGGTCCGGGCAAACGTTGAAGTCCCCCCCCCCCCCCCCCCAGGATGAGGTGCCCATCCCGGAAGGCTGACAGTGACTCCAGCAGAGTCCAAAAAGGAAATCTGGCCGCTGTTCGGAGCATAGAGTGTAGCAAGAGTATATTTACGGCCGGAGATGGAGCCCTTAACAAAAGCAAAGCGACCATTAGGGTCTAATTTTTGGTCCTCAACAATGAAGGGGCAGTTTTTGTGTATCGCTATAGCCACCCCCCCCCCCCCGATTTGGCTCGGGGGGGAATTGCTAAGGAACCACAGTGGGTAAAGGTGAGTGGGAAGGCGGGGGACCGAGTCAGTGGGGAAATGCGTCTCCTGCAAAAAAAGGACATGTGCCCCCATGCGTTTCATCTCAAACCACAACTTACTGCGTTTCATCAGAGAGCCCAGGCCACGGACATTATAGGATACAACTTTCACATCAGCCATCTCAGATGATCCGGGACTGGACGTGGAAGGGACCGTTCACACAACCCCGCCAGCAGACAGGAGCACATAGAACTCACCGAACCTCGAAGGAGCCTAGGAAACAGAGCACGGTTATAACAGATGTTTAGTACCAGGAACACAAGGGATGGGGGGGGGGGGGTACAGAGAAAAAACAGTCAACAAAAAACAAACAATATAACAACAAAAAAAAACACAATGCCCAACGGGCATAGCTTAGTGCAATAACCCCACCGGTCGGGGACCCCCCCCCCCCCCCCGTCTCCCAAAAAGGGAGAAGCGGCGGGGGTCAGCGAGCAGAGGTTGTCCCCAAAAAGGGAGCATGACTCTAAGGAGTCGGCCTATTGGGGGGTTAGTGACGAGGCACAGAGAGCGAGTCCGTCCAGCGACCCGTGGGTGTCACTTAAAGCAGCGTCTGCCCCTGAGCCCAGGGGAGACTATTATAACGGCAGTCAGGGGGGAATGTCATCCAGCAATGTCAGCAACAAAATGGAAAAAAGGGCAGTTCAGGTGCCAGGAACAGTAGAAACCACAGTTCATGCATCTCCTATTGGGGAGTGGGGAAGTGGCGTGTGGCCGGGCGGGCCCCTCCTGCGGCCGGGAGCCACTGTTCAGGGCGGTTAGGCAGAGGAATGTCCGGGGACACCCTCCAGTCTGGGACATCTACTTGAGGTAACCCCAGGGATTCCAGGAATCGGGGTAGGTCATCTCTGGTACGAAGAGTATGCGTCAGGCCATCTTTAGTAACCGACAGGCTAAATGGAAAGCCCCAGCGATAGATCAGCTGGGCATCCTGAAGAGCCCCCCAGCAGGGGCTTGAGGGCCCTGCGCTGCATCAACGTGTGTCTGGACAGATCCGGGGAAAAAAGTAAGCTGCGCACCATCAAAGTCCACGTGCCTGACCCCCCTGACCTGAGTCATGATGCGTTCTTTAAGGGAATACTTGTGTAGCTTACAAATAATGTCCCGAGGCTTTTCTGGGTCATCAGAGGGGGGGACGCAGAGCACGGTGTGCACGATCAATTTCAATAAAGTCCGGTGCTTGTCAGCCTAGGATTTGCTTAAAGACCCCTTGCAGGGTAGGAATAATCTCCCTCGGGCCTGTCGCTTCAGGTAGGCCTCTGATGCGAATGTTCACTCTGCGGCTTCTATTTTCAAAATCGTCCATTTGATCCAGCAAGGCCTCAAGCCTTTACAATGTTCAGTGAGCGCCTGCAAGGCCGGGTGGTTTCTTCCCATTGAGCTTCCAGAGTCTCTACTCTGCCTCCCAAGTGAGCAGTATCCACTTGCAGATCTGCAATATCCTGCCTCAGGGCCTTCTCCACCGTGTGAGCGAATCGCTCCAAGTCGGCCTTAGTGGGGAGGGAGAGTATATGGGAGCGGGTGTCTTTATCCCCCCCAGGGATCTACACCATTCCCAGGCTGCTCAATGCTTTCAGGGCTGGAGGCGGAAGGAGAGTGAGGCTGTGTTGAAAGCCTGCAGGTGCGAAGAGTCAATAGGGGAAGCAGGCCTGGAAGCATGGGAGCCAGGCGCCATCTTGGCTGTACTTGCCGTGTCGCAGCAGGCTCCAAAGAAGGCTTCCAACGATCCGGACCGTCCCCGCTGAGGCTGCGGCGAGGGTTTGCGCTTCGGAGGCATCGTTCAGCGCCGGAATCCCCCCAGGAAAGCCGCCGTGTATGTCGGTAAGAGCGCGGGTCGCACGGAGCTCAGGGAGAGCACGTCCTCACTCGCTCATGCCGCGGCCACGCCCCCCCCCCCGGTGCTGTTTTTAATATCTATCTTCGCCCCCTTTTTGAAATCATCAGCAGCCAAAAGCTGCTCTACCACTCTTATGCGGATGACACACAATTGTACTTTCTCATCTGCAACAAAAAGGATCATCATCTCGGTCTAGAGAAATGCCTCTTTGATAGAGAACTGGATAGAGTTATCTTAAACTCAACGGATCGGAAACAGAACTTCTCCTGTTTCACGCCAATCAAAAGAATCAACCGGCAACACCCTGGACACCTCCGCCCATTCTGGGCAAAATTATCACCCCTAGCACCAAAGTCAAAAGTCTCGGAGTCATCTTTGACACCAACATGACAATGGATGCACAAATTGGGTCAGTAGTCAGCGGATCCCACCATCTGCTGCGCCTACTAAGCAGATTTATTCCATTTATTTCCAAAGAGGACATGGCAGTCGTGGTGGGAACAATTGTTAACTCCAGACTTGATTATGCAAATGCCCTCTACCTAGGACTCCCAAAGTACCAAATCACTCGCCTGCAGGTCATTCAGAATACGGCCGCGCGACTGGTGACTGGGAAAAAAACCTTGGGAATCAATCTCACCTTCACTGAGAAAGAAGCCTTCACTGGCTGCCAGTGAAAGACCGAATCACTTTCAAAGCACTCTGTCTGACGCATAAATGTATTTTGGGAAATGCCCCCAAATATCTATGCGAAAAAATAAAGGCTTGTTGTAAGCCAATCGCGTTCTGCGATCCTCCCACCAAAATCTACTCCAAATCCCCAAAACCAGATACAAGTCCAAAGGAGAAAGAAGATTTGCTGTCCTGGGCCCTCGACTTTGGAACACTTTATCAACCTCCATTCGATTGAAGAAGAACCACTTGGCCTTTAGGAGAAAGATCAAAACCCATCTCTTTTGAGGTCAAAGGAGAAGTGGTTTGTGAAGGATATGTCAGTGTAAATCTCCCTGCTTGGTTAAATTGTGGGTTAGAGGTAAAATGGATTCATGTGTTACAAGCTATTGACATGTTAATGACCCTTCCTCAGCCAGCTCCCTAGTTCAAATGGTAATTGATTTATTGTGTGTGGGAAGGAGACCGGCCTTACTGTTTACAATGATTAGATAAGTGGCTCATGTTAATTATTCTGATTGCTTCATTGTGGTCAGGCTGTTACAACTAGTATTCAACTCCACTGATGTCTTTATCTAAAGAAACGTGTCTGCATGGTCGGCTCCGACTTGTCCCTTATAATCTGTATGGGAAACCCCACTGTGTGAGGGGGGCGTTCCTAACAGGCTGTAACCACATATAAGCTGAGTTTTTGTGTCAATAAAGTGTCTTGTTCTAGCAGTAAGCTTGGCATGTGTGGCTTTCTGGGCGATTCCAGGGATATCCCTCCTCGTGGACTATTGGGGTGATTTTCGTTATGGGAAGAAGGGAACGTTGACGGGGATATCATACCGATACCGTCACATGGTTAAACAAGCGCCCAGAGGCGATTCAGTTCGCATGTGCAACACTATATACGTTTTTCACTCACTCACAAAAACCTCACTCTAAAAACTGCACTTCTTGTTGTCCTAGTATCCGCTAGAAGAGTAAGCGAAATCCAAGCCCTGTCCATGATGGAACCATACTGCCTAATACACTTAGACAAAATAATTCTCTCACTAGACTCGACCTTCCTACCCAAGGTCTCTTCAACATTCCATAGAACCCCAAAAAAAATCATCCCTACGCTTCCAAAAACTATAGCGAACAAGAAAAGGGACATTTACAGCAAACTAGATGTAAGAAACACCCTCATTGCATACCTCGAGAGAACAAAGGCTTGGCGAAAAACAACGTCATTTTGTCCTCTATGCAGGAGTTAACGAAGAGAAACGAGCATCCAAAAATACCTTTAACAGATGGCCAAGAATGGCCATACAGACGACCTATGAGGCACAAGATTTCACTCCTCCAGGAGGGTTCAGAGCACACGTAACCAGAGCCTGGGCGACCTAGTCGCAGAGAAAGCAGGGGTGACTCCAAAGCAGGTCTGCAGGGCAGCGACACGGTCGAGCTTCAGTACCTTCACAAGGCACTACCGTATAGACCAGTTGTCCGACCAAGACCAGGCATTTGGTCGCAAGGTGCTCCAGTCTCTACCCCCACCCTAGTAAGTATTGCTTGATACACCCTCTCGGATGCTGCCCTGGAAGACGATTCGAGAAAACTGTTAGGTACCTGGTAACTCTTTTTTTCTAAGAAGTCTTCCAGGGCAGCACTAGTTCCCACCCTTAATAAACAGATACCAAATACAGAGGGGGAGGCTATTTTCGGAACGCGTGACGCGCCATAGCCGGACGTCAATTATGTTCCCCTCTTCATAGGAACGCCTACTCCCCGCGGGAGTCTGAAACGAAACTCAAGGATTAAACTGTAAGTACAGCGCAAAAAAAATAAAGGCATACTGTAGCTGACGCTAGTATGCTGGATGGCATGGTACATAGTTATTTTTTAGGGTGAACCTCCGCTTTAATTCCATGAGCAGGCAGAGACCAGTCCATGATCCACCCTTCCCAAAATGGGACCTGTCATTAGTGCTACAAACTATGACAGCGGGCCCTTTCGAACCATGGGAGAATTGCAGCCTGAAGATGCTGACACTTGAAGCAGTGTTCTTGGAAGCAATTACTACAGCCAGACGGGTCTGTGAGATAAAGGCCCTATCAATCAGAACTCCTTTTGTCAGATTTTCCCAGATCGCATAGTTGTCAAGATGGATCCAAGGTTTTTGCCCAAGGTGGGCTCAAGATTTCACAGAGGTCAAGATATTGTTTTACCTCAGTTGTGTACAACTCCTAGGGAAGAAGAAATCAAGTTCCACAAGTTTGGATGTCAAGAGATGCACCCTACATTATTTTAAGGTAACAAAAACCCTTAGGAAGATAGACTTTTTATTTTATTTTTATTTTCTGGGGCCAGGAAA
The DNA here is from genome assembly GCF_905171775.1 of Rana temporaria. Taxonomy (NCBI): domain Eukaryota; kingdom Metazoa; phylum Chordata; class Amphibia; order Anura; family Ranidae; genus Rana; species Rana temporaria. Next base: position 87,956,343 of record NC_053494.1, on the reverse strand, counting down.
GAGCACAACGCATAACGCACCATAGCCAGATGGCTAAGGGAAGCAATTGGTCAAGCTTATACGTTGGGAGGAATGCAGATCCCAGAGGGTATAAGGGCACATTCTGCAAGAGCAATGGCAGCGTCGCAGGCAGAGAGAGCTGGAGCAACGCCGGAACAGATTTTTTAAAGTTGCAACATGGTACAGCTTTACTACTTTTGTAAGACACTACAGAGTGGACCTCTGGTCTGCAAAAGATCAGACTTTTGGACGCAAGGTTTTACAAGCCGTAGTCCCATCCTAGGGGTAAGTGCTCGCTTATTCTCTCAGGTGGCTGTCCTGAAAGACGATTATGGGGAAAAATGAAGTTACTTACTGGTAACATTCTTTCGCGGAGTCTTTCAGGACAGCCAGGTACCCACCCAAATGGAAGAAAACTTTTTTTATTTTTTACAGGAAATGTCATATAGTTTGAATATGTGTATCGTATGTTCTTGTGTCTCCCCAGTGCTAGAGGTGCTCTTTTAAGAACTGAGGAGCCAGCAGGGGAGGAGGACATTTTATAGAAGGCTGGCGCTGTGTTTCCTACAGAGGGGAGGGGCCAAGGTCTCTCCAGGTGGCTGTCCTGAAAGTCTCTGGGAAAGAACGTTGCCAGTAACTTTGTTTTTTTAATATTTTGTTGAGGATCCTTTACTGTCAATGACTGTCTGAAGTCTGGAACCCATGGAGGGTTTCCTCTTTTCTGATGTTTTGCCAGGCTCTAACTGGAGCTCTCTTCAGTTCTTACTTCTTACTTCTTTGGTCTTTTCTGCCTTTAAGTTTTTGCCTTCAAGTGAAATGCATGCTCAATTTGGGTTGAGATCAGGTGATTGACTTGGCAATTGTGGAATATTCCACTTCTTCTTTTCTTTCAAAAGTTCCTGGGTTGCTTTTGCAGTGTGTTTTTTTGGATCATTGTCCATCTGTTCTGTGAAGCACCGTCCAATCAACTTTGCTGCATTTGGCTGAATCTGGGTTGACAGTATATCTCTAAACACTGCAGAATTCCTCCGGCTACTTCTGTCTTCTGTCACGTTGTCAATGAATACCAATGACCCAGTATCACTGGAAGCCATGCATGCCCATGCCATCACATTGCCTCCACCATGTTTTACAGATGACGTGTGCCTTGGATCATGAGCTGTTCCAAGCCTTCTCCACACGTTTCTTCCCATTAATCTTAGTTTCATCCGTCCAAGGAATGCTTTTCTAGAACTAGGGCTTTGTTTAGTGTTTTTTTTTCTGCAAAGTCTAATCTGGCTTTTCTATTCATCAGGCTTATGAATGTGGTGAACCCTCTGTATTTGCTCTCATGAAGTCTTCTCTTGATTGTGGACTTTGACAATGATACGCCCACCTCCTAGAGAGTGTCCTTCACTTGTCTGGATGTTGGGAATGGGTTTTTCTGTACGATAGTAAGAGTCCTGCGATCATCCACCACTGTCGTTTTTTGTGAATGTGCAGGCCTTTTTATGTTGCTAAGCTCCCCAGTGCGGCGTTCTTTCCTCAGAATGTACCAAACTTGATTTGGCCACTCCCAATGTTGCTATCTCTGATGGATTTTTTTGTTTTTGAAGCCTTACAGTGGCCTGTTTCACTTGCGTGGTCCGCTTTTTTTACGCATGATGTAGGTTCACAGCAATAAACCCTTTTACCTGCTTAATTGATGAAGAAATAACAAAGTAGTTGCCCATACCTGGCCATAAAACGGCTTTTGATTCAATTACTTTTGGCCTCTTGAAAAGGGGTGGATGGCTAAAGACCCCTTTCACACTGAGGGTGTTTTGCAGGCACTATAGCTAAAAATAGTGCCTGCAAAGTGCCCTAAAACAGCTGCTCCTCACACTCCAGTGTGAAAGCCCGAGGGCTTTTACACTGGAGCGGTGCGCTGATAGCGCTGATAGGGCATCAGAAAAAGTCCTTTAACTCACCGCTCCTAATGCGCTCCTGCCCATTGAAATCAATGGGCAGCACCGCCATACCGCCGGCGAAACGCTGCTACGAGGGCTTTCACACTCTAGAGGTGTGCTAAAAGAACAATCCTGGATCGCCGCACTCCTCAAAAAACAATGTCTTTATTCAAAACATGAAAAAACAACAAAAATTCTAATGGAAAAAAACAGCCAAAATTCATGCAGTTAACCAAGAAGCTACGAGTTGGCATCACAGGATGCGAAACATGTCAGCTCTTTTTTCCTAATCCACTTCTTGGTTGACTGCATGAATTTTGGCTGTTTTTTCCATTAGAATTTTTGTTGTTTTTTCATGTTTTGAATAAAGACATCGTTTTTTGAGGAGTGCAGCGATCCAGGATTTTTCTTTCATCTCATGGTAATTGAGCACAGCCAGCACCCTCTTGGTTTGTTGGGACGGAAGCAATGGGGATTGATTGTTTTTAGAGCGGTATACTTTTCTTCACTGAAGAGGTGTGCTGGTAGGGCGTCAGAAAAAGTCCTGCCAGCAGTTCTTTGGAGCAGTGAACTCACCGCTCCCAATGTGCTCCTGCCCATTGAAGTCTAGGGGGTGGCACAGTGTGAAAGGGCTCTAAAAGAGCTGTAATTCCTAAACCCTTCCTCTGATTTGGATGTACATACCCTCAAATTAACCACTTAAGGACCCGCTCACGTATATATACGTCATTAGTTTAAAGATGGATATCTTGGTAACGGTAGCAGCCGCTGCCACAACCGAGATATCCATCTTTGCTGTGAGCGGTCCTTTAAACGATACCGGTGGTCTCCGCGGCGAGATCACCGTTGGCTCCCGCGCCCTCCGCCACTTCCCGGAGCCGTCGGCAGCGGCGGAGGCGATCAGGTCCTGTCTCCTGCTCAGCTGGCATACGAGTGGGGGCAAGATGGCCCCCACCCATCTCCATAGCATAGCATTTCCATAGTCAAAACGTCACTTCTGCCCATGCTTCTTAAAGCGGGGGTTCACCTGAAAAAAATAAAATTTAACATTAGATTCAGGCGAGTTGTTAGAAGCACAATCGGGTGTGTTTTTTTTTAAATCATTGCCGTACATACTGTTTTAGAGAGTATGTATATATACCATAGCCGGCCGTCAATCATGTTCCCCTCTTCATAGGAACGCCTTTCCCCGCGGGAGTCTGAAATGAAACTAAAGGATTAAACTGTAAGTACAGCGCAAAAAAATAAAAATAAAGGCATACTGTAGCTGACGCTAGTATGCTGGATCGCATAGTACAAAGTTTTTTTTTTTTTTTTTTATGGTGAACCTCCGCTTTAAGAGGACCTGTCATGCTTTTTTCTATTACAAGGAATAAAAGTGACCCCCTTTTTTTTTTTGTGTGTAAAAATTTGAGGCTTCCAGCCTTGTACCTGAAAAAAGTGTGTGTGTGTGTGTGTGTGTATATATATATATATATATATATATTATAGTATTTTTTTTTTTTTCCTGAAACTTCCATCTTAAAGTTAGAGTGCGTGTTATACGCCTATGCGTGTTTATATGCCGATAAATACAGTAATTGGATCTAAATAAATTGTGTGTGTGTGTGTGTATATATAATCTCTCTCTATGTACACTCACTTTTAATCTATTTTGAGCTAATACGCAGTAGTCACTTACGATATTTACTCAAGTTAATGCTTTGTTACTTTCAGAAAATCACTAATGACCTGGCAGAATTTCTTCAGAGCTTGAGAAAAAGAGTAAAGGTTGGAGTTGTTGGAGGTTCAGATTTTGAGAAAATCCAAGAACAGCTGGGAGAAGATGGTAAGGAAAGACGTTTCTGTGTTTTGTTTGTTTTTTGTTTTTTCTTTCTGCTGTCTGCAACAATTCCCTGAGGTTCCTATCCGTTTTCTCTATGCTACTAAAATTCTGCACTAAATGGAGAGCTACTTCTCACCTTCTGTCACAATAGTGGGTAATAAGCGGCGTTTTTTCCAATGAAGACACATACAGCAATAAAAATCTGTATAAAAACTTTTTATGATCCCCCCCCCCCCCCCACTCTATCCAAAACTAAAATAACGTTAGATGCAGTTCCACTCCAAAGTGTCTCCATTAGGGATATTCACTTTCTGATCGTAAATCCAAAATTTAGAGTTGTCCCCAAAACAGGAATAGAGAACTATTCCAATGAGGACACTTGTTCCCATGACAACTGTGTAATAGGGGATTCCTGTCACATTAAAATGATGCTCTTCTGGTTGTGTCCGAAGGACATGAAATGACGGGTCTTCCTAATGAGACAGATGGCAAAAAAACATGGACAGCAGTTTTTAACCTCCACTTTTGTACCATAATAAAATATTTTGGGTTTAGATATATTTGTAGTAGGGCTGTTACTGATAAAAAAAATTGTGTTTGATTAATTGTGTTTTTTTTTTTTATCGATTAATCGACTAATTTCGATTAATTATAATGCACATACAGATCCAACTACTTTTAGCTGATCTCCTCCCTGCAGACTGATTCCCAATGCAGCTACCAACCACTGGAAAAATGGATAGCAGGAAACAAAAAACACACAAAGGCAGCACTGGATGGGAATAGCATTAAAACTTTTATAGTCTTCAAGTAGGTAACCAAATAAATATTGCACTGGAGATAAAATCGATGTAGCTACATAAACTGTAAAAATGGTGCGAGTAATGCCAAACGGTAACAAAAGCAGTCATAAAAACATGTAGCTAAGTATGATACTGGTATAAAAATGTGTACAACGATGCCACTGCTGAATCCAGATGAGGAGAAGTTAACATCAGTTCGTCGGCATGTAGATGTCCCATGAAGGGAACTATCACAACTCCCAGTGGATGGTTGTAGAATCCCAGGTTGATAGAGGAAAGTGTAACAGCCCTTGCGTGTGGCAGATAGTAAGATCCCGCCGGCATGCAGATATGAAGGCATAGCAAAGGAGCCCTTCAGATGGACACGGTAAGCCCAGCCTGTGTCCGTGACGTCACCGGATCTCCGATGGAACTCCCTGAAGGCCCGGAAGCCGACGGAGAGGTGAGTACCAATCAAAATAATTTTGATCGATCAAAAAAATTAAAGATTAATCGATGAATTAATAGTTAATTTCCACAGCCCTAATTTGTAGTAATCTATGACCTAGCTTTTTTTTCTAAATTATTCTAAAATATCAAGATTACCATGGCTCTATTTTTTTTTTTCTTCTTTTTGTCGCCCTCCGTGTCCCTCACTAATGCACTTCACTACTGCTAGTATAGAGCAAGGGCTGCTGTTATTTTTGGTTACACACTCGGCTTTAGGGAACTGTGTACTACAATTCTCACAGGGCTGAATGTGTCTGCAGGTCAATGTGTAGCCCAACCCAAGGGGGGCATAAAGAACAATTGTAGCCATCCTAGAACAAGAAGTATGCGAGCAACCGAAAAAAAATTGCATTTGAGAGATAGGAGATATGTTCTATTTAGATTTAGACATACTGTATTGCATTTTATTTTCTAAAACAATATTTAGTGTCACCAACACAATTTCAGCCTGTTCCAAAGTTTACAGCTTCTCCTGCCAAGGTCTTTTTTCTTCAAAGACTTGTACTGGGACATTGTCAAGCGGATTAGGCAAGGTTAAAATGGTAGTTTTGTCCTTTTAAACTTGCTATACCATATACTGTATATACCACATTTTGTTTTTCTTAACCACTTACGGACCAAGCCTGTTTTTCAGACTCTGTGTTTACAAGTTAGCATCCTAGAGAATAAAATGGCAGTCATTGCAATACTTTTTGTCACACCGTATTTGCGCAGCGGTCTTACAAGCGCACATTTACCCTTAAAAATCTCCATAGGCGACGTTTAAAAAATTCTACAGGTTGCATGTTTTGAGTTACAGAGGAGGTCTAGGGATAGAATTATTGCTCTCGCTCTGACAATCGCGGCGATACCACACATGTGTGGTTTGAACACCATTTTCATATGCAGGCGCTGCTCAAGTCTGCGTTCGCTTCTGTGCTTGTTGGGATGGGGCGCTTTTAAAAAAATAAATATATCATTTTTTTTTTTTTTTTTTACACGGTTTAAAAAAAAATGGGTCACTTTTATTCTTATTACAAGGAATGTAAACATCCCTTGTAATAGAAAAAAGCATGACAGGTCCTCTTAAATATGAGATCTGGGGTCAAAAAGACCTCCGATCTCATATTTGGACTTAAACGCAATAATAAAAAATAAAATGTCCCTTTTAAGACGTATTGGTGGAAGTGACGATTTGATGTTTCTTCCGCCCTGCAGTGATATGGAGACGGGTGGGGGCCATCTTCCCCCTCACTCGTCTCCATGCACAGCAAGGGAAAGGACCGGATCGCCTCCGCTGCTGCCGGCCGCTCCTGTAAGCAGCAGAGGGCACCGGAGAGCGGCGGGAGGAGGGGCCCTCTCCTGCCACCGATAAAAGTGATCTTGCGGCGTATCCACCACAGAGACCACTTTTATCTTTGTAAAGGACCACTAAAGAAGAGGATACCGGGGTTATGGTAGCTAGCTGCTACCATAACAAAGGTATTCCTCTTCAGACAGATCACGTATAATGACAGTGGGCGGTCCGAAAGTGGTTAAAATACACCTTTCAGTCCTATAAAGTTGACCCCTAAGCCTGGCTTGTTTTAATTTGCAGACCCCAAAATTTTTGAGGATGTGGAGAACTGTCTGCCTGCATTTTATTCCCATTGCCAATTTAGGTGTACTATGTATCACCTAGAGGGGAAATTTTCGTTTTATCAACAGAACTGTTGTTTACTCTAATTTACCTTCACATCTATGTCACTGTCTTCCCAGTGATACAAATTGTATATATACATTATTGATAATGATTTTGTTATATTGTGTTAACCTGGAGGTTCAATCAAATATTTTAATGTCTTTTCAGTGCTTGAAAAGTTTGATTATGTGTTCTCTGAAAATGGTCTTGTTGCATACAAGGATGGACAGTTTCTATGCAAACAGGTCAGTGTTGTGTTTTTAGACAATTTATTATATTTTTAAGTAACACTGTAATGACTTGTGATTATTCACTAATTGAGTTCCTCCCCTATATAACCCCTCCCAAATGGAGAGTACCTCAGTTTTTTTTCGCCAGTGTTTAAGGTGGTTGGTCACATTCAACATGTGCTAAGAAGAAAAATGCTCTTTTGATGGTCTGGCTGCGGAGACCTAGGAGCTATAACCGGATCCATTCCTCTGGCCGATATTAAAAGCCTAAGATGGTTGGTACCCAGGCCTCATGTAAAGAAGAAATGAGGTTTGCTTGTAATGTCTCTCTGCGGAGGTCTGGGATCCAGACTTTGGTGTATTAATACATCTGTGGCACGAAAAGTTTCTGGCAGAGTTTTCTACAGGTCCAGGTATGAGGTTTCTCTAATGTAACCCTTGATGAACCTCAAGGTTGGCACAACTTGCCCGCCAAGGATAGCTGGAACTACTTTTAGTAGCTTTTCTGCGGCGTGGATAAGGTAAGAAGAGGATCATTTATTTTGTTATTATCTTCTGTGAGTAGGATGTCTTTTCCTGGTTTTCACCACTGGAGGGAGTAAGTGAACACCTGGTGTATTCTTACATAGCCATCCAGGAACAAGCTCGGTGAAGTCTGTCAAAAAATGCCACTCGCCTCCTTCCACTGCAGGCTCTGCCACAAAACGCATACAGGGGTACCCCAATGATGCCCCAGTAATCTATCCCCCTTCTCTTCGTTGCCCTGGGCGTCACCTTGACGGTGGCATTTATGCGCACGGGAAGCGCGTTTTTCTGCTGTCTAATGGGCAGATGGAGAGGGGGGGGGGTCGTGGTTGTGCGTGCCCGTGTGTGCAGGCTCCAAGAGGCTGATTTAAAGCCCAGCACGCCAGAAGCCTTCTGTAAGCGGCATGGACACAGAGCTGTGGGCTGTAAGCATCCCTGTGGATTGAACCAGGCAAACCAAGACTCCTACTCTGCATCAGGTTGTGCAGTGAGCTAATATATGTGTATTGTAAGTAGGGCTGCAACTAACGATTTTTTTCATAATCGATTAGTTGGTCGAATATTGTTTTGATTAATCGGTTAATAACCCTAAAAAAAGAAGAGTAAAAAAAAAAAGGTAATACAGAGGTATGACTTAGGCCTGAGATGTTTAGTAACGTAATGGGTTTAAAAAAACTAAAATTAGTAAAAAAAACAGCAAATAATCGCTACTGTAAGGGGTTAATTTTTTACTGTGGGACAGTGAAAGTAATATTTACAGTAGCGATTTCCTCTTTTTGTACTATAAAGGGCTAATTTTTCATATTTTTTTTTTTTTAACCGCATTATGTTACTGCCCGATTTTAATCGATTTATGAAAATAATAATCGATTAATTTCATAATCAATTAGTTGTCGATTAATCGATTAGTTGTTTCAGCCCTAATTGTTAGACTATATCACAACAGTGATTGCATTTTTTTTGTGCATAGTACCTTTGCTTACAGTAAGGACTATGTCCCCAAGAATAGGGGCAAGGGCTGGTAAAGAGGCCTCAGAAGATCCCCACTTACGGCTAAGGATTCTGAGCTTGCCTGCAGTTTACCATCCCCCTCTGTTAGCCTGATGGCAGCCTCACAGGATGAGCCCCTGTTTGGTTTTGCAGCTTCTCCTATGGCAGCGCCTGTATACGTCACTGAGGACGCTTTAAAAGCTGCTTTGGATGGCCTAGAAGGAAGGAATGCTACGATTATCGCAACCACCCTGAAAGATGGCAGAAAACAGGGTAGATCCCCTTCATCTGCTCTGACTCTCTCATCAGATGAGCCTTCTGAGGGTGAAAAATCCCTCTGGAGATGAGGATCATGTGCAGTCTGAGGACTCGGAGGATGAGGATTCCTGCTACCTCTCAGTTGCTAAAGATGCAGGTGCAATATTATGCAGAGATGGTGAGTCCCTATTGAAAGTGTCAGGGACTCACCTCTCAATCCCGGAATCCTTCCAGAGGGTTAAATCAGCGGCGCGCAATCGCGCACCGTCGTGTGCCTGTGGTGCGCGCACGTGCGTTAACGGCGCGCGTGCACGCCGGGAGCGCGCGCAGCGGGGCGCGCGCGTGCGCGCTGACTTCTTGGCGCCAAAACGGCTTTAAATGGACACTGACAGCTCCAGCACATTGCTGTCTGATCTACAGTCTCTGAACGCTGTTACCCTGAAGAAACCTGATTACCTGCTATCACCTATTTGACCCGGCTTGTTTGACCTTCCGCACCCCTCTGATCCCGACCTCGGCTGCTATCGACCTACCTCTGATTGATCCACTGTTGCCTGACCTACCTGCCTGCACAACGATTACTCTCCTGCTTATCCCATCTGAATACCTGAACTCTCTATTGTGATCCGGCTTGTTTTGACCCTGCTTCCGTCTGCTATCTACTTACCAGCTTGCCTTCTCAGTTGTTGCTGTGAATCCTCTGCCTGTGTCACGGACCCCACTTCCGGTTCCAGCTCCCGTCTACACTTCCAGCAGTGGTCTGCATCTACTCACCTATCAAGCCAGCCGGCACTCCTACCCCGCCAGGCTTCTGAGTCTGCTGTCTCATATCCAGCAGCTCACAAGCCGGAGTTGTAAGAGAGGCCTACTCCTACCACCGGGCTCTGGTTACCAGGTACGTGATACATAACAGTATCAGACAGCCATGTCAGAGCCCTCAGGAGTGGCCCCAGCAATGGAGGAGATTTGTAAACACCTCGCATCTCTCACCCAAGCTGTTAAAAATCTACAGGACGGCTACATGCGACTGGAAGGCCGAGTACAGAATCTGTCCGGAGACGCAACTCCTGAATCTTCCGCCAGATCGTCTTCATCAGCCGCTGCCCCAACTGTAGTGATGCTACCACCCGAACCCAGGGTTCCGATGCCAGAGCGATTCACTGGGGATCGCTCCAAATTCCAGAACTTCCGCAACACCTGCCAATTATATTTTGCTCTCCAACCTAGGACTTTCTCTTTAGAAGCCACAAAGGTGGGATTTGTGGTGTCGCTTCTTCAAGGAGAGCCTCTAACCTGGGCGCACCGACTATTGGAGGAAAATGGCACCAACACTGAGACTCTACTTGCTTTCTTTCAGGCCATGGCACAACTCTATGACGATCCCCAGCGAACTGCTACCGCTGAGGCCGCCCTGCTTGCGCTTCAACAAGGCCGCCGAGCCGTTGAGGAGTATGTTTCGGACTTTCGCCGCTGGAGTGCGGACACCCAGTGGAACAGCGCAGCTCTGCGTCATCAATTCCGTTTGGGACTTTCAGAAAACTTAAAGGATGAGTTGGCCCGTATTGGGATTCCTGATACCTTGGAGGACTTAATTGATAAATCCATACAGATTGACCGACGCCTACGAGAGCGACGAGCAGAGCGATCTTCTCATCTAAGTCGCCCTGTATGGGTCACTACTAAAGCACCCCTGCCTGCCTCTCGCTACCAACCACCCGTCCATTCTAGTGCGGCCAGCTCTCCTCCTGATACCTCAGAGCCTATGCAACTTGGGGTCATGCGACCCACTCTGCCTCCAGAAGAACGAACACGTCGTCGGCAGCTAAATTTGTGCCTCTACTGTGGTGAACCCGGTCATTATGTCGCCAACTGCCCCATCAAGATGCGTAAGTGTCGTTTTTCTGTTCCTGTCAACGTCTCTACTCTCTCAACCAATACAACACACCTTGCTCTTTCTCTGTATTTACAGCTCCCAGGAAGAACGATTCCGGTCAACGCAATCATTGACTCCGGCGCCTGCAGTTGTTTTATTGATGCCACCTTTGCCAGTCTGCACCACATTCCTCTTCGAAAGAAAGACTTCAGGCTTTCAGTTTTCCTGGCCGACGGATCCCACATTAAATCGGGTCAAGTGACCCAAGAAACCCTTCCTCTACCTGCTTCTACTTCCGCTAATCATAGGGAATTATTAATTCTGGATGTAATCTCTTCACCCTTGTTTCCAGTGATCCTTGGCATCCCCTGGCTCCGGGTCCACAACCCCCAGATTGACTGGGTCTCTGGAACTTTACAATTCCCTTCCCAATACTGCCTGGAACACTGCCTTCCTGGATCTTCCAGTTTCTCTCCAACTCTGTTATGTCTGAACACCGACCCCAGTTTATTTCAGTCTGTTCCGGAGCCCTATCATGAGTTCCTCGATGTCTTCAGTAAAAAGGGGGCCGATTCCCTACCTCCTCATCGCCCCTATGATTGCCCGGTAGAATTACTTCCTGGGGCCGAGATCCCTTTTGGGCGCATCTTCCCCCTATCCGAGAAGGAACAAGATGCTCTAAAAATCTACATCGACGAGAACCTAAATAAGGGGTTCATTCGTCCATCCACCTCACCAGCAGGTGCTGGTATATTTTTTGTCGCTAAAAAGGATCAGACCCTTCGCCCGTGCATCGACTATCGAGAGCTCAATAACATCACGGTTAAGAACCGTTATCCATTGCCACTGATACCCGAACTGTTTCAAAAATTAAGGTTCGCTACTATCTTCACTAAACTGGACCTGAGGGGGGCCTGCAACCTAATTCGCATCAGGGACGGTGACGAATGGAAGACTGCTTTCCGTACTCGGTATGGTCACTACGAGTATTTAGTCATGCCATTCGGGTTATGCAATGCTCCTGCCACCTTTCAGCATTTCGTCAATGACGTGTTCAGAGACTTTTTAGATATTTTTGTCATCGTCTACCTGGATGATATCCTGGTCTTCTCGGGCTCATTAAATCAACATCGAGAGCATGTCCGGAAGGTTTTGAATCGTCTTCGTCTACACGGTCTATATGCGAAAGCAGAAAAATGTGAATTCGAGTTGCATACCATCCAATTTTTGGGCCTAGTGATCTCCCCGACAGGAATTGAGATGGACCCCAAGAAAGTGTCTGCTATTCTGGACTGGCCGGTTCCCCCTGGACAAGAAGGGGGTCCAACGTTTTATAGGCTTTGCAAATTTCTATAGACGTTTTATCAAAGGATTTTCTACCATTGTTGCTCCCATTACACAGCTTACAAAACAAAACTTCCGTTTCCGTTGGAATCCTGAGGCACAAGAAGCCTTCGACACGCTAAAAAGATTCTTCACGACCGCCCCAATTCTCAGCCACCCAAACCCGGCTCTACCCTTCCTTCTTGAGGTAGACGCCTCCGAAGTCGCAGTGGGGGCCGTTCTCTCCCAACGCATGGGAGACAAAGACCTGATACATCCCGTAGGTTTCTTTTCCCGAAAACTCTCTCCTGCGGAGAAAAACTATGACGTAGGTGATCGTGAGTTATTGGCCATCAAGGCCGCTTTGGAAGAGTGGAGATATTTATTGGAAGGAGCTTCACACCCTGTGCTAATTTATACAGACCATAAGAACTTGGAATATTTAAGATCAGCCAAGCGATTGAAGCCCCGACAGGCTCGGTGGGCACTCTTCTTCTCCCGTTTTTGCTTCCACATCACTTATCGCCCAGGCTCTAAGAATATCAAGCCAGATGCCCTGTCCAGAATGCATGACAATCCAAAAGATACCTCCACTCCTGACACCATCCTACCAGAGAACAGTTTCTTGCTACTGCACACTGACCTACTTTCCCTGCTCCGGAGAGCATCTTTAGACTCTTCCAAACCTCCCAACATTTCTTTAGAATCCCGAGATGGACTATTCTGGAGAGGAAGCCAGATTTTTGTCCCTGAAGACATCCGAGTAGAGGTTCTGAAACACCTCCACGACCATCCAATGGCAGGACATTTTGGGGTTCGTAAGACACTAGAGCTGGTGCGTCGCACCTTTTGGTGGCCTGGATTAGAGAATTTCTGCAAATCATACATCAGCACATGCCCTATTTGTAATCGGAACAAGACACCTCGAAACCAAGCCTGGGGTTTATTGAAACCCTTACCAGTACCCGACAGACCATGGAAAATGATAGCCATGGATTTCATCGTAGAGCTTCCTTGCTCCGAAGACTGTACTGCAATTTTCGTGATCGTGGACCGTTTGACCAAAATGGCCCATTTCCTCCCTCTAAAGAACACACCTTCTGCCGTTGAAACTGCTCGTGTCTTTATTAAAGAAGTCGTTAGGTTGCATGGGGTACCCTCCAACATAGTATCAGACAGAGGAGTTCAATTTACCTCTCGGTTTTGGAAGGCCCTCTGTGAAATATTACAAATTGAACTCGCTCTTTCTTCAGCATATCACCCCCAGACCAATGGGCAAACTGAACGAACCAATCAGACTCTGGAACAATACATCAGGTGCTTCACTACGTTTTCTCAGAATGATTGGGTCTCTCTGCTACCCCTAGCAGAATTTGCCTACAACAACGCCAGTCATTCTGCCACGGGTCAATCTCCTTTTTTTGCCAATTATGGTTTCAACCTAACTTTTCTACCAGATTTTCTTTCAGAATCTTCAGTACCGGCAGTACAGAATACAGTGGAATTCCTCAAACAGAACACCAAATTACTACAGGAAGCTGTAACCAAGGCCCAGGCTGACAGCATGAGGTTCTTTGACAAAAAAAGGAAAGGAGAACTGGATCTGAAAACAGGGGACCAGGTATGGCTTTCTACCAGTAACCTCAGGTTAGCTTGTCCTTCTAAAAAATTGGGACCCAAATTTATGGGACCCTTTCCGGTCAAAAGGAGAATTAACACGGTTTCATATGAACTTTCTTTACCTGATTCTCTTAAAGTGCACCCTGTATTCCATGTCTCTTTATTGAAACCTGCAGCTCCTGATCCCTTCCCTAATAGGGGTACAAGGCCTCCTGAACCAGTTCATGTTGACGGATGCGAGGAATATGTAGTAGAAGCCATCCTGGATTGTAGAAGGCGACAAGGACAGAACCAATTTTTGATTAAATGGAAAGGCTACGGACCAGAAGAAAACTCCTGGGAACCTGAAAGCAACATCCATGCCAGAAGATTGGTACGTTAATTTTTTCTTGATCATCCTGACAAGATGGCCCGACTAGGCATCCGGAGGCTGCCCCTTGGGGGGGGCAATGTCAGGGACTCACCTCTCAATCCCGGAATCCTTCCAGAGGGTTAAATCAGCGGTGCGCAATCGCGCACCGTCGTGTGCCTGTGGTGCGCGCGCGTGCGTTAACGGCGCGCGCGTGCACGCCGGGAGCGCGCGCAGCGGGGCGCGCGCGTGCGCGCTGACTTCTTGGCGCCAAAACGGCTTTAAATGGACACTGACAGCTCCAGCACATTGCTGTCTGATCTACAGTCTCTGAACGCTGTTACCCTGAAGAAACCTGATTACCTGCTATCACCTATTTGACCCGGCTTGTTTGACCTTCCGCACCTCTCCGATCCCGACCTCGGCTGCTATCGACCTACCTCTGATTGATCCACTGTTGCCTGACCTACCTGCCTGCACAACGATTACTCTCCTGCTTATCCCATCTGAATACCTGAACTCTCTATTGTGATCCGGCTTGTTTTGACCCTGCTTCCGTCTGCTATCTACTTACCAGCTTGCCTTCTCAGTTGTTGCTGTGAATCCTCTGCCTGTGTCACGGACCCCACTTCCGGTTCCAGCTCCCGTCTACACTTCCAGCAGTGGTCTGCATCTACTCACCTATCAAGCCAGCCGGCACTCCTACCCCGCCAGGCTTCTGAGTCTGCTGTCCCATATCCAGCAGCTCACAAGCCGGAGTTGTAAAAGAGGCCTACTCCTACCACCGGGCTCTGGTTACCAGGTACGTGATACATAACAGAAAGCCTCCTCTTCCATGGCTGGGGGGTCTGTAGTACAACCTGCAGTTGCAGCCATTGGTGTATGGAGTCTGTCCGTTCAGTTGTTTCCACCCTTCCAGAAGGAGAATTCCTGGCATCAATAGACATCAGAAATGCATATCTACATGTGCCAATATTTCCCGCTCACCAAAGTTTCCAAGGTTTGCGATGGTTCGGCGCCACTTTCAGTTCGTGACCCTTCCTTTCGGGCTGGCTATTGCACCTCGAGTATTCACAAAAATACTGGCCCCGACCCTGGCAAGGCTAAGGGCACGAGGCATAGCAGTAACAGCCTATCTGGACCATCTGTTGATCATAGATAAGTCCGCTGCACACTTGGGCCACTATGTGCACAGCACAGTGGAATATTTAGAGTACCTAGGCTGGGTCCTCAATCTAGGTAAATCCTCCTTGCAGCCTCAAGGAAGGCTGGAGTACTTGGGCATGATTATAGACGTGTCCCGAAGCCAGGTATTACTTTCCAAGCCATAGGAGACTTGGTCCGAGTGATAAAGGCAAAGAGAAGGCCTTCCATCCGTCTATGCATGAGGTTATTGGGGAAGATGGTAGCCTCATTCGAGGCTGTTCCTTACGCCCAGTTTCACTCAAGGCTGTTACAGGGCAGAATTCTGTCGGCTTGGAACAAAGATGTTCAGGCCCTGGACCTTCCTATGATCTTATCTCCAAAGGTTCACCAGAGCCTCAATTGGTGGTTGCTCCCCCAAAATCTGTCAGAAGGAAAATCCTTCGCTCCGGTTACCTGGAATTTGGTAACCACAGACACCAGCCTTCTTGGCTGGGGGGGGGGGGGGGGGCAGTTCTAGAAGAAGCATCTGCCCAGGGGAAGGGGTCCGGAGCCGAAAAGCTCCTACCCATCAACAATCTGAAGATTAGGGCAATTCATCTGGCCCTCAGAGTTTGGTCTTACAGACTGCAGGGTTGGCCTGTTCAGAATCAGTCTGACAGTGCTACAGCCATAGCCTATATCAATCACCAAGGAGGCACCAGAAGTCTGGATGCCCAAAGAGGTGAATCACATGCTGGTCAGAAAGGCATATCCTCACCTGTCTGCAGTCTTCATTCAATGGATAAAAAATTGTCAGGTGGATTTTTTAACCCGCCAGCAGCTGAGTCCAAGAGAATGGTCTCTACACCCTGACATATTTCAAATCATATGTCAGAAATGGGGTAGATGCCAGATGCGGACCTGTTGGCTTTCCGGTTCAACGCAAAGCTGGACAAGGGTCAGATGCCCTGACAACCTCAGAGTCCAGAGGGAAGGAAAGCCAGTGATTCTGATCACCTCGGCTTGGCCCAGGAGACCCTGGTACGTAGAAATTGTAAGGATAGCAGTAGGTAGACCTTGGGTTCTCCCACTACGCTCGGACCTACTATCGCAGGGTCCAATATTCCATCTTGCCTTACAAAGTCTAAATTGACGGTTTGGCTGTTGAGATCCACATTCTGAGGAAACGTGGACTTTTCCACTCTGGTTAATGCTAGGAAGCCGGCCTCTAGGCTCATCTACTACAGAATCTGGAAGGTATATGTTTCCTAGTGTGAACTCAGAAGGGGGCATCCTAGGTGTAACGGGAGGGCCAGTAGAATCCAGAAACTCTTAGAAAGCATGAGCCAGAAAATAATGGACATTCAGAATATATCTTGGACTACCTGAGATGGGACTGTTGTGTGGTTATTGTCCACAATGTATTCCAGGATATCTGTGGAGAACTGGTTGCTGTTTGATTCTAAACTCAACAGGTTAATTGAAAGAGTGACTCATTAATAATGTGGGGACACATACCGTTAGGTGTTGATGTCATCAACTCCAGCCCACCTGTCTGTCTGTCTGGTGTGATGTAAATGAATCTAGGATGGCTTCTGAGGATCTTTCATTGTGGCTTGTGCTAATTGACCCTGTATTGTGTGAAGGTCTATTGATGATAATGTGTATTGAGAGTGAACAGACAGCCTAAAGGTCAGGTGTATGAGTCACCGGCTGTAGTTAATTAGCTCCTGTAAATTAAGTCAGGAGTCAGAGTCAGGATGTCTGTTAAAAGATGTATTGAGGAGGATGTGTATTGGGGCTCGTTATGTAAATATTGTGTGATGTTGTGGGTGGAGTTGGGTCATTGTTCATTTGATTACTGCAGTATCCTAAAGTGTGTGTATATAAGAGCTGTATTTCTCAATATAGGGTCTATTCCTGTTGAACCTCAAACAGAGCTGTGTCTCGTTAATGTGGGAATTCTTATGGGTTGTGTTCGCCGGATTGTGGAGTGTCGGTAGCTGTTCGGGAATGGAATATCCTAAACGGCTTTAACCCCTGTCCCATTTGGGGTGCCGTTACACTAGGAAGTATGCCATTAATAGGATTTTTGCCCTTCCTCAGTTGGGCTTAAATATGAAGTTGGCCTTGAGCACTATCAAGGGCCAGATCTCGGCCTTGTCTGTATTCTTTCAAAAACCGCTTGCCTCTCATTCCCTAGTCTGGGCCTTGTTCAGGGAGCACTGCTCTTGAATCCGCTGGCTAAGTCTCCCGTGTGCCCATGGGATTTGAATTTGGTATTGTCTGTTTTACATTGGCTACCTTTTAAACCATTACAGCATGCTTCTTAAGTCTTTTTGACCAAGAAATATTTTTTTTCCTTGAAGCCATATCTTCGGCAAGGAGGGTATCGGAATTGGCGGCTCTTTCTGTAAAGAACCGTATATGATTATTCATGACAGGATGGTGCTGCGTCCTCACCTGACTTATTTATTTTTTACCTAAGGTGGTTTCAGGATTCCATCTGAATCAAGATATAGTCCTACCGGCTCTGATGTATCTGAAGATGCAGACCGAGACCGGCCGGACAGTGAGGATGACTCTGTATCCGGGTCAGCATGCGAAAGCTCTGGTAGGTGATCTTATCACTGCAGTGCAAAATATTCTAAAAATAGAGGAGTCTGCGAAAGCAACAGAGGCGTCCGTCCCCTTTGGGTTTCGTAAGCCGACCTGTACTGCTAAGGTGTTTCCTTGTGTGTCTAATTTAGACAAGCTTTTATACAAGGAGGTGGGTCAAACCACAGAAGGTTTTTTAGTCCCTAAAAATTTGGCGGTGTGTTAACCTCTTGAGGAGAGTTCCCTGAAAAAAAGGACATCTCCTCTGATAGTGGACCCTCCTGTGTCCAGATTAAACAAGGTAACCATGATTCCGGTGGAAGGGGCTCCTGCTTTCAAGGACCCTGTGGACAAGAAGTCACCCGCAACCTACACACAGTGGTGGGCTCAGCTGTGCATCCAACGATAGTTGGGGCCCTGGTGTCTCGGACACTCACTGAATGGGCAAAGATGCTGCACAATGGGTTAAAAGCACATCAGGCTCCCTCGGACGAGGTAGCTCTGGCCGATAAGTTGGTACAGGGCCTAAAATTTGTCTACGAGTCAGCCTTGGACACTATTCCTCTTCTGTCCAGAGCCTCAAGCTATGCGGTGGTGTTACGCCATCTGCTCTGGTTAAGGTTTTGGTCTGTGGACCAATCTTCCAAGAAGGCCCTGATGGATTTGCCCTTTAAGGGCGACAGACTTTTTGGAGCATCTTTGGATGACATTATTAACAATGCCACAATCCAAAAGGAAGGAGCCACGCCGTAGGCAAGGGCCCTCCTTCACCACGCATAAGCATTTTTTTCATCCGCCCAGCGCGGCAAGTAAACGATCCCAGGCCGATAAAGCGCCTGCTGAGGGGCAGAAGCGTCCCTGGTTTCGCAAGCCCAACAAGCCTGCGAACAAATCCATGTCCGCATGAAGGTCTGCCCCCCCACCCATCTCTCGGTGAGGGGGACATCTTCGCGACCCAGTGGACATCTCGGATCTCCGACCAGTGGGTTTGCGAAGTTGTTTCCTCAGGGTACAAGAGAGAGAGTTTCTACTGATACGCGGGGTGATCATTCCTGTCCCAGTACAGGAACGGTTTCAGGGGTTTTACTCAAATCTGTTCGTAGTACCAAGGAAGGAGGGGGTTCATCCAATCCTGGATCTTAGGGCCCTCAATTGCTTTGTGAAGACACAGATTCTGGATGGAGTCGATTTGCTCTATTGTTGCTGTCCTCCATCTGGGGGATTTCTGGCATCCTTGGACATTGACGCATACTTGCGTGTCCCTATATGCAACAAGCATCAGAGATGTTTGCGGTCGGAAGACCACTACCAATTTGTGGCTCTCCCATTTTGGCCTGGCATCTGCACCAAGGTGCTTGCCTTGATTCTGGCCCTACTATTACAGCGTGGCATCGCTATCGTAGGCTACTTGGACGTACTTCTTCTGAGGGCCACTTCAAGCTCAGAATTAGAGGTGAGCGTGTCTATAACCTGTCAGACCCTCCGAGATCTTGGTTGGGTGCTGAACACTCAGAAGTCCGTATTGGTGCCAACTCAACGCCTAGTGTATCTGGGGTTGATTCTGGACTCCTCAGAGGCAAAGGTTTTTCTCCCTGGGGAAAAGTTGCAGACCCTTCGGGCTGCAGTGCAGCATCAGACATCCCAAAGATGGTCGTCGCTCCACTTTTGCATGCAAGTCCTGGGTCTCATGGTAGCCTCCTTTGAGGCGGTACCGTATGCTCAATTTCACACTTGAGTGATGCAGAAGGAAATTCTGTCCAGATGGGACAGGTGCCCATCCTCCCTGGATTGTCTAATCCGGATGAGCCACTTAGTCAGGACCTCCCTGGTTTGGTGGCCGACATCACCGGCACTTCTATCCGGGAGATTGTTCCTACCTTTTCTCTGGATGGTGATCACTCGCATCCTGAGGTGGGCAGAAAGGAAAGGTTTTGAGGTTTGTGGCCAGGTCAAGAGACCCATGGGCAGACGCGACAGATGCGTTTGGTGGCACCGTGGAGTCAGTATCGGCTAATCTATGCCTTCCCTCTAATGATTCTAATTGCTGCGGATTGGCCTCGGCATCCTTGGTACGCCGACCTAGTGCGTCTAGTATTAGACGTCCCTTGGCATCTACCGCTGAGAGAGGACATGCTGTCGCAAGGTCCCATATGCCACCCTGCTTTACAGTTGCTGGCTTTAATGGCATGGCTATTGAGAGCCAGGTACTAAGAGACCGGTGCCTGTCAGATTCGTTGATCTCTACCATGAGTAGTGCTCGGAAGTCGTCCTCTAGGAAGATTTACTATGGCACTTGGAAGGCCTACATATCCATTTGTGAGGAAATGAGGTGGCATCCGTGTACTTATTTGGTTTCCAGAGTCCTGCTGTTCTTACAGCGGGGGGTTTGGGGGTGGACCAAAAGCTTGCCTCAAGTATGATTTAAGGGGCAGATTTCTGCCCTGACTGTCTTTTTTTTTTTTTTTTTTCCAATGACCCCTGGCGTCTCACTCTCTAGTGCGTATGTTTGTGCAGGGGGTTCGGCATGTGGCCCTTCAGGTCCATCCTCCACTTCCTCCGTGGGACTTGAATCTGGTCCTCTCTGTGCTTCAGAAACCACTGTTTGAAAACATTAGGGAGATTCCCTTGTTGACACTTTCTCAGAAAGTGGTCTTTTTGGTGGCTGTTACATCAGTTAGATGGGTTTCTGAGCTGGCAGCCTTGTCATGCAAGGCTCCCTATCTGGTCTTCCACAAGGATAAGGTGGTATTGCGTCCGCATCCTTCCTTCTTTTCTTCCTAAGGTCGTTTCGGCCTTCCATCTCAATGAGGACATTGTACTTCCATACTTGTGTCCTCGTCCGTCACATTCTAAAGAGGCAGCTTTGCATTCCTTGGACGTTGTCCGAGCTCTGAGAGTATACTCCGTTCCGGAGGTCAGACTCACTGTTTCGGTGGCTGGTCCCAAGAAGGGCCTGGTGGTCTCGTCAGCCACCATCTTAAGGTGGATACAACAGATCGTGATTCAGGCTTACGCCATAAAGGGTTGGGCACCTCCCTTTCCTGTCACTGTGATTTTGACCAGGGCAATAGGTGCCTCTTGAGCTTTCCGACATCAAGCGTCTGTTTCCCAGGTGTGTAAGGCGGCGACTTGGTCGTCCGTTCACACTTTTTCCCTAAATTCTACAAGGTTGATGTGAGTGCATCTTCGGATGCTTCTTTCGGCAGCAAAGTTTTGCAGGCAGCTGTTTAGAGTTGCATCTCCTCAGTTGAGGAGCTATGGTTTGTTTTTAATGCTGTTCCCACCACTCGTTATTGACACTGCTTTGGGACGTCCCACTTTGTCAAGATTAAGGCTGTGTCCATGAACGAAAGAGAAAATAGGATTTTTTGTACTCGCCGTAAAATCCTTTTCTCTGAGTTCATGGACGAACACAGCACCCACCCCTCTGTTTTAAGTTTGTACTGCTTTTTGACGAACTGAGCTGCGAGATGCTGAGAAAGGGGTTATACCCAGAGGGACCGCCCCCTGGGCAGTACTGTAGTGTGTGTGTGTGTGATGTGTTTAACACATTCTATACGTTTCTGCCTAGTCACTCCCTGAATGAAGGCTAATACCCACTTTGTCAAGATTAAGGCTGTGTCCGTCCATGAACTCGGAGAAAGGGATTTTACGGTGAGTACAAAAAGTCCTTCCCGTGAACAAGGAAGGGGCCAGAAATTCTTTCTGCAGAAACTTCAGATGTCAGAAAATTCAGTCCCTTACATTCAAGCATGCCTGAGGCATTCCCTGTGCTTGTAACCCGGTAGGGTTATATGACACTAGAAGAAAGTTATAAAATCCACCTTTTGTACTAAGAACTTTTGGTTCCTAGGAGAAATTATCTGATCCATATACCTAACTCAATAGGTGTACAGTTCTATATGGATTCTTCATAGCCGAACTGGTCGTAGCAGATCAATGTGAGTGTTCTGCTCCTGCTATAGACTTAACTTTCTGTAGTAGGGTTCTGCTTAATGTATCCCTCATTAATACCAAAAGGCATCCAATGGTGTTGACGTTGATTATGGTTTCAGACACCAAATAGGACACCTGATATCTACGGAATAGGTATCTGGTGTTTACCAAGCTCCCTTCCGCTTAATTTAATGCATTTGGGGTATAGGCAGTCTGTGTATATAGAGTACTTTCACAGCTGACATGCCAGCATTCAGATGTGAAGAAAGTCATAAGGGAGTGCTTGGGCACATACTTCTCCAGCTTTCTAAGCCCAGGGAATAACCTCTCCTTATTCTACTACCCCTAAGTGGGCTTTCCTTTACCCATCACTATGAAAAAAAAAAAAATGATGCATGTAAGGGGACCTGCAAGGTCGGTCTGTCAAGAAGTCCTTTTTTAAATCATTCTCTTGAACAGAGTTATGTTTAAGCCAGATCCTCTTTATTGATCAAAGTTGGGTATGCTGGATAACCCTACAGGCAATGAGGTTACACTGTTGCTGAACAGCAATATGTGAGTGAATGGCTTTTTCCGTGGTATTTGTTCTTAGTGGTTGCTATAATGTAAATAAGTGGACTGATAATGTTGGGCCCACCTCCTAGGGATAATTGGTGAATATGTGAAGTGTCAACTTCTAATGTGATAAGTGCTGTGACTGAATTTAGTGCAAACAAACCAACACAAAATCTAGGTCTCGTGAAGGGAGAATAACAAACAGGTCTGAGAACCTGCTGTGCAGTATATGTGAAGTGCACAGATTGAATCAAAAAGCATGTGATAAATAAGAAATTGATAAATTACCTCTCAAATTAAATGGAGATGCAAAAAAAGAAATCCTTAGGCTTTCCAGCCCTGTATAGGCAATAACCACTGTGCAAACGTTTTGCTGATAATTATATCCTAATCAAGGTGTAGCTGTGCTTAGAAAATGTGTCCATTAATTAATGAACACCTTGTGCTAATGCATAAAATAATCAGATGGGAAATGTAAGCCACTGAATATACTTATAATTTTATAAAATACTTCCCGCCCTGTTAAGGGTGGAGGAAAATGTTTACAATAGGTGGTAAGTGTCTAAAGAACCCTTGTAAATCGATTGGGAGAATTGCTTCTCGACAACTGAGAGGAGTAAGGTGGGGCCTTTTAAACTGCAGTGTTTCCGATAGGGAGGAGCTTTTCATCTCCCGTGTTGCCGTCCTGGAAGGTTTCGTAGAAACGCCATTATCGGTAAGTAACCTTCGGTTTTACTGGCACAAAGGGTTTTAAAATGTTAACCCTCCTAGAGGGAAGCAGAAATAGCCTCAATATCAAAAGGGCCTCTAGGACCTTTTCCATGGTGTAACCTTAAGCTGCGAAGAGAGTTGTTTACTGTAAGAGCGGCAAGCATGTGAAATTCCCTTCCCACAGGCAGTGGTTTCAGCGGGGAGCATTGGTAGTTTTCAAGAAATTATTGGATAAGCACCTGAACAACAACATACAGGGTTATACAATGTAATACTGTCAAAATCACACATAGGTTGTACTTGTGTCTTTTTTCAACCTCACCTACTATGTATCAAACAATGCCTGAATAGACTAAACTTGGGAGAGTCAATTACCACACACTCCTCCTGTGTTCTCCAAATCGGGTACTGGTTGTCCTGCCCACGTTAAGAAGCTGCAAGAACAGTGGATGCAGTAGATCACATTAAAGGTGGAGTAGGTAAAGGGTTACACATGCACATGTCAAGCAAATTGTGTTTCCTGCATTGGAACATTCCCTTCAACATCAAGAGCACAGGAGCACTTTTCTGGTGGATGAACTTGCTGGGGGCTGTTTGATTATTTTTTTTTTTATTGATTTTTTTTTCCCTCCTGGATTTCCTGTGTACCACAATTCGGAGATCTGGTATGTGAACCTAGTTTGCAGTCGCACTTGAATACTGTGTTTTTGAAGAGATTGTTTGATTAGATATTCAATATATCAATGGGACCAACTGTTCCCAATTGTAACACTTGGTAGTTATTGCTGGCATTACAGGCGGGTTCATCATACTTGACCAGGTTTCTGACAGATACCTGCTTACGTATGATGAACTCCTTCTGTCTATTGTAAGTGAGCACCTAGGTTTATATAGAATACCTTGCAAAAAGTAATATTGCTTTACTTGTAGAAAATTGGATGCTGACGTAAAATACAGTTGACTTGACATCTCCACTTTTTAGAATAAAGTGGTTGTAAACCCCACTTATGAAATCTGACTTCGGCACGTTTAATCTGTAGTGTTTACTTATCTCTCTCTCCAAAGCTCTAAGTGCTGTGTTGTTCTGCTGCTCCATTCCTCTCCTCTAAACATGAGAACTTCTGACAAGCTCTCTGACACAGGAGATAAAAGCAACTGAACTTTTGTGTCGGGAGGGAAGTTGGAGGTAGATTAGCAGAGAGCTTATCTAGGCACAGTACAGCTCTGCATGTTCCTTTGCCCTTTGGCCTATGTGGTAGGGGGGTGCTTATCCTACAATCAGCTCTCACACAGTGTAAGCCCAGACTCCACACCCACTGCTTGAAGAGGAAGATAAATTTGTAAACGCGATGTGCACTTTCTAAAGAGTGTAGAAAGCTGAAGACAATAGATATACATTTAAAAATTATGTAGGGAGATTTGTTTTATCTGTGTATCATCTGAGGCTGTTCACTTCACTGGGTATATGTGATGATTTACATCCACTTTAAATGCTTCAAAATTCTATTGAAAAATGCCCTTGTTACTTTTGTTGCAGTCACAATTGTGTAAGATGGGTCTTTAAAGTACCGGCCCGCAGACCGCTTAAAAATGGCCCGTGGCGATCTACCCGTCAATCGCCAACAGCTAGTGCCTGACGGGTAGATCGAGATTTAGATAGCATGCAGAGTAGCACAGGAAGCCTGTCTCTCATGTCACAGCACTGACGGCAGTCACGCTTCTCCCCGGCCCCCTGCCCTGATGTGCTATGTGCCCCGATGTGCTATTTTCCCCCATGCCCCGATGTGCTATGTGCCCCATGCCCAATTGTGCAGTGTGGAGGGGGAGCAATTGTGCAGTGGGGGGGGGTAATTGTGTGTGTGTGTGTGTAGTGTGGGGGGAAATTATGGAGTCCAGGTCTATTTGTGCAGTATGGGGGGTAATTGTGCAGTGCGGGGGGTAATGCCGGGGGTTAATAATGCTTTTGCTGACACCAGTGCTGGGGGTTAATAATGCGTTTGCTGACACCAGTGCTGGGGGTTAGTAATGCGTTTGCTGACACCAGTGCTGGGGGTTAATAATGCGTTTGCTGACACCAGTGCTGGGGGTTAATAATGCGTTTGCTGACACCAGTGCTGGGGGTTAATAATGCTTTTGCTGACACCAGTGCTGGGGGTTAATAATGCTTTTGCTGACACCAGTGCTGGGGGTTAATAATGCTTTTGCTGACACCAGTGCTGGGGGTTAATAATGCTTTTGCTGACACCAGTGCTGGGGGTTAATAATGCGTTTGCTGATACCAGTGCTGGGGGTTAATGTGTCTGCTGACACCAGTGCTGGGGGTTAATAATGCTTTTGCTGACACCAGTGCTGGGGGTTAATGTGTCTGCTGACACCAGTGCTGGGGGTTAATAATGTGTTTACCGACACCAGTGCTGGGGGTTATTAATGTATTTGCTGACACCAGTGCTGGGGGTTAATAATGTGTTTACTGACACCAGTGCTGGGGGTTAATAATGTGCCTGCTGATACCAGTGCTAAGGGTTAATGTGTCTGCTGACACCAGTGCTGGGGGTTAATGTGTTTACCGACACCAGTGCTGGGGGTTAATAATGTGTTTACTGACACCAGTGCTGGGGGTTAATAATGTGCCTGCTGATACCAGTGCTAAGGGTTAATGTGTCTGCTGACACCAGTGCTGGGGGTTAATGTGTTTACCGACACCAGTGCTGGGGGTTAATAATGTGTCTGCTGACACCAGGACTAGGGGTTAATAATGTGTCTGCTGACACCAGTGCTGGGGGTTAATAATGCGTTTGCTGACACCAGTGCTGGGGGTTAATAATGTGTCTGCTGATACCAGTGCTAGGGGTTAATAATGTGTCTGCAGACACTAGTGCTAGGGGTTAATGTGTCTGCTGACACTAGTGCTGGGGGTTAATAATGTGTTTGCTGACACCAGTGCAGTAACTACAACTGTATATAGTTTATTGTTTTTGAAGTTTGAAAGTTTGCACGCGGCCCCCATGGGATATGAAAACTTGTCATGTGGCCCCCAGGCAATTTGAGTTTGAGACCCCTGGTGTAAGAGGAATTACTTTTTGAAGTTGGGGAACTGAGCAAATTCTTACAGGTGGGAGAAATGGAAATAGCGGCAACAAACGCATAATGTATTTTATTATAAAAAAAAATATTTTTTTTGCAGCTGTAAGCTTGTTTTAGCAGGGTCCAATGGAAGAAGGTTACATTTATGTTGGTATCCTGATATCATGTTATACTGCTTTCATCATTTTTCACATGA
This sequence comes from Rana temporaria, assembly GCF_905171775.1. Lineage (NCBI taxonomy): Eukaryota > Metazoa > Chordata > Amphibia > Anura > Ranidae > Rana > Rana temporaria. The sequence continues at coordinate 87,930,265 of NC_053494.1, read as the reverse complement.
TTACAGTAATCTTGGGCTGGTAGTTTTTTTTTTCAAATTATTTTTTTCTAATGTAAAAAAAAATTCTCAGTAAAATGTAAGCATTTTGTTGTAACATGGTTTAGAGCAGTGGTTCTCAACCCTGTCCTCAAGTACCCCCAACAGGCCAAGTTTTGGGAATTTCTCTTAGATAAAATAGTCATTCAAAATACCAAGTCATTGACTGATTTAAGCACCTGTGCAAGGTAAAGGGAAAACATGGCCTGTTGGGGGTACTTGAGAACAGGGTTGAGAACCACTGATTCAGAGTGTATGTATGTATGTATGTATGTATGATATAATTTATATTCTCAAACTTTATTTTGTAGTTTTTATTCCAGTGATTATAGTGTTTTTATTATTCTGACTTTATTGGGTATAATACAGTCACTTTTTTTTTTACAGAGCATCCATGCACACTTGGGGGAAGATTTGTTGCAAGATCTAATCAACTATTGTCTAGGGTACATTGCCAAACTAAAACTACCAAAGAAAAGGTGAGTCAAACTAACATTTCCCTAACTGGACTGGCAAACTTGGGTTATAAATCTGATTTAATTGAGTTATGTCCTTTTTTCAAATGTGCTCTTCTCTTCCAAGGTGGTACAGATGTTGTGAGCAGTAGTTTGTGCTTTTTTAAGCTGATCAAGTGCAACACAGTCAAATTTTTAAATACAGTCAAATCTGTGATCTGCCTATTTGGGGCAAAGGAACAGTGTGGTTTTTTTTTTTTTTTTCAGTGTTCCCTACCCCTCTCTACCAATCCCTCCCACTGGCTTCTGTTCACCCATGAAATAAAATTAAAAATACAACCTACAAAGGCATCCACAACTCTGCCCTGAGTAACATTAACAACCTTGTCTGAAAGTTCAAACCAAACCTTTTTCTTCCCTCCTCCCAAGACCTCCTGCTCTTTAGCTCCCTTGTCACCTTCTCCTATGCTCATCTCCAGGACTTCTCCAGAGCCTCTCCTATACTTTAGAACTCCTCCTTACCCCACTCTGTAAGACTATCACCTACTCTCTTTGCCTTTTAGATCCCTAAAAAACATCTCTTCAGTAAGACCTAACTTGCCTCTTTCTCCCTCAGCTTATCCCTGACCATTATTACCTTTTCTTTTTTAAGATGGAGCTCTTTAAGGGTAAGCTAATATTTAGTAACATGTTACACCTGTATTTAGAGTGTAACATGTTACTAAAGAACACCTGCCCGCACCTCCAACCAACTCCCTCCCCCTTCCCCATTGCAGCGGGCAAGGGACTTTCTCCCCTAGGAAGCTCCACCCACACAGCCATGTCATTCATTAAGCGAGTTCTGTGAACGAATGAACGACAAATCTACAGTTTGCCACTGCAGTGTAGTGAGTGCTAGTGAGCACTCTTTTTTTAGTTTTATGGACAATACCTACAGCTTTCAAATAGCCTGTACAGGGGTACGGGCTGAAAGCTGTAGTGTCTACAGAAGCCTGACATTGCATCTGTAGGCTCCTGTAAAAAAAAAATGCACGTTTTTGTTTTCCTGCAAAAATGTTTGGTTATCTTTTAGATGGACTTGGCCTTTAATAGGTATGCTTTTTGCCAATATTATTAATAGGGATGAGCCCGATGTTCGAGTCGAACATCGAGTGTTCGTCGAGTAGCAAACAATTTGGGGTGTTCATGGCAAATTCGAAAGCCATGTAACACCCTTTAAAAGCCTATCGGAGAAATCAAAAGTGCTAATTTTAAAGGTTAATATGCAATAAAAAGTGTTTGGGGACATCGGTCCTACCCCAGGGGACATGCATCAATGTGTTTTTTTGGGGGCAGTGATTTTAATAATGCTTGAAGTGAAACAATAAAAGTGAAATATTTCGTACCTGGGGGGTGTCTATAGTATGCCTGTGAAGTAGCGCAATTTTCCCGTGTCAGAACAGTCCCTGCACAAAATGACATTTCTAAAGGAAAAAAAGTCATTTAAGACTACTCAAGGCTACAATGAATTGTCGGGTCCCGGCAATACAGATAAAAGTAATTGAAAAAACGGCACCCCCCCCCCCCCCCCTCTCAGTCCCTTTGGGTCTGGTATGAATATTTAAGGAGAACCCCAAACCCAACTAAAAATGTGTGGGAGTCCCCTCCAAATTCCGTTCCAGGCCCTTCAGGTCTGGTATGAATATTAAGGGGAACCCTGCGTCAAATAAAAAAAAAATGGCGTGGGGTTCCCCCCCCCAAAATACATACCAGACCCTTATCCGAGCACGCAACCTGGCAGGCCGCAGGAAAAGAGGGGGGCGACGAGAGCGCCCCACCCCCTCCTGAACCGTAACAGGCCACATGCCCTCAACATGGGGAGGATGTCCCCATGTTGATAGGGGCAAGGGCCTCATCCCCACAACCCATGCCCGGTGGTTGTGAGGGTCTGCGGGCGGGGGGCTTATCGGAATCTGGATGCCCCCCTCTAATAAAGGGGACCCCCAGATTTTGCCCCCCCCCTATGTGAATTGGTAACGGGGTACATACCCCTATCATTTCAAAAAAAGTGTCAATTTTTTTTTTTTATAACCACAGTAGACGGCTTGGGACAAGTCCTTTTATTAAAAAGAAAAAAAAATTCCAGCGATTGTAATCCATTCTCGAACGAGGCTACGGAGAAAAAAAAAAGCTGACTCGATCCTGCCTGCATGGTAGGCACCCACCGTATGACGCTCTTCCACTGTGATGGCTCTTATATAGCTGAGGGCGTATGAGTGTCATATGGTGGGTGCCTCCCATGGAGGCAGGATCGAGTCGGCGTTTTTTTTTTTTAATAAAGTCCCAAGCTGTCTACTGTGTTTTTTTACATTTTTGACACTTTTTTTTTTTTTTTTGTGAAATGGTAAGGGTACAATGTACCCCATTACCAATTCACATGGGAGGGGCAGAATCTGGGGGTCCCCTTGTTTAACCACTTGATAACCGGGCCTATTTTGGCACTTCTCTCCTTCATGTAAAAATCTAAAAACAAAAATTTGCTAGAAAATTATAATAAATATATATATATATATATATATATATATATATATATATATATATATATATATATATATATATATATATATATATATATATATATATATATATATATATATATATATATATATATATATATATATATATATATATATATATATATATATATATATATATATATATATATATATATATATATATATAAATTTATTTGACACCCTAGGGAATAAAATGGCGGTCATTGCAACTTTTTTTTCTCGCACGGTATTTGCGCAATCATTTTTCAAACACCTTTTTTGTGGAAAAAAAACGGTTTCATAAATTAAAAAACAGTAAAGTTAGCCCAATTTTTTTAATATAATGTGAAAGATGTTAAATAGATACCTAACATGTCACGCTTTAAAATTGTGGAATGGCGCCAAACTTCGGTACTTAAAAAAAAAAAAAGCTTTTTATTTTACCTAATTTTATTATTTTTACACTTCTTTTCTTTTTTTTTTTATCACTTTTATTCCTATTACAAGGAATGTAAACATCCCTTGTAATAGGAATCAGTGTGACAGGTCCTCTTTATGGAGTCAATAAGACCCCACATCTCTCCTCCAGGCTTACAAGCATGAAAAGACATTCACCGATCTCACACCGACAGCCGCGATTGCGACTTTGTTTACTTCTGGGTACCGGGCCTGACGTCATAACGTTGCACCCGGGCCTCCGACGGTCATAGAGATAACTGGTGACCATCTGGTCACCAGTCATCTCTATGCTTCCCCAGCCAGCTCCGGCCGATTCGCTCTCCGGCCCTCGATGGCACAGGAGAGCCCAGAGAAGCACCGGATGGAGGGGCGGGGACATCCCCTCCCGCTGCCTATAAGAATGATCAAGCGGCGGAACTGCTGCTTTGATCGTTCTTATTGTGCACAGAATCGCCGGCTGAAGACGGCGATATCTGAATGATGCCTGTAGCTGCAGGCATCATTCAGATATCACCGCACAAAGTCAAGGACGTAATTTGACGTTCAGCGGTTGTAAAGTGGTTTAAAGGGGGCTTCCAGATTCCGATTAGCTGCAGACCCCCACAACCACCGGGCAAGGGTTGTGGGGTCGAGGCCCTTGTCCCCATCAACATGGGGACATCCTCCTCATGTCGAGGGCATGTGGCCTGGTACGGTTCAGGAAGGGGGACGCTCTTGCCCCCCCCCCCATCTTTCGTCGGCCTGCCAGGTTGTGTACCCGCATAAGGGTCTGGTATGGATTTTGGGGGGGACCCCCATGCATTTTTTTTTTTGTTTGGGGTTCCCCTTAATATTCATACCAGACCCAAAAGGCCTGTTAATGGACTGGGGGGAGGGGGGACCCATACCGTTTGGTTCAATGACTTTTATCTGTATTGCCGGGACCCGACAATTCATTATAGCCTTGAGTAGTTTTAAATGACTTTTTTTTTTCTTTAGAAATGTCATTTTGTGCAGGGACTGTTCTAAACACGGGGGGAAATGTGCTACTTTACATGCATACTATAGACACCCCCCCCCCCCCGGTATGAAATTTAAAGGAATATTTCACTTTTTATGACCACTTGCATATTTTTTTAAGGGGTAAATTTTATTGAGATTTCACAAAAATAAACACAAACAAAAAATGAAACAGAAAAAAATTACATCACATGGCTTTTGCAATACACAGTAAAAAATATATCAGTTCAGTAAAACATGACTCCCGATAATGTGCGTAGTAACCATGTTTAACCATAGAGTCACAAGCACATGTCGGTAAAAACAGTTTCCGATCATAAAGACAATCATAACATATATTCACTTAACCCACCTCCCCATTTCTGGAGGTGTATTTCAGCCACGCAGTCCAAATGTTATCAAATTTTTTAGGGCAACCCCTAGCTATGTAAGTCAATTTGTACATTGGCACCGCCTGGCTCACCAGATCCACCCAGCATTGCAGCGACGGAGGAACCGGGTCCCTCCATCTAAGGGCTATCGCCTTCTTTGCATAACAGAACAGTATTCTAACTAGCACCCTTCTCGACTCCCAACAGGCACCTGGCAGGGGAGTATATATTCGGGAGGGCTAAGACTTCCTCCATGAATCGAAGAATTGCCTTCCAGAATCCTGCCACATGGGGGCATAGCCACACCATGTGGAAGAAGTCGCCCACTGCCCCCCCACACCTGGGACAGTTCGGGGTATCCGCCCTTCCCATCCTGTGCAAACGCTGCGGAGTATAATAGATCCTGTGCAAGTAATTGAATTGTATTAGTTTGTCTTTTGCTGACAGCATTGATGGCAGCAATGAGTCCAGGGCCGCAGCCCAGGCCTCATCTGACATGGATGGAACTTCAGACTTCCATTGCGACGCCACCCTCTCCATTCTGGCTGAGGACGTCGTCAACAACGAAAAATAGTATCTAGAAACAAGCTTCGTGTGGTCCTCTTCAGCAATCATTTTCTCTGTGCAAGAAGGGAGAAGTAACACCTCCCCCCCCCCCCATACTGAGCCCGCGCTGCATGACGCAGCTGCAGGTACCGGAAGTGAAAAGTGGCAGGCATTTTATATTCAGACCGTAGGTCCAGAAAGGATCTAAATCTTCCATCCCTATAAAGCTGATGTGCATATTTGATCCTGTATGTGGCCCAACAATCACCATCTGGAATTTTATATATTTCCTTCAGCTGAGGATTATGCCACAATGGGGCATTCGGAGATTCAGATAAGCTGGTACCCCCCATCCTGGCGTTGCACATATGAAATATTTTATGGGACAATTTCAGTATTCCCGCCCCCCGATCTGGGTATGGGCCATTACGATATAGAACATTGATCAGAGCCTCATATGAATGCATCTGCGCTGCCTGAGTAGCCACTGAGGCATTGTTTAACTTCGGGAAACCCCACCAATGCACATGTGACAGCTGAGCCGCAAGATAACACTGCAAATTTGGCAACGCCAAACCACCCGCTCGAATCGGTAAAAACAGAGTGTCCAAGGACACCCGAGCCGGTTTAGCTCCCCACAAAAAGGGAAGGAGCAGTGTATTGATATCCGTAAACAATTTCTTAGGTAAGTAAATCGGTGCATGCCAAAGTACGTATAAAAACCTAGGGAGATAGATCATTTTATATATATTCACTCTACCCAGAAGGTTCAGAGGCAGCGTGCTCCAGAACCGCAGGCTCTCTTTAAGGCGCGCCACCATCGGGAGCAGGTTATTTTTCGTGTATGTGTTCAGTGGCAACTGAATCTCAATTCCTAAGTAGCGAAATCGGGGAACCACCTGTAACGGTGCCCCCGGGGGGCAGTAGAGGTGCAAAGCCTGAAGAAAATGGGAAAACCACAGATTTACTCCAGTTTACCCTGAATCCGGAGTACACCCCGAATCCAGATATCTTGTCCAAGGCAGCCGTCAGGGAGCTCCCGGCGTCAGCCAAGTACAAAAGCATATCATCTGCATAAAGTGAGGCTTTCTCCTCCCTATCATTAATAGAACAGCCCTTGATTCCTACGTCCGACCTCAAGAGAGCCGCCAGGGGCTCTATAGCCAGGGCAAAGAGCAGGGGCGACAATGGGCACCCCTGTCTAGTACCTCTAGCTATTTTAAATGGCTCCGTAACAATATTATTCACTCGCAGACGAGCCATTGGTGCAGTATATAATAGTCTCACCCACGCTATAAATTTGGGACCAAATCCAAACCGCCCAAGGACCGCAAGTAAATACGGCCATTCGATTGAGTCAAAGGCTTTGAGTGTCCAATGACACCACTATTCTAGTATCAGGGGTGGGTCCTTCAGTTTGTAAGATAGTGAAAAGCCTCCTCAGGTTTGTGGCAGTTGAACGAGCTGGTATAAAGCCTGTCTGATCAGGATGTATCACTGAAGCTATGACCTTATTCAAACGAGCAGCTAAGAGTTTTGCAAGGATTTTGGCATCTACATTGATCAGCGAAATAGGTCTATACGACTCGCATAGCTCATGGTCCTTGTGCGGCTTTGGAATCAGTACAATGAGGGCTTCTCTAAGGGTTTCCGGGAGCTCTCCCAGCACAAGGGACTTACCATACACCTCCAGCAGCCTAGGAGCCAGCTGTTCAGCATACGTATCATACCATTCGACCGGATAGCCATCCAGTCCTGGTGTTTTATTGGAGTTGAGCGAATGTATAGCGGATACTACTTCCTCCACCGTTATCGGGAGATCCAGTTCCTTTGCTGCCTCCTCAGACAGTTCGGAAACTGGAACAGGGGCCAGGTAGTCCTGCACCTCCTTCTCCCCATAGCCCACTCTAGAAGAATATAGGTCTGAATAGAAACCAAAGAAGGCGTCAGCAATATCCATCTGTGACGTGCAAAGGTTCCGCTGCCCGTCATAGATGTGTGGGATAGATGCAGCAGGTTGCTGCGAGTGAGCCAGGTATGCCAGTAATCTACTATTCTTGTTGCCAAATTCAAATATGCGTTGGGACTGATACAAAAGTTTTTTCTGAGTCTTTTCCACCAAAACCAGATCAAGCTGTTTAGCTCCCTCCACGTTTTTTGTGTATCAGGATTAGGATTCCTGATATATTCCACCTCGGCCTCCGTGGCAGCCTGTTCTGATTCCCTCAACTTCCATTCCCTATCCGACCTAAGTTGTTTAAGGACTCCCGAGACAGAGCCTCTAAGCGTGGCCTTGAATGCATCCCAGGTGACACCTACAGGAACTTCCCCTCTATTCTCCCTCCAAAAGGCATTGATAGCTGTCAAAGTGGACCTCTCAAATATCTCCTCCTTGAGCCACAGGGGGCTCAGTCTCCATAACACAAATCCCCTCGGTCCCCCCATATCTATTGTGATTAACAGGGGAGAATGATCCGAAACGGCCCGGGGGAGATATCTGACATCCAGGATCCTTGGAAGGAGCTCTCTGGAAACTAGTCACATGTCCAACCTGGACAAGGTGTTGCATGTAGCAGAATAGCATGAATACGCTTTAGTATTAGGATTTTTTCCACCTCCACGCCTCTACTAAATCATAGGGTTCCGTACATGCCCTTAGAGGAGAGCTGACCATAGGGGCCATACCATATCTGTCCAATGCTGGTGTCAAAACCACATTCAAGTCCCCCGCCAACATTATGGGCCCCTCCGCCACCCCAAGTACTACAGTACCCATACTTTCACCGTGAATGGGGGTGGTATATATATTGCCACAAAGGTGTGTGGTCTATTATTAATAATAAGGATTAGAATGACATATCCGCCAAATGGGTCAGTTTTTTAACCAGCTTAACAGTATACAAAAGGGATCTACATACCAGTACCGAGACCCCCCTTGCATAGTTTGAGTACACAGAATGAAATGCCTTGTCAATAAACGCTCTGTGTAGGGCCATTGTTTTAGAGCCAATCAGATGCGTCTCCTGGAGGAATACAATATTCGGCCTATGACTTTGCAAATGTTTGAAAACCAGAGCACGGTTTCGCTGTGTAGGGAGAAACACAATCAAAAACCGAGTATCAAGGGGAAGGGTGGGAACTTAAAACAGCTGTCGATTTGATTGTGTTTCCTGTAGGGAGGAGCCTCTCATCTCAGGTGTGCCATCCTGGAAGATGACTAGAGAAAAGGTAGTTGAACCGTATAAAAAAAAAAACAGGAAAGGGATCTAAAAAGATATCCAAGGAATTGAGAATGCCAATCAGCAGTGTTCTTGCTGGGGAAAAAAACTATTTAAGCAACAGACAGCATGTATTCATGAAAGACAGAAGCTGTTGGACAAACCTGATTTCTTTTTATGAAGAGGTAAGTAAAACCTTGGACAGAGGCATGGCAGTGGACGTGGTGTACTTGGATTTTGCAAAAGCGTTCGATACAGTTCCCCACACACGGCTCATGTGTAAGGTAAGGTAAAGTCAACAGGATTGGATATATCAGTTTGTAAATGGATAGAAAACTGGCTGAAAGACAGAATTAAGAGAGTAGTGGTAATGATTCCTACTCTGAATGGTCTAAGGTTATCAGTGGTGTACCCGAAGGTTCAGTGTTGGGACCCTTATTTTTTTATATCTTTATAAATGATATTGGGTCTGAGATCAAAAGTAACATTTCTGTCTTTGCAGATGACACCAAAGCTATGCAGTGGAATAACGTCCTTACAGGATGTCTCCAACCTCAATGCTCTGTCTAATTGGGCGACTATGTGGCAGATGATGTTTAATGTTGATAAATGTAAAGTTATGCACTTGGGAGCTAAGAATATGCATGCATCATACATGCTAGGGGGAGTACAACTGGAGGGATCCGTAGTGCAGAAGGATCTGGGGGTTTTAGTAGATCATAAGCTCTATAATGGCCTGCAATGCCAAGCTGCGGTTTCCAAAGCGAGCAAAGTTCTTTCTTGTATTAAGAGAGGTATGGACTCCAGAGAGAGAGAGATATAATTTTGCCCCTGTACAAATCCTTAGTAAGACCTCATCTGGAATATGCAGTTCAGTTTTGGGCTCCAGTTCTCAAAAAGGATATCAGAGAACTGGAGAAAGTGCAGAGAAGGGCAACCAAACTGATAAGAGGCATGGAGGAGCTCGGCTATGAGAAAAAATTAGAGGAACTGAATTTATTCACTCTTGAGAAGAGGAGAATAAGTGGGGATATGATCAACATATACAAATATATAAGGGGTCCATATAGTGAACTTGGTGTTGAGTTATTCACTTTACGGTCAACACTATGGACAAGTGGGCACTCTTTACGTCTAGAGGAAAAGAGATTTCATCTCCAAATATGGAAAGGTTTCTTCACAGTAATGCCGCGTACACACCATCACTTTATGTGATGAAAAAAAATTACGTTTTTAAAAACGTCACTTTAATTGACCGTGTGTGGGGGAAAACGTCGTTTTATGTCTTCTAAAAAACGACCAAAAAAAATTGAAGCATGCTTCAATTTTATGTGTCGTTTTTCAAAACGTCAACATTTACTTCACAGAAATTGACCGTGTGTAGCAAAAACGTCGTTTAAAACGATGTTTTTTCATCCGCGCATGCCCAGAAGCTACTTATGAAGCGAGCTTCAATGGAAAAACGTGGTGGAACGTAACCTCGCTTTGCTAGAACATTGTGAGAAAAAACGATGGTGTGTAGGCAACTTCGTCTTTGAAAATTGAAGTTTCAAAAACGTTGTTTTTTACTTCACAGAAAATGTCGTTTTTTTTCATCACATAAAGTGATGGTGTGTATGTGGCATAAGAGCTGTGAAAATGTGGAACAGACTTCCTCCAGAGATGGTTCTGGCCAGCTCAGTAGATTGCTTTAAAGTGGAGGTTCACCCTAAAAACAAATTTTTAACATTAGACTAAGCATAGTAAGGGCATTTACTTTCGGCAGGTCTTCTTCTTTTTTTTTCTCCGTACATACCTTTTTATATTCTGATTTGGTCCAGGGCTTCCGCATTCTCATGACTCCGGGACTGGGCGTTCCTATCCCTGCCTCAGGGTTTCCGATGACTGCGGGACTGGGCGTTCCTATCCTTCGGTTCGATGATTGACGGCTTGTGAAACAGGTCCCCTGTCGCACAACGCGCGTCCCCAGATTTCCGGAAATAGCCGAGCTGCGAGTCGGCACTATACAGCGCCTGCGCAGTCAGCTCTACACGGCGGGCGCAGGCGCCGTATAGTGCCAACTCGCATCTCGGCTATTTCCGGAAATCTGGTGACGCGCGTTGTGCGACAGAGGACCTTTTTCACAAGCCGTCAATCACCGAACCGAAAGATAGGAACGCCCAGTCCCGCAGTCATCGGAACTATGTAACTATGTAACCCGGAAGCCCTGGACAAAATCAGAATATAAAGTTATGTACGGAGAAAGAAAAAAAAAGACCTGCCGAAAGTAAATGCCCTTACTATGCTTAGTATGCTAAATGTAATGTTAAAACATTTTTTTTGGGTGGTACCCCCACTTTAAGAAAGGCCTGGATACTTTCCTAAATGTACATAATATAACCGAGTACTAAGATTTGTAGGTAAAGTTGATCCGGGGTAAATCCGATTGCCTCTCGGGGGATCAGGAAGGAATTTTTTCCCCTGCTGTAGCAAATTGGATCATGTTATGCTGTTCTTTTTTTTTTTTGCCTTCCTCCGGATCAACTGTGGGTATGGAGTTGGGTGTATGGGATTGTACTGTGTTTTTTTTTTCGTTTGTTTATTTTTTTTGTGGTTGAACTGGATGGACTTGTCTTTTTTCAATCTGACTAACTATGTAACAGACCAGGTAACAAGTTATTAATTCTGCAGTGGTTGAAGGATTTAGGAGTAAGCTCCCCCTGGTCAGCAGGTGCACTAAGTTATCCGGCCCTATTAGCCCAGCTGCTAGGAATCTGAAGTTGCTCCCAAGATGCTTAAATTAAAAGCTGACCTAACTTTTGTGGCAGGGACCAAGCTTCTGTGTGGCACAGTAAGGCCCAATTCACACCTGGGCGTTTTTACGCCTGAAGCGCACTGCTCACAAACGCCAGAGGGGAGAATTAACATTATTCCCTATGGTGACTGTTCACACCTGTCGCGCGAAGCTCAAACAAGTCCCGGACCTTTTTTTGTCGCGCGAATCGCGCGACAGCGGCGTTTGTGCGTTTTTTTCCCCCATAGAAAGTAATGGTAAACGCGCGTATTGAGCGTATCGCGCGACAACGGGCGTTTGCTATGGGCGTTTCGTCGCTTTAATAAATAGAACTTGTCGCCCATGCAGAAGATTAAAAAAAATCTACCAACATAGCAACAAGTGATGAAAAGATGATAATTTTTCCTATTGGCTAAAATAAGAAACGCCGAAGTACAAAAACGTCGCACGACGCTGTATGCAAACGCGCAAATAAGCATGAATACGCGCGAAAAAAAAACGCCCGAAAAAACGACCGAACGCCCTACGCTCAGGTGTGAATGCAGCCTAAGGGTTTCCTTACAGATCCTCCTTTTGGGGGTTGCTTGCTATGAGTAACTTTTCATAAGCTCTAACCTCCCACTCCACCTTTTACACTGTGGTTTATATTATAGTGCAGGAGGAAAGAAAAACCTTTTTGTTGGTTTTGGCTAAAGTCCACTCAGTGGCAGATCTAAAGGCGATTTACCATAAATCGCTTCCTACATCCTTTAGTTGAGGATTTTTGGTACAAACCTATGCAAGAGCTACATGATTGCTTGCTTAAGGCCTGCAGGTAGCTATTTAGTTGCTGATTAGCCCCACCTGTGTATGAGCTGGCAAGCATTTGCTCAGTCTCAGGGAATGAAGGTAAGGTAGGACAACAGCTACTATAGTAAGGTGTCCAACCATTTTAGGATTTGTTCCTTTACTGGTGGTAAAGGGTTAGTATCAGCTGTGTGAAGTTGGCACCCCATGTTTCTAAAACCTGAATAAAAATATACCATTAGTTTGTGCCGCAAAAATTAGGGTTTTCTGCTGGTTCGGTTTCTGAGATATTAAACATTCAATTTAATGCAAGCCCCGCCCACTTGGCACCCTATGTTGCTGAATTTTAAAAACAACGCCCCATTCGTTTGTGCCGCAAAAATAAACGTTTGTACTGCTTTGGTTGCAGAGATATTGTGCGTTATATGTTGGCAGACCACACTGACTTTACACCTCGTTATTAAATCTTGCATACAGAACCTATAATCAGCTAGGGTTTCCTTAATGTACAGCTCCTCTCACTGTACCGGGCACTGCACTTCATACTGTACCCTGGAAAAGGCATGGCCATTGTAGAACAGATGTTCCATCCTTAGCCAATAACTGCCAGAACCGCCTCATTTTCCATCCCACCCTTACCATTAAATCCCAATAATGGACACCACACCATAAATGGAGTAAAAAAAATTGGCCGTAGCAGCCTCTTTTATTAACAAATAAACTTAAATAAACCGTAAAATAACATTTTGTTAAGCTCAAACTCATCTGCCACTAATCGCATTGGTCTTTGCAGGAACCCCAAACTATAAAACTATATGTTCAAGAATGCACTGCGGTACCTTTTACTATACTAGGCCTCCAGCTGACATACTGACTTGGAGACAACCCACTAACCGCAGTGCACCCATTAACCAATTCTAGCTAAACCACCGTTAACTGGATTACACCAGAGGGACCCATACCACTGATGGGTCCCAAACCCTTCCTTATCTGAGGTTTCTTCATTCGCCAGCAAAGACCAACCTCTGCCACAGCGCACAAGGGGAAGACCTTACCCTTAAGTGCCCCTCCACACCCTCAAAGCTATCTGAATACCATCCTGCAACCCCATGGCCCACAAATCAATTCCCACCACATTGAGGTGTACCCTGTCACCCCGAAGGTATCACCAAGTATCTGTTTCCAGTTCCAAATGCCGGATAACCAGGCCCCCGTTCCTAGCTACAAATCTGCGTACCTCCCTATTGACCTTCCTGTGGGCCTTATTGAGCCACTCCACCGACCTAGCCAAACGCCAAGTCATCCGAGCAATGATGTCGGACCACACAACCAGCATATCTGGGAAGACCATGTGGATCCACAGGAAATCAAACTTGACATCACGAATGGTGTCCAACATGGACCTCAGTCCTAAATCATCGCCGCCGACGTGAAGCACCAGAACATCCGGCAGTCTATCCAGTCGTGCAAGGCGATGCACTTCCAGGACCATCCTGCTCTACAGCACGCCTGGTCCACCCCAAGAAGCAGACAAGAAATGGAGAAAGAAAGGCGCACCAGCCTCGTGTACTACCGTTTGACAAATTTTAATGAAATAACAAAATAATGAATAATAAACTACTCACCTGCTTAGCCAGCAGCAACGCACCTCGCCACCCCCCCCCCCTACATTCTGGAGTGTGGTTCGAGGGGTATTTAATTATCGTTTGACAAGCCTTTTATCATTCTTTGTTTGTGAGTAGTTTTCATTATTTTGTTATTTCATAAAAATTTGTCAAACGGTAGTACACGAGGCTGGTGAGAGTCCCTGCAGTACAGCTGGTTTACTGAGACAGCATCTCAGACGTGGGACGCTTGCATGTTCACCCAGGGAGAGCGTCCTTTCTGATAGGCTGATCCACCCTGTGTCTCCAGCAATCACATTTATCGGGTCTGTGAAGCTTCCAGACCCGCATAGGAGAGAGCCTAGGATCCCGGACATTGTTACATCAGCCAGGAGAAGGACATTCGATCGATGTTTACATCTGGCTGGGTAATGTACTGTGCTCACCATTTGCACTAATGATGTCTTGCTAGACAGCCCACAAACTAAAACCGCAAGCTTTAACCATTTGAAGTCTGAAGAGGGTGCTGGTCTGATGCAGACATTTGGAAAGTTTTTTTTTATACTTTTTTTTAAACTTTTTTTATTATATTGTGTACATTGTGGAAACTTTCCCTTTTTTTAACCATATAAAGGACTGGATCTTCCGAAAATTTAAGTGTTAATGTATGTTTTTTTCTTCACAAACATTAAGCGGATTTATAATTGGTGAACTTTCAGGAGCGCAGAGTTTTCCTTTTTGGTGTATTTGTGTATTTGTGGTACTTCAGGGTATCCGGATCTCTGCAGCACGGACTGTTCTCAGCCCATACGAGGGTTTCAAGTATTTCATGGGATATTAGTTATTTCCCATTGAGCGCCAGTGATTTTTTTGTATCAATATTGCTGTCCACTCCACAGGTGACCTCCCGATCCAACATACCCCCATGGAACCTTTTGGAAGGACTGACTAGTGTGCCAATCCGAAAAGCCCCAAAAAAAGCCAGAGAGAAGGCCGTTTTAAACAAAGAGATCTCATAGACTGAGGAACACGGAAACCAACTGAACTAAAACATTTTGTAGAATATCAAAACAGGGCGAAATGCTAATCCTGCCAATTTCCGCTCCACAACTGACACTGACACCAACACCCCCTCAAGGTTCCGTGAAACAAAGTAAAGGACCAGTGACCTCGCCTCCGGGCCCTCTTGCTCCACCTCAGCCTGCTGCAGCAAAGACCACCACTCTTGCCATACTTTTTATTATAGACGGCCCACGTCATCTCACTCACTGACCGTCTGATCCATTCGGAGACTATGCCAAGGCATTCCTCCACAGCCATTCGGGACAAGGGACCACGCGTTGCTCCACTGACGAGGCCAACTCCCAGGACCTGCCCCACTGAAAGCGAGACATAGCATCATATAAGCCGGGAGGTGACCAGCATAAAGAGAACATTTTTAACTGTAGACAAAGTAACACTAGGTGCTGAAGAAATCGGACACTCCATGGCGCAGGTGTCCAACACAATGCTGAGGAAACTAAGAATCGTCTCCAGGGCCAGGGGGATACCAAAACAATCACAATGTGTTCCAATGTAGGAGCACTGCACATACCTTGGAGTAGGATGGGCCCACGAAAAGAAAGTCATCCAAGTAATGGATCATGGGATTCACCCCTGAGACATGCCAAACTACCCACTCTACAAAGGAGCTGAACATCTCAAACAATGCGTATTAAAAAACAGCCCATCAGAAGGCATCAATCCACATACTGCTCCTCTTGGCAATGACAACCTAGCAGGCGAAAACTATCGGAATGAACGGGAAGCAGTCTAAATGCAGATTCAATATCGAATTTAGCCATGAGAGCTCCTTGCCCATAATGTTGGACCCAGAAAACCGCCACATCAAAGGAAGTGTAAGATACCGTACATGCCTCCGAGTCAATCACATCATTAACTGACCCACCCTTCTTAGGTACGACCCCCAGGGTGAGATCACCAAATCCACTAAAGGCTGTAATGGGAAGGGGCCACCCATGCAGCCCAACGCAACTTCCTTACTTAATTTCTCAGAAGCCACTGCAGGATGTTGCAAGGCCAAACGCAAGTTCTGGGACACTGGTGGAAGAGAGGCCAGGGAACATGGTATGTGAAAGCCTTCGGAGAAACCCACCCAAGCAGCCTCCCGATCCAGCTATCTATCGAGGAAAGGCTGCATCCTTTCCACCATCACTGGCGTCATCCCTTTTGTTAAGACTCGCCGGCATGGCCCTTCCCCTGCTTGAAGCAGCAGGACAAAGAATGCGAGCCTCCACAGCTGGAACACCGTGCTGGTAACGGCAAGCCCCCCCAAACTTGCAGGAGCCCTCATACTGCCAGCAGACACCCCTCTTCTTTGCGGCCGGTTGTCGGTGTTCCCGATTATTTACCCCAACTACACTTGCCATAATGGCAAAAGTCTGCAGCCAATTAGGGAAAGTCTGTGGGATAAGCCTGTACCGCTGTTTTTTCTTAATCCTCCTTTTTGCTCTCTTCTGGCTTGACCCTATCCGGATAACATTTTTTCAGGGGTAGCAGAGAGAATATCTTCACATACTCGCCCTTCCAAATTTTTTAATGCGGATTTACAGCTTCAGGTCCGCACCCAGAGGCCCCTCAAACGAACGTAAACCTCACATATTCGCAGTCGGCCAATCTGACCCGAATCCTGTTTTGGTAATGGCCTCCCCGACGAGTCAGCCTTGTCCCTCGACATCAACCTGTGCCATGCCGCCGACTGTCCAACGCCGTGATTGCCACTGCCACCGCAGCAGGGGGGGGGGGGGATCAGCCCCCAGACAACGAAGCCAGCCTTGTCGCCGCTGACTCGCCCACCGGCAGTATCCATGGCAATGACAGCATGGCTTGGGCACTCGTTCCTGGTTCAAATGGCTGGACCAGCTCCCTCAAACCCAAAAGGAACCCCCTGCAACCCCTCATCTGACCTAGATGTGGTGTGAATACGGCACGCACTAGAAAGCGTGGGCAAATCGGACCGTTGAGCCACCAACTCTGTGCGGGACAGGGCCCTCCCCCCTAGACACACATTATCATCAACAGCAGAAAACAGACGTGTTAGAAGTAGTAGTAGACTTTCCAGGCTTCCTAGGAAGGATCCCACCAGCCGCAGGTCCTGACTCCATCAATGCAGGGCGTCCATGCGTCTCCACCCCCTCAGAAGCGGACAACTCGCCCACCGAGCTCTCCTCTATCTCCACAACTTCCCTCTCCAGTTGCACCCCAGGAGTAGTGGCCCTGGATGCCAAGGATTTGTGTGGTTGCTGACCCGGCTTCCTTGCACCGGCTCCACCCACGGATTTTTGGGTCACCTTACCGCAGCACCTTGGGCGCTTGCCGCTGGTATCGCTCCTCCGCATCTCCAACTTCACCTGGTGCTGGCTGGTCCCGGGAGAGTCGCCGCCTGCAGAGTTAGAGGACATGGCGGCTGCAGCAGCATGATTCCCCTGCCAAGGCTTCGCCCCTGCTGACTCATCACTAGGGGAGGAGCCCGCCTTTTCCTGATCCTGATGCTCGGGTGAGACAGACACCCCCGGAAACCCCACCCGCCGATGAAGCGGATTCCTTCCAGATGCACCACCCGTGGGTGCAAACAAACGCTTTGCAGGTGGTCCTGAAGGGGCCCGCACAGGTCTCCCACTGTGACCCGAGCTCTGGGGGAGGAGTCCGGAGATGAGCTCTCCACTGGACGCGACCTCCGAGCTTATACGGACTCCTGCCCCCCTGTCCCTGACCGAAGGCTCGATATCGCAGGACAGATGAGAGCTGCTCCTGCTGCCACTCTGCTCCTCTGGACGCCACCTCTGCCCTGAGCTGGGAAAGCAGCCTGTCCTACGTCCGCTATCTCATCCAGCACCCGCAGGGCTGCACACCAGTAGACCTCAGTAGTGAAGGTTTATCCTTGCTGGGATGTTTTGTGGCACAGCAGAAATGCACATTGAGATTTGTGACATCTCTGCTCATAAGGGGTATATTGCTGTACATTAGGAATGCACTGCACTGAAGCTTGTTTGGTGTCCTTTTATATCCTAAAGGTACTGCTTTATTTGGCTACAGATTGGAAAAATACAACAGTGAAGCTGGTCTGTACTTTCTGGTTTTGTGCCGCACAGCAGAAATGCACATCATTGGGTCTTGTTACATCTCTGCTCATAATTGTTATATTGCTGCACATCAGACATACACAAGATTGAGGTCTGTGGGAGGCCTTTTGGGTCCTCGCTGGACGACATTATCAAGGATGTCACTGGAGGTAAGAGCACTCTCCTCCTTCAGTCCTCCAGGGGGAAGGAGCCCCGCCGTCAGCCGGGTCCTTCCTTTCCCACAGCGAAGTGGTCTTTTCGCCAGTCAGGGTCTGCAGGCAAACCCTCCCAGGCCGACTAAGGCTCAGCTGGGGGACTAAAACGCCCCCGGGTGCGTAAGCAAATCACGCCAGCACCCAAACCTGCCAATGTATGTAGCCTTCCCCCGCCCGTCTCTGGGGTGGGAAGTCGGCTTTGCAGGTTCACAGATAGGTGCACCTCCCTGCTCTCTCACCAGTGGGGGGTCTCTTCGGAGTACTAGATAGGGTTCCTTTCTATCCCCGAACAGGTTTTTTCCCTTGTGTCTCCATCTCCTTCTGGCTCGTCGGTCTGCCCTGGGGCAGTGTGGGACTTGCCAGGTTGCAGGGTAAGTTTACCTGTCCTGCAGGACGAGAGGTTTGAGGGTTTCTATTCGAATCTGTTCTTGGCGAAGATAGACGGGGTGCGTCCGATTTTGTCTCTCAAGCCCTACATGCCCTTGTGAATGTTGGGTAGTTCCACATGGAATCCAGGTGGTAGCTGCGCTCCGGGGGACTTTCCGGCTTTCCTTGGACATCAAGGACGCATATATGCATGTCCCATATTGTGCAAGTCAGAGTTTTCTGTGCTTTGCGATGAGGGAGGTCCACTGTCAGTTTGTGGCCCTTCCTTTTGATCTGGCACCAGCACCAAGAGTATTCACCAGGGAGCTCTTGCTTATCCTAGCTTAGCTGGACCTGCGAGGCTTTGCCATTGTGGCTACTTGGTAGACCTTTTTCTGAGAGCAGTTTCTGGCTCAGAATTGGTGGATGTGTCTGTAGCCATTCAGACCCTCCGAGAATTCGGGTGTGTGGGTGTTAAACATTTTGGAGTCGGTCCTGGTCCCGACTCAGCGTTTGGAGTACCTAGGGTTGACCCGGACTCTTCGCTGGCGAAGGTCTTTCTTTCCCTGGGGAAATTGCAGACTCTTCTGTCTGAAGTGAAGGCATTGGCATCACGCAATCGGTCATCTCTCCGTTTTGCATGCGAGTCCAGGGTCTGTTGGTAGCCTCCTTCGAGGCGGTGTCGTATGCCCAGTTCCACACTTGTGTCTTCCTGAGGGATATACTGTCCGAGTGGTACAAATCTCTTTTGTCTCTGGATTATCAGATTCAGATTGTGCCACGTGGTCAGAGTCTTTCTGAGGTGGTACCTGAGATCCCTGACTCTTCGGTCCGTGAGGTCGTTCTTCCCTTCCAGTGGATGGTGATTATGGATGCCAGCCTCACGGTTTGAGGGGGGCGCCTGGGGGGTCCAGTCGGCTCAGGGTCGCTGGACTCTAGGGGGCCTACGGCCACACCACCACCTCGAATGCATCCGCTCTTGTCTGATCTCGGTAGCTAACCAGGGTTAATACTTGGATGAGAGACCGCCTGGGAATACCAGGTGCTGTAAATCCTGTCTGCCGATCATTGTCCTAGTTTTTGGGCGATCAGGTTATGCCTCTCCTCGTGGTCGAAGTTGCAAGGTCGTCCGAGCTGGATTCAGCCGGACGACATCACGGGCGTGGTATACTGGCAGGCGGACTACCGGAGTCGCCAGATGCTGGACCAGGGTGACTGGTCTTTGGACTTGGAGGTGTTTCAGCTCCCTTGCAGGAGGTGAGACTCGCAGGGCATGGATCTCCTGGTCCGCTTGTCTCAACTGCAAGGTGTCGAAGTTCGTGGCCAGGTCTAGCGATCCTGTACAGACGCGTCAGTCGCGTTGATGGCCCTGTGGGGTCAGTATTGGCTACTTTATACCTTTCCTCCATTGTAGTTGCTTCCTCGGCTGCTCCACAGAGTGGAGGCTGAGGGGATCCTGTTGAATCTAATCGCTCCAGATTGGCCTTGGCGTCCTTGCTACGCCAATCTTGGGCGCCTGGTGGCGGAGGTACCCTGGCGGTTGCCAGGACGTGAGGACCTTCTGTCTCAGGTTTCCATACTTCCCCCTGTTGTACAGTCACTGGCTTGCACGACATGGCTTTTGGAAGCCAGGTTCTAAGAGACCGGGGTCTGTCCGACTCGGTCATCTCACCATGCTGAGGGCACGGTAGTCTTCTTCTAGGAAGATCTACCATTGTACCTAGAAGGCCTACATCTCTTGGTGTGAAGAGATGGGGTGTCGTACTCGGTGTCCAGGGTCCTGCTGTTTTTACAGCTTGGAGTGGACCTAAAAAATGCCTTAAGCACCGTTTGGGGGCAGACTTCAGCCTTGGTTGTGTCTTTCAGTGGCCTTTTGCGGCCCATTCCCTGGTGGGTACCCTTTTGTGCATGGGGTTTGTCATATACTTTCCCCTCTTGGCCCACCTCTTTCCCCATGAGTTTTGACTCATAGGGATTAGGTGGTGATGGTGCGCCCGCGACCTTCCCTTCTTCCGAAGGTGGTTTCGGCCTTTCACCTAAATGAGGACTTTTTGTTCTTCCATCCTTATGACCTCGGCCGACGCATCCTACGGTGGTTGCGTTTCATACTTTAGGCGTGGTACGCGCTTTGCGGGTATACCGGCCTGCTGCGGCTCTGTTTCGGAGATCTGACGCTCCTTTTTGTGTCGGTGGCTGGTCCACAAAGGGGCCTGGCGGTCTCGTCAACCACCATTATCGGTGGATCAGGCAGACCGTCATACAGGCCTATGCTCTTAGATGGCGGGCGCCCCCTTTCCGGTCACGGCACTTTCGACCAGGGCAATGGGTGCTTCCTGGGTTTTCCGCCATCATGCGTCTGTCTCACAGGTGTGCGAGGCGGCGACTTGGTCGTCCGTTCGCGTTTTTTTTCAAAATTTTACAAGGTTGATATGAGTGCATCTTCTGATGCTTCTTTCGGCCGCAAGGTTTTGCAGGCGGCTATTTAAGGTTGCAACTCCTCCGCTGAGGAGTTCTGCTTGCTTTTGGGGTGAAGTTTTAATTGGGTTTTACTGATTGTTCCCACCCCTCATTTTTTACACTGTTTGGGGACGTCCCACTTGTCAAGATTTAAGGAGCTGTGTCCGTCCATGGACGATGAGAGAAAATAGGATTTTTTGTACTCGCTGTAAAATGCTTTTCTCTGACATCCATGGACGGACATGGCACCCTCCCCTCCTTTTTTAGGTTTGTACTGCTTGTTACGAACTGAGGCTGCATACTGCAGGGAGGAGGGTTATGTCTGGAGGGACTGCCCCCCTAGACGGGGCTGTTCAACTCAGATAATTAACTAACTACATGTTATTTTAAAAAAACATGTTTCTGCCTAGTCCTCTCCTGTGAACAGGAACATAACCCACTTGTCAAGATTTAAGGAGCTGTGTCCGTCCATGGACGTTGGAGAAAAGGATTTTACGGTGAGTACAAAAAATCCTATTTTTCCGTGGATTTTTGTTTAAAGGGCGTTGGCCGTGAACTTGATATGCATACACACATTTTCTGAAAAACCTGGTAATTTTAAAGTTTGTCAAAAAGTCCTATCGTGTGTATGGGCCTTTACTGCACTTCAGAAAAACACAATGCTGCAGGTTGCTTGTGTCCTTTCTCAGTGTTGGTTCTATCTGACTGCACTACAGAACTGCATAACAGAAAAGATTGTCTTGTGTTCCATATTATTTTACCCTGTAGCACAGCAGAAATGCACAACATGGGAGTTGGTGTTTTTTTCTGTGTTCATATTGACCTTAGAATTGTATTTGGTGGTTTGCCAGAAATACGCAACATATAAGTTCTTTCTGTCTTATATTTATGGCCTTGTTTTGCTGTACATCAGTAAAATTCCACAGCAAAGGGGCTTCCCATCCTTTCTGTATTTATATTAGTTATGACCTAGCTAGCTGCACTTCAGAAACATGCAGCATTTAGGGTTTGCTTGTGTCTTAGGCCCCATGCACACAAGACGCTGCTAAACTCGAGTTCAGAGGCATTTGGGCATTTTTTTCAACTGCCCCTGAACACATTTAATGTTATTCTATGTGTCCATGCACACAATCACGTTTTTTGGCGTTTTAAAGCAGTTGGGTTTATGTCCGTTTTTTCAGAAGCGTTTTATTTTTGCGTTTTAAACTTTGGGTCTACAATGTCTTTGAGATATATATATGTGTGTGTGTGTGTGTGTGTGTGTATAATCTGAAAAATATAATATTTTTATTTTGCTAGACACCTTCTATTTCTTTGATTTCAGGGGCACTTTTATAGAGTTTAGAAATGGGATGTTAAATGTATCTCCCATTGGAAGAAATTGTACCCAGGAGGAACGTATTGAATTCTTTGAACTGGACAAGGTAGGTGGAATAGTATCTTGTTTGACTAGTGTCACTTTTTCCCATATTAAGCCACCATTTTTTATTTGTGTTGAAACCCTAAAACCTAAAAACTAAAAAAGATCTGCATATATTCAGTAATTCTAAAACTGTATTGGATACATTAGACTTAAAAACAAATACATTACAACATACAGTATTTACATGTATTCATTTAACAATTTTGTGACTGCATTGTTATGGATTACATTTTTACCCCTAAAGTCTAAAAATGTTTTAATTGTGTCTCTGAATTGGGGGCGTACTGCTGGGTGATTGATCCTGCTAGCTTCTTGTAAAATTTGGACACCCTGGATTTAATGACTTGACCTGATATCGGAAACCAGTAAACAATTCTTGCTTCAAAAATGTTTATTCAGATCAACTTTTATAGCACTCTGCCTTGATAAGGGGGCTCTGTAGGGTAATCTATAATGTCAAAGACTTTAATATAATATTAATAAACATTTTTTCCTGACTTGCAATAAATTGTGCCATCTATCTTATCACTACGGTGTTCAGCACTGATCAGTGGCTTATGACCACATGGTGTGCAACCAGAGCATATAGTTCTTGATACAAGATCCTGACTCTTCCTCTTAAGGCTACTTTCACACTGGGGCAGAGGGGGAGGGTTAAAGCGCCGCTAATTTCAGCAGAGCTTTACCGCTGTTATAGCAGCACTTTTTGGACCACTAGCAGGGCGCTTTTAACCCTCGCTAGCGGCCGAGGAAAAGCTTAAAAGTGCCCGTGTTGGGGCACTGCCGAAGCACTTTGCAGGCGCTTTGGCAGCGATGCTCATTAATTTGAATGACAGAGGCGGTGACGTACGACGGCACTATAAAGGGGAAGTTCCATTCGAATAGCTCCACACTTTGGGCTGATTATGCTAATTTCCCGTCTCATAACTTGCTTCTGAGCATGCATGTTTTTTCCCCCGCCGTTAAAGTGTACACATGACCGTTTTTCACTACGTGAAAAATAGAGCATGTTCTAAATTTTTAATGCCCATTTTTCTCGTTGAGGAAAAATGCTCTGGAGCCTACACACGACCGTTTTTAACGACCAATTAAAAAAATTGAATTTTTCTCGTCGTGAAAAATGGTCGTGTGTACGCGGCATAATTGTATTGAGTGGCCAAACTCCCTTCCGCAGAAAAGTTTTATCCCTATTGTGGGTTCACCAGTATGGTATTTTGTAAATTGAAATCGTATCCCCTCTCAAGCGTCTCTTGTCCAGAGAAAATAAGTTCAGTGCTCGCAACCTTTCTTTAGAACTGGACAGCATACTTCAGGTGTGTCCGGACCAAAGTCTTGAGTGGGAGAATTCTCGCTTTATCCCTGGATTTTATCCTCTTTTTAATACATGCTAATATTCTGTTTGCTTTGTTGGCAGCGGCTTGGCATTGCATGCCATTGCCGAGCCTATCATCTACTAGCACCCTCAGGTCCTTTTCCATCCTAGATTCCCCCAGAGATTATCCCTACTAGTGAGTAGATTGCATTCTTATTTTTGACACCCAAATGCATTATTTTAAATTTTTCTACATTAAACCCCATTTGCCTTGTAGTTGCCCACCCCATTCATTTGTTCAGATCTTCCACATCGTAGAAGTTATTGCCCTGCATAGCTTAGTGTCTACTGCAAATACAGAGATTGAGCTGTTTACCCCATCTTCCAGGTTGTTTATGAACAAATTAAATATGATTGGTCCCAGCCAAGAACCCTGGGGGACCCCACTACCTACCCCTGACCATTCTGAGTACTCCCCATTTATCACCACCCTCTGAACTCGTACTTGTAGCCAGTTTTCAATCCATGTACTCCCCTTATGATCCATGCCAACGGACCTTATTTTGTACAGTAAATGTTTATGGGGAACTGTGTTGCATGCTTTTACAAAATCCAGCTGGTACCATTCCAGTCAGTAGACTGTCAGTAAAAATTAGGAACAATGGGCCAGATTCACAAAGCAGATGCGCCGACTTAACTTGAGATGCGCGGCGTAAATTGAAATTTGCGCCGCGCATATTTTTGCGCCTGATCCTCAAAACGAGATACGCCTGAAATCCAGGTTTTTCTGTCCTACCTAAAATAATTACACCGGCGCTTCTTCGCACGCGAAATACGCTAGACACGCCGCTGTTTTGATAGGCAAAGATGCAAATGAGGGAAATAAGGCGATCCACAATATTAAGTGTGTGCGGCGTAGATTACGCCCTGTGCGCTTCTGTTAGTTTCCCGGCGGGAAGTTACACTTTATAAAAGCAGCCCTAATTTTACACCAGCCGTGTAAAGGTCAGCTAAAGCAACACCATTAAGGAAGAGCTGAGCACACACACTTGCCGGACTACAATCTGTCTGCCAACATGCCAGGGCCATCCATGCTCATAACTGCACTAGTGACTTTAGAGGCTCAAAGAAGGAGGAGGGAACGGAGGAGGAGGGCACAGGAGAGGATCTACCGCAGACGCCTAGACGTGTTTGGCATGGCTGCTTCTGAGGTGTATCGCAACTTCAGATTCAACCGCAAAGCCATCATGGAAATAACCACAATCCTGCAGGATGACCTCACCAGCCCAACACAACGCTCACATGCAGTGCAGCCACTGATCAAGGTACTGGCAACACTCCATTTCCTGGCCACTGGCTCTTTTCAGCGTACAAGTGGAGGTGTGGCTGGGATGTCACAATCCTCCATTAGCAGATGTGTGCACCAGGTTGTCCCTGCAATCCTCAGACGCATGGCCAATCAAATCATCAAACCCTCCCAGGAGGTCCAGCGAATGAACACAATGACCGTTTTTTTCAAAATTGCAGGATTCCCACGCACCATCGGGGCCATTGATTGCACACATGTGGCACTACAGCCCCCCCATGAGACAGAGCACATGTACCGCAATAGGAAGCATTGGCATTCAATCAATGTACAGGTGATAGTGGATGCCCAATGCCTCATATGGCACGTATCTGCCAAATTCCCAGGGTCCAGCCATGACAGCTACATATACCGTCACAGCAACATCTCCAGAGAATTGGAACAGAACGTGTATGGGGACAGCTGGCTGGTTGGTGAGTGACATGGGTGTCAGGTATGACTGTCCCCCCCCCCATGATGCAGACATCACGAGGGGCACATGCATGACTAACATCCTCCTGTCTTTTTCCCTTCCAGGTGACTCTGCATATGCACTGGGACCCCATCTTATGACTCCATACCGGAACCCCCAAACCCCAGGAGAAGAAAACTACAATGCTGCACACATACGTACCCGTGGAGTGGTGGAACGCACATTTGGCCTCCTGAAGTCCCGTTTCCGATGCCTGGATAAGTCTGGGGGTACCCTGTTGTATTCCCCAAACTTTGTGTGCCAGATCATCGGTGCATGTTGCATTTTGCACAACTTCGCAGTGAGAAGGGGCCTGGAGATTGACCTACGTGATGAACTGACCCCTGAACCAGACATTCCCCCCCTAACCCAGGGTACTCCCTCTTCTGAGGGAACAGCAGCCAGGAGACGCCTCGCAGAAGGCATCTTTGCACAGTAAACACACACATTAAACATGGCACAATGAGAATGCATGAATGCACACCCACTGTGGTCCCTAGCACAGACACATCACATGCACATCTAATTGGATTAGATCCAAGTACCCCCAATGGTACTTGGGAGCAGTAACGCCACGCCACGGCTCCAATTATGTCACTGTGCATTCATACACCATTCACATGGACCTGGGATCACTTCTCCCTGTTCCTGGGGATCCCTACTCCACCAAAACTGAGGGTGACACCCTTATTTAATCAGGAATGCCACCCCCACATTCACACATCATTCACACACATTAAACAAATCATAAGTACAGTATACAAAAAAAAAAAATCAAAAGTACCCCCAAAAATTAACGGCAGCGGCGTAAGCTACGCCTGGGCCGCCCACGGGCACGGCCACGGCCAACCAGAGGAGCCTCCTGGGGGGCAGGGGAAGGAGGAGCCTCCTGGGGGGGGGGGTGAGCAGGGGAAGGAGGAGCCTCCCCTGGTGACTGTCCTCTTGCTGGCCTGCCCTCCAAAGCCACTGCTATCCTGGTCAGACTGAGAGTGAGGGCAGCCGTATTGGCCTGGACAGCCCGGGTGTTGTCCTGGACAGCCTGGGTCAGGGCACTCACCTCCTGGGCCACGCTTGTTGTGGCGGTCTGCAGGTCACAAATGCATGTGATGACCGCCAAGGAGTTTGTGGCCACATCAGTGAGTGACTCCTTAATTGAACCCAGGCTGTCCTCCATCTGAGTCAGTCTGTTTGATCTGAGCCAGATGGCGGGTCTGCCGGGCATTGTCCCTCTGCAGATTGGCCGGCAGACGCTCGGCCACCCCCCTTGTCTCATGGGTCGCCATCCTGCCTGCAGCTGAGTCTTGTGGCCTGGGAGGAGGGGAGAGAGACCCTTGTGGGTGGAGCCCTGTTGGGGGAGGAGTGGAAGGGGCTACCCCTGATGGTGGCCTGACTGCTGCCAGCCTCAGGGGTAGCCTCAGGGGTCAACAAATCCGAGGCTAAAAGGACTTCCCTGGCAATGTCCATATCTTCATCCTCCACCCCCTCATCCTCCTCCCCCTCAACCTCCTCATGAGGGGAGGTGTGGCCACTCCCCTCCCCTGGGGACTCCTGCCCTTCTTGGGACTCTTCTGCAGCCTGTTGTCCAGGGGATGGTGCAGCAGCCTGGCCTGATGGCCCATCCATCTCCTGGCCATCTGTGGAGGACACAAAACAATCACAGGTTGGAGGATCCACACACTTTGCACATCTTCCCTTCCCTCACCCACACATGCTAATCACCAGATAGAAAAACCCAAAACTTACCTGTCCTCACAGGAGAATCAGATTGATAGCCAGGCAGGCCCACCACCTGCTGTGGGTGGAAACACCGGGCCACTGCCCATTCCTCCTCACTCAGCCTGACGGGGCAGGCTGGGCCTCCTCCAGTGCCCGTGGCATGGGCATTGATCTTGGCCATCTTGTCACGGACCAGGCTCTTAAGATCGTTGATCTTCTTTTGTATCCCACTGGGGGTCCTCGTCTCTCCCCCCCCCCCCCACCCGCAGCATTGATCTGATCAGTGATTTTCTGGATGATCTCTTCTGATTCAGCTTCCTGTGCTTCGGTGCCATAACACCCACCACACCAACAAAAAACAAACACAACAAACAAACACAAAAATCAAACCACACAAGCAGACAGCGAATACAAATTCAAAAACAAACTCCAAAAAAACAAACAGAAAATACACTCAGAAAAAACACACAACTACTACACTCTACTACTCCTCCAAATCTTTTTAACTAACACTAAACTCACCAACACACACCAACAGACGACAGAGCAGAAGCAACTTGCTCTAGGAAGGGGAACACAGGGATGTACTTTTGCAAGGGAAGTGTGTTTGTCTGGGGCTATTTATACACAGGGCGATTCTCAAACTAAGTACGCTTGGCCTTTTTCCTATCTCACTGATTGCGCCGAGCCAAGTTCTGCACATGCCCAGTTAGATGCAGATTTGTGCGCGCATGCGCAGTACGGCCGGACCTTCATTTGCATGGGGTCACGGCTCATTACAATGGAGCACGCCCACTTCCTTCCCACTTGCAATAACCCCGCCTTACGCCTCGGGATTTAAGTTACGCTTGCGCAATTTGGTGCGCAAATGCGCTGTGGATTCGGCACTTACGACACAAAATTAAGGCGCCGTAACTTAAATGACATACGTTTTGAGTAACTTAAAGCGGGGGTTCACCCTATTAAAAAAAATATATATATTTTTTTTATTCTAGCATAAAATTCGGCATCGTAGCGCGAGCTACAGTATGCCGGTCTTACATTTTTTATCCCCGTACTCACTGTTTAATCCTACCTAGACGATTCCGACTGCCCACGGGGAATGGGCGTTCCAATCCAGACGGAAAGTGATTGACGGCCGGCTCTGGCGCGCCACACTTCTCCGGAAATAGCCGAAATAGGCTTGGCTCTTCACGGCGCCTGCGCATAGCCTGTGCGCAGGCGCCGTGAAGAGCCGAGACCTACTCCGGCTGTCTTCGGGGAGCGTGATGTGCCAGAGTCGGCCGTCAATCACCCTCCCTCTTGCTAGGAACGCCCATTCCCCGTGGCAGACGGAATCGTCTAGGTACGATTAAACAGTGAGTACTGGGATAAAAAATGTAAGACCGGCATACTGTAGCTCGCGCTACGATGCCGAATTGTATGCTGAAATGTTGTTCAGCAGGGTGAACCACCGCTTTAATTTGCGCCGCTGTTTGTGAATCTGGCCCAATGGTCTTAGCCATTACTTGACGGAGTACCTTCGGGTGCAAGCCATCTGGTCCCGGGGATTTATTAATGTAACGTTTCCCAAGTCCATTTCTAATTCTAGAGGGGGATTGTGTGTGATTCCGTGCTAAGGATAAAAGTACTGGGCAGAAAAAAGTACTGAATAGACAGAGAACTACTGCCCCTACAAGTTACTACCACCTAGAATAGATGGAGTACAAATATATGGATTAAAAAGCAGTGTGGGTGTGGCGCTGTTCTGTGTAGGTAAAAAGTGTTGGCGTCTGATAAGATAGAAAAAAAGTAAATGATTAAAGTGACGAGTGCCGAGTGGTCTTTTTGAAAAAAGTGCATGGAATTGATGCTGTTGTGTTACACCCTCAGCCGGGTTAATCCTAAACCATATGAGAAACTCCTGTGCGTATGGTGATGCAGCTTGAAATGTATAAGGAGACAAGTGCTAAATGTAACCTTAAAGGTCCTAATGAAATTGATGCTAGTGTGTTACACCCTCGGCCAGGTCCTAAACTATGTGAGGAACTCCTGTGCATAAAAGTGATACAGCTTGATGCGCGTTTAAACTACAGTACAGACCAAAAGTTTGGACACACCTTCTCATTCAAAGAGTTTTCTTTATTTTCATGACTATGAAAATTGTAGATTCACACTGAAGGCATCAAAACTATGAATTAACACATGTGGAATTATACATAACAAAAAAGTGTGAAACCACTGAAAATATATTTCATATTCTAGGTTCTTCAAAGTAGCCACCTTTTGCAGCAGACACATCTCTAGAACTGTTAAGAGGAGACTGTGTGAATCAGGAAGAGACTTGTTTGGGCCAAAGAACACAAGGAATGGACATTAGACCAGTGGAAACCTGTGCTTTGGTCTGATGAGTCCAAACTTGAGATCTTTGGTTCCAACCCCCGTGTCTTTGTGCAACGCAGAAAAGGTGAACGGATGGACTCTACATGCCTGGTTCCCACCGTGAAGAATGGAGGAGGAGGTGTGATGGTGTGGGTGTGCTTTGCTGGTGACACTGTTGGGGATTTATTCAAAATTGAAGGCATACTAAACCAGCATGGCTACCACAGCATCTTGCAGCGGCATGCTATTCCATCCAGTTTGCGTTTAGTTGGACCATCATTTATTTTTCAACAGGACAATGACCCCAAACACACCTCCAGGCTGTGTAAGGGCTATTTGACCAAGAAGGAGAGTGATGGGATACTGCGCCAGGTGACTGCCTCTTGAAGCTCATCAAGAGAATGCCAAGAGTGTGCAAAGCAGTAATCAAAGCAAAAGGTGGCTACTTTGAACAATATATATTTTCAGTTGTTTCACACTTTTTTGTTATGTATAATTCCACATGTGTTAATTCATAGTTTTGATGCCTTCAGTGTGAATCTACAATTTTCATAGTCATGAAAATAAAGAAAACTCTTTGAATGAGAAGGTGTGTCCAAACTTTTGGTCTGTACTGTATATTAAATGGCCACTAATAGGTTAACATTCACTAATATCGCAATTGATAAAATTCAAATATTTATTTATGCACAAGCAAACAATGTACATACAAAATATGATGACTATATGCAAACGCTCAAACTCCTATGGGTCTGTAATTAAAAATGTGTTAAATAGTTTAAATCTAATTTGATCTTTTATGACATTGATAAAATCAAAGGACATTGGAGAGGAGTAAAAAAAGAATTAAAGTTTCACAGAATGAAACTAAGTGGATTTTTCCATGGGTATGAACATCGACTTATGCCACGTACACACGATCCGTTTGTCTGATGAAAACGGTCTGATTGACCGTTTTCATCAGACGAACCGATCGTGTGTTGGCCCCATCAGTTTTTTTCCCATCGGTGAAAAAAACTTAGAACCTGTTTTTAAAATGTATCTAATGGTTAAAAAAAACGATCGTCTGTGGGGAAATCCATCGGTTAAGAATCGACGCATGCTCAGAATCAAGTCGACGCATGCTCGGAAGCATTGAACTTCATTTTTCTCAGCACGTCGTTGTGTTTTACGTCACCGTGTTCTGACACGATAGTTTTTTTAACTGATGGTGTGTAGGCAAGACTGATTTAAGTCGGCTTCATCGGATATCTGATGAAAAAATCCATCAGACCGTTTTCATCGGATGAACCGATCGTGTTTTAAACAGTTTTTTAAACTTTTTAATTAGACCCATAGGAGTATGAGGCCCCTTGCACACTGGGGCGTTTTTCATGTGGTACAGCGCTAAAAATAACGCTGCTATACAGCATGAAAAATCATGCCCTGCAGTGTTCACTGTGAAAGCCCGAAGGCTTTCACATTGAAGCGGTGCGCTAGCAGGAGCGCACCAAAAGTCCTGCTAGCCGCATCTTTACCGCGGTATAGGAGCGGTGTGTTCAAAGCGCGGTATTAACCCTTTTTCGGCCGCTAGCGGGGGTTAAAACCTCACCACTAGCGCCCGAATATCGCGGTAAATACGACGGTATAGCCGCGCTACAAATAGCTCGGCTATACCGTCACCGCGGCTGCACGCCTCAGTGTGAAACCAGCCTGAGTGTTTGCATATAGTCAGCCCCCCCATTCTTTCCCATCATTGAGCATAAAAAAAACCTTCTCACGTAGTCCCCCCCCCCTTTTTTTATTTTTTTGTTAATGCTTTTTTTATTTTAGCATTTTTATGTCTCTAATTTTAGTATTTTTTGCAGTATGTTTATATTTATTTTATCTCATCTTCACTTCGTTTAAACCATCTCGGTTTATCCGATTTTTTTTCTTTTAATTTTTATATCTCCATCTTCCACTTTTGAGGCATAATTTTAAATATATTCATCTAACCACTGTTGATCAAGCTTCTACTTTTAATTTTCCTCATTTGGTCCCACCCTCCCATGTATAATAATTTTAGCACATGTCCCTACACATCTTGGCACCATTTTTTATACCGATCTTTTTTATTTAAATAACATATATTCTTTATTATAGAATTTTTTTTATAGGAGATGTAGTCATGGTACTCCTATTCATTTTTAATATAGTCATTATTTTATTAAACCACCTATAAGAATAGGTATCCAATACGTATGTGATAGGGTACATGGTTTTATAATAAGATACCAAAGTGTTTGTTTTAGGTTTTACTTTTGTATTGTTTTTATTGCTTTTTTTTAGTGTAGAGTGTCCCCACTAAACCTCAAATTTAAGTTCCGGCATACCATCATGTACAATCGTACTTTAAAATTTAATTCTAGAGTACTTTAGAGATGTACAGATCTCGATCTTCATATGGCCACAGTGATTACATCCGTAGACCTGTATCGGACTTCGGTCCTCAAAATCACACCAAAAATGGCCGCTGAGGTTTTGGTTCAGGCTGTTGAGTGGGAACGGTCTCCGGTCTTCAAAAGCACACCAAACATGGCCGTTGTGGATATACACGTGGACCGACATGCTTTCGGCCCTCAAAACCCCATCAAAAATGTCTGCCACGGTTATTTGCGCAGGCCCAGTGGGACCACAACACACTATAAAACTGAAGTGAGTTAATGCAAGATGCATGCTCCAGATGTCAGAGTGACGAAACGCATAGAGGGAAGCTTAATATGTCTTTGCATCACTTCCGGTCAGGGCCATAGACAGGATTTCCTATTTGAGTGTCTGCATTGTTTGTCTCAAAAAAATGTTTTAAATTGTGAGTACGTTTCCACTTTTTTCTTGAAATAAATATACTTTTAAACGGTATCACGCTATGGGCATCCTTCTCTATCTACCATCTTTGGAGAGAACGGTAAACATCTTGGACAGATCGTTTCCCAGATTGCTTCACAGTGGCACATACTGTGGCTGCCTAATGCCCCTGGTGGTATGAAATTTCTGGTGAGTGCATTTGCAATAAGAGCACGGAAAAATCACCTACACTGAAATCACCTGATTAAGAAGATAAGAATCTGCATTTTTATGTCAAAAAGCACTGGACACTTTTTCTTTGAGCACAAGTCACTTTTGTATTTTTCACTGTTTATCACAACCCTGAGTGAAAAAAATTATTAATTTTATATATATATTTTTTTATTATTTTTATGTACATTGTTTGCTTGCGCATATATTAATATTTTAATTTTATTCATTGTGATATAAGTGGCTATTTAATATAGTTTAAACACGCATCAAGCTGTATCACCTTTTATACACAGGAGTTCCTCACATAGTTTAGGATTAACCCGGCCGAGGGTGTAACACACTAGCATCAATTTCGGGTTACATTTAGCACTTGTCTCCTTACACATTTCAAACTGCATCACCATACGCACAGGCATGGCTTGACAAATTTGCTTGGAATCTAGGAGCCAGCTAAAAAAGTTAGGCGCCAGAAAACGCGTGCCGAGCTCGCGCGCAGAAGCGAACGCATACGTGAGCAGCGCCCGCATAGGTAAACGGTATACAAACCACACATGTGTATTAAGTCATGTTTTGCGAAGTGGTCAAATACTTATTTCACTCATTAAAATGCAAATCCATTTAGAACTTTTTTTAAATGCATTTTTCTGGATATTTTTGTTATTCTGTCACTCACTGTTAAAATAAACCTACAGTTCAATTTTAGACTGATCATTTCTTTGTCAGTGGGCAAATGTACAAAATGAGCAGGGGATAAAATACTTTTTTTTCCCCTCACTGCATGCCAGTCAGTTATGACCTTTTAGTCCATTTTCAAAACAGATATTCTACATGAAGACTTGCTGCTTAGATGTCCCTATATCTTTGTCCACCATAATAGAATAATATGGCACTGACCTATCTTTTAGGCTGTCAAAAACTGGACTGCTTATTTGCATTACTGTTGCAATGAACTATAAAAATATATATTGGTTACATTTAGTGGGTTAGTCAGCTTTTCCTTTTAAAAACATATATCCTTTTTTTTTTCTCTCTCTCTCTCTCTCTTTTAAGACAAACCTGTTTTAATGTCCAGCATACTTTTTTTTCCTTTATCCCCCTACATCTCTATTCAGTCACAGGGAGCAAAGAAAATGGCCAGTACCTGCAGGTTTGATGCAGCAAGTGAATTTGATCCATGTGACAAAAGTGTTGCTTGGAGATTGGTCTAGCGCTGTCATATGGGAGCTGGCAGAGTTCTAAGCCATGTGTGAACTTCAGCAGTTTTTTTTTTTCTTAATTGCACATTCCATCCCATAGGACCGGCGCTCCGCGGATTAGGCTGAAGCCGTGGCCTCGCCTAAAACATCCTGTCCGCAGCTCGTCGCGATCCTTGGGCAAAGGCTGCCAGGATCGCGGCGAGCTGTGGGCAAGATGTTTTAGGCGAGGCCGCGGCTTCGGTCTGGTCCGCGGAGCGCCTAGTCCGCCACAATCCTGGGGAAAAGGCGCTCTGCGGACTAGGCCGAAGCCGCGGCCTCGCCTAAAACATCCTGCCGGCAGCGATCCTGGGAAAAGGCCGCGAGCGGCAGATGCCCACCTTCCAAGCCAAGACCCCACTCGCCAGGACGCTATTTCTTGTCGCCATGGCGACCGGGATTTGTCGAGCCCTGCGCACAGGAGTTTCTCATATGGTTTAGGATTACCCCGGCTGAGGGTGTAACACAGCAGCATCAATTCCATGCACTTTTTTCAAAAAGACCACTCGGCACTTGTCACTTTAATCATTTTACTTATTTTCCTTTTTTTTTTTTTTTTTTTTTTAGACGCTTACACTTTTTACCTACACAGAACAGCTCCACACCTACACTGCTTTTTAATCCATTTCTAATTTCTGTCCTCTGTTAGCCATGAGGGTGCTTCCTGTGATATGTAATGGGGACAAACACTGCAGTTTTGGCTACTGAAGCCCCCCGATTCCATTGCGAAGACTGAGGAGAAGAATAAATTCAATACCATTTCCCCATCCTTTGTAACCAGATGTCCTTCCTCCTTCCTCCTTCCTCATTTATGGGACCAATATGGTCTGTCCTCCCTTTTTTACTGTTTATATACTAAATGAATTTCTGGGGATTTTTTTTGCTCTCCTCCGCTATGTGTCTTTCGTGTTCTATCTTAGCCGCCCTAGTTGCACCCTTGCATATCTTGTTGCGTTCTTTGTAAAGTCTGAATGCTGATGATGATGATCCCTCAGCCTTGTGTTTTTTTGAAGGCCTTCTCCTTTTGCTTTTATATGCATTTTTACATTGGAGTTGAGCCATCCAGGACTTTTGTTCACTCTTTTAAATTTATTTCCCAATGGGATGCATTGGCTAATGGCCTTTTTTAATATGCTCCTAAAGCAACCCCATCTCTCCTCCGTGTTCTTTATTTCTAAGATTTTATCCCAATTTATATCTTCTAGCAAGGTTCGTAGTTTAGGGAAGTTGGCACTTTTGAAATTCAGTGTCTTTGTATTCCCTTTATTCCCCTTGTGTTTCCTATTTGTGTGATTCATACTGAAGCCGATTGACCTGTGATCGCTGTTTCCTAAATTGCCCTGTATTTCCACATCTGTGATCATGTCTGGTGCTATCTTCATTCTCTGCTCCTGTTAGCATGTCAAACTATGCACCGTAGCAGAGCCTTATTGGCTTTGAGTGCTTGCTTTCCCTTTCCATTCTCTTGCTTTTATAATTTTTATATAATTTTATGATAAGTACCACATATCGGTATCCATCTACTCATCCTTGAGTATCATTGCTACTGCTATTACATTTTGTCTTCTTTTGCAGAAGGAACAGTTTAGAGAGAAGTTTGTGGCGGATTTACGGAAAGAATTTGAAGGAAAGGATTTAACATTTTCAATAGGTAATGTATGGAAGCAATTTGTGACATTACTGGTCCACTGTAAAAAAGAAGAAAAATTTAGGATATGGAGGACCCTGAAGCTGGAAACTCCCATTTTTCAGATATCATCATTTGATGTTTTAAATTGATCGTGTTAGCTTGAGTTTTTGAGCTCAGTAAACAGCCTAAATCTGCTCACGAGTAAAATATTAATCAATGTTTCTTAATTGCCCAAATAAAAAAAACACACGATTGTATGAAAACATTACACATTTCTATTAACCAGTTGACGACCACCACACAATGATATACTTTGGCAGAATGGCACGGGGCAGCAGATGGTCGTGCATGTACGTCCCTGCCTCCCAGCAGGCGGGGGCCTGATTGGGGCCCCCCGGTGCCTGCGGCGGTCGGAATCATTCCAGGAGCGATCCGTAATGAGGGGGAGGCCACCCATTTATGGCCACCCCCTCACAATCGCTCCTGACCAGTGGTATGTTTCCTCTGCCTGTGAAAGTGTAATTGCAGGCAGAGGAAGTGATGTCGCTCTCCTCATGTCGGTCTCTCCTCTGCGCAGGACGAAAAGAAGACAACCCAGAGTAAGTGCACCAACAGTACATTGACACCAGTACACGTAGATCACCCCCAGTCAGTGTCACCGATTTGCAATGTTAATTTTTTTACTGATCACTGCATTTGGTATCATTTGTGACTAAAAATGTGCCAGGGCAGTTAGTGGTAGGCGCCTTTAGGTGTATGGTACCCCCAAACCCCCCTAATAAAGGTTTAACCCCTTGATCGCCCACCAGGTATACCTTTCACCCCCTGTCACCAATGTCACTAAGCAATCTTTTTTCTGATTGCCGTATTAGTGTTGCGGGTGATACTAGTTAGCCTGTTAGTTATGTAGGTTCACTGTCGGGTACCCCCATATACTACCTAATAAAGGTTTTAACCCCCTGATTGCCCCCTAGTTAACCCTTTCACCAGTGATCACTGTATAGGTGTCAGTGGTGACTCTAGTTAACTAATTAGATATTTGGGTCCACCGTCAGGTTTTTATACAGCAAAATGAAGGAAAAACGTTCTGGACAGCCGCACTTCGAAAAAAAATAGCTTTTATTGTGAAATCAAAAAAACACACAAAAAGCATGCCACAGCAGACGGGGTAAAAAACTGACGCGTTTCACACCAAACTTCAGTGCTTTTTCATAGCTTATCAAGCTTGCCATAGCTTGGTAAGCTATGAATAAGCACTAAAGTTTGGTGTGAAATGCGACGGCTTTTTACCCCGTCTGCTGTGGCATGCTTTTTGTGTGTTTTCTGATTTAAAAATAAAAGCAATTTATTTTTGGAGTGCGGCTGTCCAGAACGTTTTCCCTTAATTTTGCATCATTCCATGCATTGCCAGCACCCTTGACTTTGGATCAGGTGAGGAGACTTTCTGATTAGTATCTTAGAGCGGTGATTCCTCTTTTTCAGTCAGGTTTTTATAGCGCCAGGTACCCCCATATATTAAACGTGAAAAATATTATTTACTGCGCTGTCCATGAGTTGCTCGAATGAGTGATATTATATGTGAAAAATTGCTGCAACTTTATGTGAGACACACAGAATCAATAAAATGTTAAAATAATAATGTATCATTGATAATGTATAAAGCTCATGAAGTGTACAAAAAACAAAAATAGAGACTGTAAGAACCCTCTGAATGTCCAGTACGCACCAATGAGTTGCTGAGAATATATTCCACAAAATAAGGTTCAAAGTGACAGTTCAAACGATAATTCTTCAACCCTCTATTCCGCAGTGACCTGAAACCACGACACCCAAGAATAATGTGAGAGGGTATAGTAAGAAAGGTCCTCCACCAATGATAATACTGCTGCTTACCAGCTTGCTAGATCTCTTGTTAAGGAGATCGCATACGCCTGTGGCTTATTTCCCAGCCCCGGGTCTCTGTACTTGGATAGCAAGGTGTCCCCAGCAAATCTACTCAGGATGTCCTCAGTGTAAATGGTATTCAATCATTCCCCATGTAAGGATAGAAAGGCTTCCATAGTGTAACTTTAGGTTCTCTAAGGGGTGATGGCGATAGTCTTGCTCAATCCATTGCCATCACCCCTTAGCGTAACTTTTTTAAGTTCTCTATGGAAGCCTTTCTATCCTTTCGGGTGTTATCAGTTAAGTTTTAATGTCAGATAGGGTCTGCGTCGCCCCAGGCAGTGTCAGATTATTGCCAGTAGCGCCAACACCCACACACGCACCATACATCTCCCTTAGTTGTATAGTATCTGTATAGTATCTGATCTATACTAGCGTCCCCAGCAGTTTAGGGTTCCCAACAACGCAGTGTTAGTGGGATCAGCCCAGATACCTGCTAGCACCTGCGTTTTTCCCCTCCGCCCAGCCAAGTGCAGTATCGATCGATCGATCACTGTCACTTGCAAAACGCATAACTGCAGCATTCGCCAGGCTGGCCTGATCCCTGCGATCGCTAACAGTTTTTTTCGGTAGCATTTGATACAGTTGCTGACAGTCTAGGTGCTTTGTTTCCCGTGACTAGTGTACCAGTAAATTTTAGAGCCCAAAATGGCAAATCGAAGGTACACTAGTGAATATTCCTACACGTTTCTGAGCAGGACAGATAGGGAAAAGAAAGTCACTCCTCTGTCAGATTCAGGCTCAGAATACGATCCTGTAGACGACAGCGGCTCCATGATAGATATCACTGACAATGGAGTTGTGGTCCCTGCCAAGGTCAGGCATACCCGACCCCATTCTTCTTCTGTTGTTGAGGTGCAAGAACTGCAGGGCTCTCGTATGGAGCAGAGAAGTACTAGTGCCGCTCATCCTTCTGATGAACTGGCAAGCACCAGCAGCCTAGTACACCCTGGTCATACATCCAGCACTGCAGTATCGCATGGTGACAATGGCGAGTCCCATAAGTGCAGTTCAAGCTGGCTAGCACAAGTAGTGTCCCGCTGCCACCAAGTAGACAAAGACAGGCCCGTCATGCTCATAGTGTCTTTCCTGCAGAATTTGCCAATCCTAATTGGAAGCCCACCACTTCTGCAGCACCTGTACTTCCCCCATTCACTAACTAACCCAGAATTCAGGTGGAAACGTCACTTGATTTTAATTCGCGGTTTTTCACGTTATTTGTATGCAGGTCAATTCATAGCCACTAATACCCAGTCCTCCCTTGCCAGAGAATGGAAACCAATTACGGTTTCTGACCTTTCTGGGCCTATCCCTCGAGATGGGCAAAGTTAAAATGAGTACGTTGCGGTCATATTGGTCCATTGACCCAGTTTACCATATGCCCATGTTCTCTGCCTCCATGGTCAGGGCACGATACAAGCAGCTCTTGCGGTTCATGCATTTCAACGACAATGAACTGATGTCCTTGTGGAGACCCTGGATACGATCGA
This sequence comes from Rana temporaria, assembly GCF_905171775.1. Taxonomy (NCBI): domain Eukaryota; kingdom Metazoa; phylum Chordata; class Amphibia; order Anura; family Ranidae; genus Rana; species Rana temporaria. Next base: position 87,891,361 of record NC_053494.1, on the reverse strand, counting down.
CTCGGCCCCTCGTAAACCACTTCAGCTAACGTTTTGCAGCCTTGTTTACTCCCCATCAAGTTCTCTGCGTTGATGAGTCCCTGATTACATTTCCTGGCCACTTGTCTTTCAAACATCTTCCCAGCAAGCGTGCCAGATATGGGGTCTAGATATATAAGCTCTGTGACAGGACCACAGGCTATACATGTAGTTTTATGGTTTACAAGGAAAGAGATAGCCACATAGAGCCAGAGAACTGCCCAGATTATATAGGGAGCTCTGGCAAGATTGTGTGGGACTTGGTGTCACCCTTATTCGGAAAGGGGTACCATTTGTATGTGGACAATTATTACACAAGCGTGCCACTTTTTAGTCACTTGTTTGATCATCAAATTGGCACATGTGGCACTGTGCGATCTAATCGCCGGGGCTTACTCCAGAGGCTTGTAGATTTCCATCTTAGGCTGGGGGAGAGAGCATGCTTCAAGTGTAATGATTTGCTCGCTGTGAAGTGGAGGGATAATAAGAATGTTTTCGTTCTTTCCTCCCTTCACG